>NC_044004.1:27722319-28028368 GCF_900496995.4 Aquila chrysaetos chrysaetos | reverse complement strand
CTGGCAGTGCTTTCTTCCTAAATCCTGTTGCTGTGGATGTGATGAATAAAAGCTGCACAGCCTGTGCGAGTCCACGTCTTCCGAAGGCGGTTGTGCTTTCCCAATTTGCGGGGTACGACAGGGACTTAGGAGCAAGCCTGAACATCCTTCACCCCTGCCAAAAACACGTGCGGGCCTCACGGCGCTTTCGGGTGGGCCTGGCTTGGCAGGGCCTGGGGCTGGGCAGGGCAGGGCTGGGGGGAGCCGGAGACGGGCCCTGCTGTGGCCTTGGGGACTGCTGGGCCTGGGGAGAGGGGGGGCTAAAATGGGGTCCTGGGCAGGGCTGGGGGAGCCCCAGGGGCTCTGTCAGGGCCAGTACAGCCTGGTGGTGTCCCCTTGGGGCCTGGCGCTGTGGTGGCCATGACTGCTTTCTGTGAATACTGGCAAATCAGCCAAGAGCTGCGTCCTCCAAGGACCTTTGGCCAGGCGCCGTAGTCACGGGTCTGCTTCAGGGCCTCAAAATGCCAGAGCAATGATTCTGGGTGGGGTTTTTCACAAATTTGTGAACTTTTTATAACATAAAATACATGAGAAATAACTCCTTGAGTTATTTTTATGCAGGAGTAGCAAGGGGTTCTTGGTCAAAGACACCAGTAAGGCAAGAGCTGCATCTAACTAATACTTATTCAGTGGTGTGGCACACTGTTTGTGTTTCTGCAACCATGCTGCTGAAGCAGTGTAAATTTAATAGTAATCTTCAATTTAATACAGTTAATCTAAATATTCTTTACATTTGGCTGCAAAATATGGAGGAAAAAAAGCACCTGTTATAAGCAACTGGTAACCTGGAAAAAAAAAAATTGGAAAAAAATTATTTGCTTTTTAGACTATGTATAAAAACAGGTTTTTTATAATTAATATTAATGATGTGACTGTATGCAAGCCTTTCTATATTGTCATGCTTATGATGCATAAAAGGTACAAAGGAGCTTGCTGGTTGCTTAGCTGCACTTTCTGAAAACAGTAAAAATATTTTGAAGTTTGAGAAGATGCACTGTTGGTTTTTTTAAAATATTTTAATACATGGGTTTTGGAATCAGTTATCCTCTGTCATCAACAGTGAGGCTCCTAGCAAAAATAGTTATCCTTTTTAATGAACCATGTAACGAATCACATCTGAGAGTAATATGAGTCTAAAATTGACCTCCAAATCAATGCTTGTGATCTTGGCTGGATTTTCTGAAAATACATTCAAGTTCAGTGAAAATTTCCATCTGCACCTTGAGTAACGGGCAAGCAGCAGGGATAGACAAATTTAAATTTAGGCTGCTGGTTTGGAAAATTTAGTTCTTTTTATCACCTCTGTGACTGGCAATAAACTGCACTTTTTTCTCTTCTTCCTTATCCTGTGGTTATATTAGAGGTTTAGCAATACAGAAATTGACATTTTACCAAAGTTCACCTTGATTTCTAGCAGTGGTTAGATCTCAGTCATTAATTTGCTCAAGTAAACCAGTTTATAACAGTGAAAGCAAAAGTGGTAAAAGCTATTTACTGTATTATCAAGCAGTCATATAGCAAGGGTATTGCAAGTTACTAGATAATTACTGCTGGTTCAGAGTGGGTTGCCATAATTTCTATTCAAGAAGGTATGTGGTATTAGACTGTGGATCAGTAAATTAAGACTATTAAATGTTACATGTGGTAGCCATATAACACTCTCAGCTTTCAAGCTTCTTAATAGATTTGTAAGTTCCTTGATAAAAGGAAAAACATTTCCCCCATTAAGGCAGTCAGGCGTTGGAACAGGCTGTGCAGTGATGCTGTGCACGTTGTACATCCTTGGAGGTTTTCAAGACTTGTCTGGATCAAGTCCCAATAACCTGGTCTGACCTCATAACTGACCATGCTTTTGAGCAGGAGGTTGGACTAGAGACCTCCTAAATTATCCTGTGATTCTCTTCTCTGATGTGATTTAAGTTGGCATTGGCTATTTGAAATCTCTTCTCAGAAAAGGAAGAGTGAACTGCTGCAGGTAAATGAAGTAGATGCTAGAGAGCTGTAAATTCTGATTATTCTGAAAAATCACAAACTTCAAAGCCTTAGCTTTATGTTATCTTTTTACTTACCTTTGTGTGTCCTACTTGTAGTCAGAATTGAAACAAATGCTTCAGGAGACAGTTTCTTACAGGACTTTCTGGCCCAAATTCAAAACCATAGAATGTTAAATAGGCCACAGTTAAGAAAGTATCTGAAAATGCGCTTAAAATGAATGTTGGATAGTACTGTTGTTGTTGATCACATGTTGCCTGAAGAAAGAAATCTCAAGAATTTAGCAAATCACCATTGTTTAAACCTCTAGCCATTTTTATTGCCATTCTTTGGATAGATTCTGGCGCTGTCACAAAGGTGATAGACCATCTTGAATTTCTTAGAGTTTTTCTCCATTTTGATATTTTTCATCAGTGTTGAGTTCCTTTAATGTGACATATTTTTTCCTCGAGTTTTTCAGCCTCTGTATTTTTTCTCCTAGCATAACTTGAATCAATTTATGTAGCAACTGCAAAAATGCTGAACAGGGTTTTTTTGGCAGCCTGGAAAACTTAAAAAAAAATAGTCATAAAGCAAACATGAAAAATGCTGAATTACTTTTTAGTAATATATTGCTGAATGAATGCATGGCATAATAGCAATAGTTAATTATTAGGATATTTAAACAATTTGGGTTTTTTTTCTTCTTGAAATTTTAATGTAAGAATGGAACATGAGGCACTAGTAACTAGGATTATACAAAAAATGTTCGATGTTCCTCTTGCTTTTCCCACATTACTGAAAAGATTGCTGAAATGATGTGTCTGGAGACCCTTTTTGCTGTTAAAAATTCTCTTATGACAACAAACTAAAACAGAAGTATGGCTTGCATTGATTGACACTTAATAGATAAATTTACATATATAGTCATAGAGAAGGAACATAATAAAAAGATCTTGAGACAGGTCATATATCAGTTGTAGGTTGTCAAAACACTTTCAATGTCAATTAAATTATGTCAGTTACGCCTGGCAATTTATTTTCTTCTCTAAAGTTATTCTGCTGGGGAGGGCATGTGTTGTTAAGGTACAGTATATTTCCACTGGCATTCATGGTGATGGAGGGATGGGGCAGATTGGTACCGATATCCTTGTTATGAGCTCACTTACATCCACTTAGAGAAGATTTGGATGTCTTGATGGTGTTAACTAGTCTGTCCCTTTATGTCCACATTAAATACGATACAAAACTTATGTGACACTGTATTCAAAAACCTGTGGCCTGACTGTATTTTGCTTCTGGGAGAGTGGTGGAGATGGGTTCCCTAGAGTGGAGAGGAAGGGATCCTGAGGAACAGCAGCCACAGGGTTTCAGCACATCCCTTCTCCTTCTCCTAAGCCCGTGTGGTGACCTAGCAGCAGTGGATCATGGAGCTTAGCCCCTCAGTGATTTGCATGGGCAGCCTCATCATTTCAGGACTTCTTTCAGGCTCTTCTCCAGACTTTAATTGGTCTCATTAACTCTGCTTATGTCTGTGTCATGAGCTACAAGCTTTTCTTCACAACCTTGAGGGCCAGATAATTGCTTTATATTTTTAAAGTTAAAGCCTGAAATTAATGTATGGTCATGTGAATCAGGAGCCTAGTATCTACTGTGCTATGTTTTCACTATCTTTTCAGTGCCCTCTTTCCACCTTTATTTGTAGATTACCATTGAAACTATGGTAGTAATTTAGCAACACAGTATTCCCAAATATTTCTTAACTCTAATATATCATAATCTTAAATCTATGCATCATATAGAATGTATATATATTTATCTATCTATATTTAGCAATCTAGATATTTAAAGAAAAGGCATTAGCTAGATTGTGATATCCTGGCTCAATCTTGTGACTGAGTCATATTATGGTGGCTTGGGAGGCACATAAATAAAGTATTTGTCCTTATAATGTTATTGACAGGCTTTGAATACTTGGCAAGATACTTTATTTCTTTTTTATGATGTCCATTCAGAATGGTATTGGCATATCATATAGAATTGTCATTATTTTGTACATTTTAAAAAAGTTAAATGAATAACCTCAGTGATCTGTGGTGGTTATTAGAATGTTTAGAATGTTGAAATTGTTTGTTTTACAGTATGACTTACAATACAAAAGAATTCCTAAATTATTTTACACAAACTAAGAACTGTTTGTTTCATCTTGGTTCAGAGCTTCTTGAAGTCTTTGCATTCAGTTCAGTGATTTAGTATGTGTATGTAAAGATCCAGGGTATATACAGTTACCAAAATATAAATATTGATTTAGCAATCATTTTATGTAGTGCTAAATCCTATGTCAAATATATAACAATGATGCTATCAAGTATAGAAGATTATACTAAAGTAACTCTACTTTTTGTATATTCTTTCTGAGTTCTACTTTTTAAATAGGATTTTCCCTCCACATATTTCTCTCTTAAGATTGTGATGTTCCAATCCTTATTGGATAGGAAAGTAGTCTGCCACATAAAGCTATTTTCTCTTTACTGTCTTGTTCTCCAGATTAGCAGTGTTTCTGCAGCATTATTGGAGACAAAAACTACCATTATTTTTATCAGGATGCAGAATCTTGCTATATGGACTTTCAGAGTCATTGACACAGCTTGTATTCTAAACAGTGTTTTGTTGTGATGAGGATATGGAATATCTGCACCAGCCAAACAGTATGTAATAACCCTGTCTTGCTACAGTTCTGGAAAGAAGTAGACTACAGTATTACTTGAGTACTTAAAAACCTTGATTAGCACAGTGGTAATACAGAGATTACAAGTTGTAGAAATAATAAATAATATAAAGGTGTAATAATCATTGTTCTTTATGACAGCTCTGCAAGTTTTGTAAAATTATGATATCTATGCTCCATTGGCTCATGTCATGTACTTAACTTCATCTGTACAAAGTTGCTCCAAGTGAAACAGGTCAGATCCTTTGCATGTTCATGGAACAATTGTAGGTAATTGCACAGGACACAAAACAATGGAAACTTGGAGCTGTATGGACAGGAATGTTCTTGAAAGACAAGAGAAAATCTTCAGGTAGTACAGATGCAGAGGCAAAACTCAAAAGTTCCTAATTTTCTGGTCCTGCAGACTGTCTGTTATGTTGCAATGCTTTCCATATAATGTGAATTAGAGAATAAAGTCTTGAAATGGTAAATTTGGAATAAAACATGTGGTAATTAAGAAAAAGCTCTTTTCTACCAAGAGATTCCTGCCATTAAATACTGTAGAACTTTAGTTTCACAGAGTTACTCCAAATGAGGCTACTGGGACTAAAGGCTCTGCTGAGCCTGTCTGACATGACACAGTACAATCTAATGGAAGCCATTGCGGTCTATCAAGTCAGGGAGTTTCCTGTAAAAGGGAGGGCTTATGTGTGCTTTCATAAAGTAGAAGGACTAATGTTATGAATATGATGTGTAGGTGTACAAAACGTTTGATGGAAGCCGATAGAATTTCATCTGCCATGTTGCAAATACTATTTTTTTCTTTTTTTCCTCTTTCTTTGTTATATTGATTTTCCACACTAGATGGCAGTGCCTTAGCACTAGTGTATGATAGGGGAATTCATTTAATTTGTCCAGGGGGGAAGAAATCATTCTGTTTCATGTTTCCTTTTACACACATAGCTCAAAGAATTGCAGATAGGAGACTGGATTGTGATTAGCCACATATGGATGGGCAAAGGAAGATGCAAGTTATATCCCCTCTTCCTTTGTAGAAATGAAAATCTATTCAAGCTGATCGAGCAAGGTTTGCATTGGCCGTAGGTGAGATGGACTCAGAGAGCTCTCTCTCTGTGCTGTCCCCAAAGAATTGTGTTCATAGAAACTTCACATGAAACGCTGTATTGAGTTAGAGCTGAGAGTGCATCCAGACTCTGAGCAGATTGCCTCACAGTTTTGAGCCATATGTTGTCTATACTGAGAAGTCGGTGAGAGAAAAACACAGCTTCCTTCTCTTCGCAAGAAAATCGTTGCTGGAGAGGTGAGCATGGAGAGCTGAGAGATGATGGGGTGCACCTAGATACTGCTGCGTTAGAGCTAGAAGACAGCCAGGGAACATACATGCACCTGTGAGCTGGGATGCACTCCTGGAGTGTGTGTTAGGTGGAAGTCTGGAATTTCACTAACTTTGAAGTATTCTGACTAGCTGAAAAGTCTGTGAAACTCTGATGGTGAGGACTGAGGTGAGGTCATGGTTAGACAAATGGGCTCTGGAAGTGTAAATGTGACAGTAACAGGTGAAAGCTAAAAGCTGGAAGCTTGGAGTTGAAATTCAACTTGAAATTGTGATACAATGTTTGAAATTTGTGGATGAGGTCCTTAAAAACAGGGTTATTAAAGCAAGCAAACAAAAACCCCTTTGTCATTAGTTTTTTGAGTCTCTAGCGTTCATGCTTTCAATCTTGTGTTCATAACCTTGAAAGAAAACCTCCACCTAATCCTGTGAGAGGAGGAGACAGGAGTTTGAAAAACAGCAAATATCAATAGACTCTGCAGTTAAAATAAAAAAAGAGTCACATAACATTATCAGGAGAAATTAAATACATTACAAGACAACTAGCAGTAGGAAAAAAAAAAAAAAAGAAAAAAAGAGGCCTGTCATAGGAATGACTGATTGTGTGAGAAACAGCTGAAAGAAAGAAGGTATGAAAGAGCCTGAAAAAATGTCAAGAAGTCAAGAGCTGCCAAAGAAACACCTTTATGTAAAATTCCTGAAGAGTCTCTTCATGGTGGCATTTGCTCAAAAATAAGATAATTGTTTCAAGTTTCCGTCCAATTTATACTTAAAAGGAGGTAAATTTGATGCAATACCTTTATCTTGCTCACTGGAGTTAAACATTTTAAAATCAGGAAAGCTCTTGCCCGAGGCTGGGAAGAATACTGCCATGAATACATTTTCTTAAAGAAAATTTAACTAAACTTGGTGTCTCCTGGGACCTCGCTGCATGCAGCTTCTGCCTTATTTATTCAGTTTTATTTTATGTTTTGCTACACCCCTACTGAATGAGCTGGATAAAACCAAATTGAAATACAGGAAAACACATTTTCTCTCACTGGTTTTTACTGGATCTGCCGTAGTAGCTGAAATTTCATTAATGCTGCTGGAAGGAAGGCAGGCCAAAGGAATGTTTACCTATCTTCTACCACAATATTCACAGAAACTGAATGTTTTTGCAAAATACGCCACTGTTATTTGCTGTCATTTTTTGCATGTCACAGAAAGTGAGAGTCCTGCCTATACTTTATTACATAATTCTGCCAGAGCAGAAGATGCAGATGGCTCACTATAAAAATGCAATGCAAATTATATTTGATATTGCCACTTAGACTATTCCTTATTAGTTAGGGGAAGCAACAAATGGTGCTAAGTTGGAATTTGTCAGGAATTTTGTGCTAGAGAGTGAGCCTCATGCTTGGGGCAGTTATGTGGGAGTTAGAAGTTGCCAGTTCTTTAAATCAGAGAGAACAAATGGTTGAATATAGGCTTCCCACCTCGCAGATGAATTTCTAAATCACCAGGTTAGGTTGTCAAGGGAAATACCCATTCACTTTGCAACAATTATTTTTTTCTTTCTGAATTTGAATATAAATATCTTGCCTTGAAGGTTTTCATAAACCAGAAACTTGTTTTCCAATTAGCCTTCTTCACATCAGTAGAAAGCGTGACACAGAGTTGTTTGAGGAAAAAGGTATGAGGTGTCTTGAGAAAAAATGAGTATTAATAAGAATAATATTATGCAGAAAGTTGAACTTGGGGAGGTTTGTTGTTGGGTTCGGAGGGGTTGGTTATATGTTCTGTCTTGGTCTGGTTCTCTTTCATCTTGTGGTCAGATGATAAACTGGGATTTTTCCCTTTGTGCAGATCTTTGGGAAGTCTGAGAAAAAGAAGTCATATGGAGAGTAAGTGAATTCCTTGCAGAGTTTAAGTCTTCCTGTGCACACAGTTTTGCAGATTGGATGATACAAAGTATTTGGAGACTTTATCGTTAACTTTATCGTTAACATAGTAACATTTTCAGAGACGACTAACCAATGTGCCTAGTATGCAGATCAAATTCCAGTTAAAAAGAAGAAAGGTAATTTGTAAACTTTTAATGTAAGTACCAAAGGAACATGACATCTATATTTTAAAACTAACTGAAGAGTCTCATTAAAATCTGATTATCTCATCAGTAGTTCTGGAGCCGTTTTCACTTTATTTACAGCCACGCCCAGCACTTTGGGGAAGCAACAGGTACCCTTTTCTTTTCGTTCATGCAAGCCAAGAGCAACTCTCTCTAATAGGAGAATTTTATACTGCTTGCATGGTAGTTCTGATTAGATCTGAAGCACAAACGAATGACAGGATGCTTCAAAGCACCCAGATGACTTGTCTTTACTTATATCTATGATTTAAATGTAAGCAGTGGGTTTGCCTTTAAGATCGGACTTTGTAAGCATAAGGACTACCCTTATTTGTTAAATGTTAACACCCATAATTCAACCTTTATTTCCTCCAAAAGGCAACGTGCTCTTCCAGACTATTTTCTTGGGTTTACTGAGGCTGTGTTTTTGAAAAATAAAAACAAACAAAATGTCTGTCCAGTGTTGATAATCTGGCATTCATTAAGAAAACATTCAAGGAGTTCTCTTTAGACAGTGTTGCTTATGGGTTTGTACTACTGCTTCACCTCCCCAATATTTTGCTTGCTTCCTTCTGATTCTGAAATGTCATCTCCACAACAGGAACAACAGAGTTGCTACGCTTGCTAAATTAATGTTAGCATTCCTTGTTGCAGCTTTTATGCCATCCAATCATTTGTGGATTTCTTGAATTACTGCATCATCTGGAAGATATGCTTCTGACTCATTGGACTTGGGAAAAGCATCCTAGAATAAATTCAATTCTGAATGGCTTTTCTTGTCATAGATACTCTTGCAAAATATTCATTCAACACTCCTGTTGTCCTCCGGATTTTTGCCTTTTTCTTCCTTACTTGGACCTATACAGCTATTTTCTCCTTTGGCCATCATCTTCCTCTTCAGAGGCTTATAAATGAATTCATTATCCTTTCCACTGTGATACTGTTTTGCTTTTACCTTTCTTTTCTCAGTTTTGATTTTTGTGTGCTTTTTTTTTTTTTTTTTTTTTTGCTGTTACTATTAATGTCCACCAGTGTTTCTTCCTTGCTCTTTTTTTTCTGTTTCTTTAATTACCTTTAAGGGTTTGTTTTTTTTTTAATTTAAAAATCTCTGTTTCCTTATACAGTTGCTTCTAAATGGAATACATTGTTCTACGAGCAACTAAAGGCTGTGTACTCATGGGTTTTTTTAACATGTAGTCCACTCTATCACATTTTATTTTATTTATAGCAAAGTTAAAACCTTTAAAAGACAGCAGCTTTGGTTGTTTCTTAATTGTCTTTGTTTTCTCATCTCCACCCTGCCAGACATATGGAAAACAGCTGGTTCCCTTGTTTCCATTCCTTAACTATTACTTCCTATGGTCACATGCTGTTCCGAATCAATGCAACTTCTTTGGGTGGTATAACAGAGATAAGAGATGGGTATTTTCTTTATAATATGCCATGCTTCCTTTTTTTTCTTTTTCTTTCAATTCATGTGTTTTAAAATAGGGGCTGAAATACATAATTTCACTGTTTAATGCTTTCTTATTTTACTGCATTCATGAGTAAAATTCTATCACACACTCAAAATCCTTCACTTCCATTTACTACTTTTGGTTGCTGCCATAGATTCAAATCCTCAGTCCAGCTGAAAAGCCAAGTTGGCTGCTAGAGAGAAAGTTCAGATGCAAGTGGAGAAGTGAGAAGCTTCTGTTATAGTCTGCAGAGCTTCTTTGAGTATGTTCTGTGGGGAGATCTACAACAATAGCCAAGTTAGTGTTTTTCACGCTATCATTTTAAGTGCCCTGGATTAATCACAGAGCCAGTATGCTTAGTTGGCAACATGTGCAGATCCTCACTGTGGACATGAGGACAATTTCTTATGGGATGCAGCTTCTTTTCTAAAAAATTGAAGAAAAGAGCTGATGGGCAGCAAGACCCCTCGGGATGTCTGACTTCCCACCAAGCCAGCTCTCCAGTGAATGTTTTCCCACTGTACAGGCAGATGCTGACAGCAGGTCCAGCAAGGCAAGTGTTTGATTTCCCATGCTTGCTGTGGCTACTCCTGTCATTTGGAAATCCAGATTTAGGTGCCCTTTTTTTATTTAGCAAATGCCTATTTCTTTCAGATGGAAAGCAGTTATGTCACCTTTCTATATGAAGATCTGAGCACTGACAGGACATCCTGCTGGTACATGTGGTAAATTGTGGCCACCGTTACAGCACACAAATAGTAAAGCTTTATGCATTTTTATTTCTTGACACACACACACACACACACAAAAAATCAAAAAGATGAAATAACAGCTAATAAGATTTTAGAGTCTGTATCTTTGTCCATTTTGTTGTTTGTTGCAGTTTATAAACTTTCTGCATCATTTCAAAGATTCAACACAATTTATGTAAATGTACTATATTATAATAGCAGCAAAGACAGTGAGGTAGATTTATGTCCTTCCCACTGTTGGAGGCAATAACTTATAAAACTGAAATGCAATAATTTCTGTGCTAATATTACTACATATTTATGTAATGAATTTTCTTCTCTTTAAAGATGTCTAAGAAATTAAAGGGAAAATGGCTGATTTTACCCAACTTGAAAATTATTTTATTAAAAAAATCAAAAAAAAGGCTATCCTAAAAATTAATGTCCATCAGCTATTTTTATTCCCCATTCTGCATTCTGTCGACTTGATTTTCCAGTTTTAGGTGTGTAGTTTTAGCATTGCCTCACTGTCATTTTAGCTTTGTGAAATTTAATATTAAAGTGAGTGTTTATGGAAAATAGTTCTCTACAACGATGGCAAGAGAATCATGAAGCATTAAAATTCAAGAGGAATTGTTTGAGGGGGAAGGGAGTATCATATTCAATCATGCCATTTCTTAAGAAGTCAACAACAAAAGACACAGGATATTTATCTGGAATGATCACAGCACTGTATACAGACAGGAGGCAAAACCAGAACTGGCATTTTAATTTAAATATCCAAAATTGCTGGTCCTGAGGAACCCAGTTACTACTATTAAAATTATTGTTTTTCTTACTTCGGAAGCTCATTACTGACAGTCTTCAGTTTGGGATGCTGAGTGTTGTCATCGACTGCGCAGCTCACACGTCGCCACCACTCCTCCATGTCGGACATTTGGATACAGGGCGCAGCTTGCAGCAGCCCCATTTCTCCTGGGGCTGGCATGGGCAAAGCGAGCTGGTGTCCGCAGGAAGGGAGCTGAGATACTTTTTAGAGACAAAAAGTCAGAGCAGACATAGGAGGCTGAAAACAAGAGCAAGGTGAGGTGAGAGAAAGCTTTTCCATTTTCTAAGTGGCTGAGGATGATTTAATTGACCAACTGGTAGTACAAACCCTTGAACACAACCTACATTCCTGTTGGACTTCATGCACATGCCTGATATTTTATCTTTTTGGGTCTCAGTGTACTCAGTTTCCTATTTGACATTTAAAGTATCAGTTGAATTAAAGCTTGCAAAATGGAACATCCGCCCAAAAACATTCTGTTGCATTAGCTTCAATCCATACCTTTTAGTACTAATCACTATTTATTTACTGTATCAGAGGGACCAATTGAAAATCCCTCAAAACAGCTACAGATTTTTGTTTGACACAATGAAGAGACAAAATCCCAATTTCTGCATGTTCTTTCCAAATCACATCACAGTTTTCCCTCCATTTGCAAACCATGTAACATATATTTTTCCTCCTTTCTGTTTATATTTTTAAAATCATTTGGGTTGGGGGTGATGTAAATTTTTATTTGAAGTACTTGCCAAAATTCTTTAGGCAGAGATTGGTGAATTTGTACTCTGAGTTTACTGAATTTGTACTCTGAGTTTGTAATTCTCCTTTCCCCAGCTGGAGGGTGGCGCTTGTTTCCGACTATGATGGTTTTTGGAAAAGGAAATCAGAAATGTTATCTCACTCCTCCTTCCAGCTTACAAAAGATTTTGAATCTTTCTGAAGGATGTGGTTTAGTGGTCAACTAGGTTAACGGTTACACTCAATGATCGTAAAGGTCTTTTCCAACGTAAATGACTCTATGACTTTAAAATACAATTTTTTAGCAAATGAAAGTGGACTGTCTGAAAAGAAAAAGAAAAAAAGAACTGCTTATTATGTTTCCATAGTAACATGTATAGAATATTTGCAAAAGTTTGATTTTATTACATGGTTCTGTTGTCTGGTATGAATAGATCAGTTTGGCATCATGAGTTTTGCTTCACGTTTTGCTGGGTTCTGATTCGTCACGGCAATATAGACAGCAATCAGTGTGATGTGCAGATGAAGGCAGTAGCATTAGGTGGCAGTCTGTATAGACAATTTAACTTCTCATTGTCATAAAAGTTCTATTCATCTACTATATTTATTGAATGGAAGAGCCTAGTGAAGAAAGCTGCGACCTCTAGCTTCGTTTTGTTACAGACCTGTTATGAAAAACAGCATAATATATAAGGTTTGAAATCCTATTTCTTTTCATTAACTATTGGTGTTGCGTATCTTTATGTTTCAAAATTGCCAATATATGTTGCCTGTTTGGCAACATAAGGATACACCTTATTGCTGTTCTGTTCTCTGGGAGTCAAATGTTTGAAAAGTAATACCTGTGGGGCTGATGTAATTCCTGGAAATACAACAGTGGGCCCCAAACGTGCATGTTCATAAATGCTTAAGTAGTTCTGCTTAGGAGAAGTGTGAAGGATTGGGTCCAACTAAGGTCTGACAAAGAATCAGTCGCAGTCTGATGCATTTTTTACATACTTTAAAGCATGTGTAAATTAATGGGATACAATAATAGCTTTATTTCTGTGAGCTAAAATACAATTGATCACACTCATTATGATGTGGTCTGCAGAGATTAGATTTTCAGTTCTTTCTAGTGTGGCTGCATGGGAGTGGAGCGACAGTGCCTTTATCTCCTCCTGTCGCAGGATCAGTCTTCCTTCCTGCAGGTTAGTAGTGAACCTTGATTTTTGTATATAATCCTGCATCTCCTTTTGTAAAGGAAAGGTAAGGTAACCCAAATATTATCCAAACATTTCATTAAAGAACAAGATGTAATTAGTAATCAAATATGACGAAGAATTGGATGAGGTGGATTATTTACTCTCTCGATCTTCATTTAGGAATACATTCTGTGTCTTAAGACCAAGGGTAAAGATAAAATAACAGATTTCCTCTGGTAACCCATTGAGACATCTTTAGCTTTCTGTTTTATTGCTCTCTCTGTGCAACTTTCACCTGTAATGGTTGGCTTGTAGGAAAGTAGGATGTAAGCGTGGGAGTGACATTCCAGATGCTAATGATCCAGTCCCTTGCCTTAATAAGTAAATGTACATCATCCTGTTAATACATCTGTATTGATTTAAAACCTGTCACTTTGTTCACTATCACTACTTTTGTTGGTTAGAAACCACTTTAAAATGTCCAGCCTTAGCTTTAGTCGGAGTCAATTTATTCTTTTTGTTATGCGCTGATACTGCTTCAGTTTAAATAGGTCTTCTTGTTCCATTAATGAGAACAATCATATTTTCTCTGTGTGTTGGTTTGCTAAGATGAACAAGATACGATTTTGTCACCTACTATTATTTGATAGTGTTGCCATTCCTCTGATCTTTCTAGTAGCTTTATTTTCTGCATCTGATCCTGTTTAACTGTACAGTTTCTGAAGAAAGATAGAATTGTATAGAGTACATTCAATGAGATTTTATCGTTGCTGTGGCATTCACACATTTTAGGATAACATTCATTATTTTCACGAAGCTATGTCATGCAGACATTAGTTTACCAGATTAAGATAGTCATATCTTTCTCTTCCTTTGTTTTCTCCAACTGAGAGATTTCTTGTCATTAGCCTAGCAATCAGTTCACTTGGTAGTATTACATTTCACCCCATTACATGTCACACTACTTCAATTCTTCTTTTATGATATTCTGATCTTAGCTTATTGACTTGTCTAAACCATCTATTGTCTGGAAGGTTTTTCTTGATCTCTTCTGTTTCTGGTTTTTTTTTTCTTTTTTGTCTATAAGCTGTTGTGTCTTTTTGCAACCATGTTGCAGCCACGTTGCAGCCCTCACAAGCTAGAGATCCATAGCCATAGAGATCCATAGAGATAGTATGGCCAGAGTGAATGCAAAGCTGTTTTTTTAAATTTCTTTTCTATAAACTATTTCTTTGACACGCGATTCTAGTGGTTACTTGAGTGGGGTGGTCCAGATACTTTTTCACATTGCTTTAGATCCAGTCTTGTTTGTCATACCATGCAGATACTTCGACAGTCAGTCTTCATTGGTTTCTTCGCATTATTTTTATATGAATATAAACCATATAAACCTTTTTTTTTTTTTTTGAAAAATATAGGGAATGTATCGGGGAAGAGAGGCCTTTAACAATAACTTTTGGACATCTTTTATATATATCTATATCTATCTATCTATCTCTCTATATATCTCTATAGCTGACCTCAACACCTGCTAAGATTACAAAAGGAATTTTGGGAGGAAGGATTCTATAAAAGGCAACGGAAAATCACTGCCTGTGGGGTTTTTAGGTTGTGCAGCAAAACATCAATATGTTACAATACACAGGCTCTACCTTCTGTGGCGTGTTTGTTCCATCAGCAGATAATACTGACAGGCAGGACAGCTGACATTCTGATTAATCTCACTTTATTTTATGTAGAATCAAAATCAACTGTAGATAAGAGCAGCTGACTATGGGATTTCAGAAGTTTCTTTTTGCCTGTTCTGGTGCATAAACTGCTGAGCACTCTATAGCTATAAAATCTCCTTGCTCTTTGAAATTGCCAAAGCTACTTTAGAAACACTGTAAAGGGTGCTTTTAAAAAAATTAAATACTGTAAAATAAAATTCCTTACAACGTGATCATCATAAACATCAGAGACAAAATCAGAAATTTTCAGATTTTGAGTGCAATTTTGTTTTTCCTTAGGAAACATTGTTTTCCATTTTTGAGTTTTTCAGTGCACTAAACCCCTTATCTTGTATCTCAGGTGTTAACAGAAGGGGAAGAGGAGCCATGATGAATGCCAAAATGAGCTGTGGGTAAAATTAGGCTGAGAATAAAAGAACAGCAGAACACTTAGTGGCATTTATCACAACTTGCTAATTGAAAATTGTGTTAGATATGGAAATCATATGATAAGTACAGTTTATTGTTTTTCCAAGAGAATTCCTTGGTTATACAATTTGGAATAATCTAGAAATTGAGCAGAGTGGCCTACTATATCCATCTGTGTTACGTTTGATTTTCAGTCTGTTACCAAATAATGTGCTTTGTCTCAAAGAAAACCTCTCACCTTGTTGTGTACTAAAAGGTGTAGAGTACTTATGTTAGGATCGGTGATGTTCAAAAGCGGAAGAAATAGCCATGTCAGACTTTCACCCTTTCCTATTCAAAACTGTATTTCTTGTATTTAAAAAATCTAGAAAGTGCCTTTTTATAGAGGCCTTTTTTTTAAAAAAAAGTGGGTTATCTGTGAGACTGTGATATATCATGCAGTTTGACTTAGCATCTCAGAATAAACTGAACTCATACACAAATGTTTCCCCAAGTCTTTGTGGTTTTTTTCAATTTTTATATGCTTATTTGTGTATTACTGAAAACAGAGTTGCATCATACCATTACACGTGGCTTTAATAATTTGTGACATTTATGCTTTTCATGATTTAATATTTGCTGCTCTGTGGATTGTTTTGTCCTTTATCTTAATATAAAATTACTTTAATTATATCTTGAACTCTACTTGTTCCTCTTACCTGAAGCTAAAGATACCCATTAGAACGAAATGCTACATTTCCAACAAAAATTGAGCAACAAATTTGATACCTGCTGTGAGTGTTCAGAGAACTGCTCCCAACTGTGATATTAATATTGCATTGTTTATCAGGAAGGTAACTTGCTGAGTTATTTCAAGTTAAAGGCCAGGGTTATCTCCCGCTGAGATAATAGCAGCATATTTCTTTGTACAAAAGTATTGGTCTAATTACGTTTTTAACTGTGCTACTAACTACGGTAGCCATACAGCTACATATATTAGGGTTAAAATGACTTTACATTGTACATTTGGCCCTAAATTATCCTGTTTTTAAAATATATTTTTTAATTTTTACACAGTAGCTTGTTGCCTTGTGTTTGAATTTATTGTTACTGAATTGTAATGTAGTGATTCAAGAAAATTAGCTGCATAGAATTCTTAAACATTTGAATGTTTTAAAAGCGAAGTATATTTTTGTGTGTTAAAGAATGGTACTACTTATATTATTTATTAAAAGTTAGTAATTTTAAGGGGAAGTTACGAATTTAGCATGTGTTAGAGTAAAAAGAGCATTCTAGGTTGTAGTCTGTCAGAATTCTACATGTTGCAAGAGTAAATAAAAAGTAACATTAAAACAATATTTAGTCAACTAGGCAGTAAATTCAGCAGCACTCTTCAGTCATATTGTATGTTTGATAGCTCTTCCCAAAGTTTACAGTAAAAATGTTTCTAGATCCTTTAACTGAAGATAAACAGATAGGATGCCAGCCTAGTTTGTTCTCCACCAGAGGCAATGGCATTATAATATTATGAGGAGGTATAAGAGCGATTAGTCTTACTTCTCTTGGAGAGAATTAGTAATTATTAGTAATAATATTTTAAACTTCTATAGTTCCCCACACTTGAAGGTTTTAGTGTACTTTAAATATATGATTTAGTGCTCACATCATCTCTAGGACATGTGGGAATTACCATTTCCTTTAAATATGGTGTAATGCAATCAGAGAAGAAAATACAAATCTGCAAGGCATTTATAAGGGCTACACTAAGCATGTGAGTAACTGGAAATCGCAGTGGTTTGCAGCATTAAAACTAAGGTGAGTAATTACATGAATAGATTTAAGTTTTTGAAATAGGAAGAGAAGGAGAGTAGAAAGAAAATACTTCTAGTCAATTCAGCACAAACTAGTCCTCCATGCTAAGCTTATGTAAAAAATTGATAACTAACAGTAGCAAAATGGCAGGCTAAAGTAACATCCGTAATACTGGGAGAAAGTTCTTTACAAGAAGTGTTATCTTAGTCTTTAAATTGAATAATCGGCTAAGGCACTGAAGATCTGAACATTTGAACTGCATTCAATAAACAGCATATGGCAAGGGAAAACTTCCCTTCGCTTGTTGTAGCCACAGTTACAGGTGACGTTTAATAAATGGACTCAGCTCATCCAGATACAGTCAACTCTTGATTATCCGAGGATGAACTATTCAGTCTCGGGGTTAAGTGGGCCGCTGATGCGGAGACACCAGAGCTGGCTCTGCATGAGCTGGTTTCATTTCAGGAGGAGCGCAGGCATGCCCAGGCTGAGAGCACAGTATGTTCTTGACTGCTCGCCGGGTGCCAGCTGGGGGATCTCCCTGCTCCGCACTCAACAGCAATGCTGCCCTTTACCTGCTGCACCCTTGCTGTGTGTTCTTATGGCTGAATCTTAAGTGTATCTTGTATTATATGTGGTTTCGGGTTACCCAGGTTATCCAACACCTTCAGAGTCTGAGAGCATATAATCAAGAGTTGATTGTTGCCTGCTGTTTCCTCTTTACATTTTTTATGTACCAATTTGCTAGGAAACTATATTAAAAGTAGGAATAAAATTAAAAATGCTAATTTTAAAGTTATAACTTATAGTGACTTCAAAATTAGGCTTACTGCTGCGTTTTAGTAATAGGATTCATTATCTCTTCTAGTGGCAAAAAGACATTCCTACTACTAACTTAGACATTTTGCTCGCCTTGGGCTTTTGGTGCACAGTGAATTTAAACCATTCCTGCAATGTACTTCTTCTGCACAAAATTGATAAGACCGTCCACTTCAGAACTTTGTGTGGAGTAGATCCACTCTGCAATAAATAGGAAGTAGCATGAGATTTAAATTTCACACGGTTTTATTTCAGGTCCTTTTCACAACAAGTATTAATTAAGTCCCACTTTATGAAATTTTCACGTCTACATTCAGAATTTTAAAATTCTCATCCTGTGTTTTCAGTGCTTTGCCATAACATGCCACAGGTTTTGGAGTGGCAATTATATACATATATTCACATATGTAATTTTTGGCTGTGAACTATATTTTATTCTAACAGAAGGCATCACTGGTGCTGTCAGACCCATTGATTCTCAACCACAAAGTCCAATCTGTGTCTTGTGACTTGGCTTTCTATTTATAGACTATATTAGACACAGTCATTTGGGAATAGTATAATGGAAATCCACTTGTGAGACATGTTGTTTTTAAATTAAATTAAATTGTAAATTGTACTACTAATATGTAGGTTTTGAACTACTTTTTTTTTAAATACAACATTTTAAATGCTTAACATAACCATTTATATTTGAGTTATATTCCAGGATGTAAGATCTAATCAAGCTCCCACTTCATGTAAAAAGCTTTATGTTTTTTGGTTACTTCCATGATGGAAATAACAGTGTGTCAAAACACTGCCCAGGATGACTTTACCTACCAGGTTAAAGCTTTGAAATCTTTCAGATTCTCTCTGTGAAATGTCTATAATTGAATTCTTGGTCAATCAATGGCATTACCTCTGCAATCATAAGATGCCATTTGTTTCATCAACATCATCAACTGCCTCACAGAGAAATATGACAGTGTAATATTACACTCAATGAAATCATGTGACGTAGATATCTGAAAGGTTAAAATCTACATTTTCACCATTTCTGCCAGGGAGTATCTGAGTAAGAAAAAAAAAGAGGAGCATTTTGAATAGTAATCTTTTCCTCTGGCCTTTAGTTCCACATAATGTGCTAAAATGATAGTTGCTTTTAAAATACCAAGCAAATTTTTCTTTGAAAGATTTCCAACTTTTTCATCTAATATGTAATATCAGGCTCCTCTTGAAATGGAAATAAGCTGATATCAACATTTTTGCCTATTAGTCCACATGTAATTCAACCCACCTGCATATGTCCCTCTGGACTTGACTATAATGTGCAAGCTGGACTTTCTGTTACAAGGCAGGGGCATTTTCTTGTTAATACATGTAACTGTGTTTGTGATATGTTCCCAAAGGCTTTCAAGAGCCTTCCTCTGTGTCTTTGAGCCAAATGGAAAATGTAAGACTTCCACAAAAATTTCATAAGCTTTGATGTTGCTAGTAAGACCATAGGTAGCATTTGTTTTTGGAACATATGGCAATAAAGATGAGAAAGTGTTTCACATTTATATATTTAGTTTTCAGGATTCCTCATTACCCGCATACAACCACCAGTAAAGTCAGTAAAGTTTCTGGCCTTAAAATGAACTACTTGTCTTCAATTTCCTAAACGCTTTCATCGTAATCTTTAGCGAATTATTATCTATAAAAGAAGAATGGAGGGAGGATATACACACTTATTTGTGTTATGAGAGCCCTTCACTGGTAGTTCATACTCATCCATCTGCTCAGATTCTAGACTTCTGACTCTGCCTCACAGCAGAATGTGCTCTGCTCTTTTTTCCCTTGCTATTTTGGGCTGTTGCAGTTGTGACCTATTTTCACACTTGTTTCAAGCAGCTTTTGTACAAATAATAAGTTCATTTGAGCTGTGTGTTCACAAAGATTGTCTCTTGTTTGAGTAGCTCTCAGCTGTTGAATCATCTTCCCAACCATATGTAGCTGCCTTTCATCTATGCCTGTTTGTTTGATCTGCCTTTTCTCTTCCATCCCTACTTACAGCCTGTCAGCACTAGTGACTACTCTTCCAACCTCATCCTTCCTATTCCCATGCACTGTTGGTAAAAATAATTGTTTTACTACATTTTGCACCTTCCTGTGCCCTTCCATCCAATTAAGGTCAGTCTACTGGCACTGCCCTCAACAGTACCCATCCAGCATGTGTATTTGCAACTTCTTGTTGACTGTATGTTGTAAGACTTCCTCTATGTTGATTTTAAGAAGGTTTGAGTTGCTTCAGTCCAAAGACAGAAAGATGGGAAATTAGCTGTCTAAGATGCAATCAAACACCTCACACAAGCTAAGTGCCTACATTTGATCATTAGGCAGCTGCCTCAGACCAGATGGGCTAATTTCACAGTATGCAAGATGTACTTGGGAGACCTAGGCATCCATCTCGAGTAATACAGCATCCTTTAGGCTCACCAAAATGCATAAGCAGCTACAAGACTGTAAAGTGTGCACAAAACACAGAAAGTAGAGATGTAGCTCTCTGCCTCAGCAGTTATGTGGTGAGGGTTGGACTGTGTTCTTACTGATCAGCTTCACCTTATGGATGCTGCCCCAGCAGATCAGTGAGCTCCACACCATGAAGGTGTCACCAGAAGTGTACAAGGCATGGCCAAGCTGACAGGAATAGGAGAAGCAGCGCAGAGAAAGAGGAGGGAGAAGGCAGGGGTGGAATAAGAGCTCTGAAGGACCCTAGACCATGGTCCTCACTTTTCTCCCCCGTCTTTAGAAGCAGCCCAAATGAAGTCTTATCAAAAGTTTCCATCAATAACAAGCCTTCCAAACAATGACTTTTATTCCTTCTTTCTTGCACTTGCTTTCAATACTTGTATCTTCACCTTTAGCTGCAACTCCACAAGCCTGCTACAAGGTTCTGCAGAGGTATCTTGATTTGCTATTAAGTCTGTTGTTTCTGTCTAGTTATTCCTCCAATGATCCCCTGCCTGCCAACAGCTGGTGAAGAGGCATGCATTAAACTCTACTTATTCCCTCCTGGCTCTGAAACTATATGGGGCTGAAATATGTGTATCTCTCATCAATGCAATTTTGGCAGAGGCCCCTTACTGGAAGAAAAAGTGGGTAGGAATTGGAAGGGATAGTGTTCTCTCCTTACTTGCCCCAAGTATTCCCACGCTCAACACCATAAACACAGAAGAATATAAATCGTCTGGGCAGTCTTTGGTTCCTCTAAACCAGATCATGTGAAAGAACCATGTTTTCTAAAATTTTTGTCCTGTGCTCCCAGATTTTTTGAAACCTGTAGTGCACATGCTGACAGGTTTTCTGCAGTAGTGTGAATAAAACCTCCCCATCAATAGTCTCTTATATCTTAGCCAGGACATTGGCCACTGATGACAGGAGTGGCTCCACAGCAGATCCACTGAGCTGCTTTACTAGAGCAACTTGGTGATTAACCCACATGCAATGAAGCTCAAACATCTGCGCAGGGCAATTCCATGCATAGCCAACTCTACACCACCACTGAGATGGTCAGCAGTTGTGCAATTGCTCACAGCATGCAAAATTATACATATTAGGTATGTATAACTTTCTATTTCCTGCCTTTACCACCTGGTCTATCTACGAGGTTTCTGGGACAATCTTTATATCCAGTTTTACCTCTTCCATCTGTATTTTTATCTCCCTACATGCTGTGTAAACTTTCATCCTATCCACCAAAATTGTCGTCTCCCTTGTACATAAATACTCCTTCTCCTTATGAAATACCCATCACTACAACATGGACATGTAGCACACATCTGAAATCCGTCTACCTCCTTCAACTGGGCAAGTTTCTTGGGAGACTGCAACTCCCCATGGACCCCAAGCACAGCAGCAATGTGTCTGCCTTGAGAAACAAGGGTAAGGAGAGTCGGACTGTGAATCGGGGCCACTCAGTGGTGGAATAAAACACCGTACATTCAACAGAGATGTAGATGGAGTCTGTGTTGTAGCACTGCTGCTCAGAGGTTGTCTTTGCCCAGCTGTGGACATGACCTGCTGTGGGTGAGGGATCTGACAAGCCCTGTTGGCCAGTCTTTGTTGGGAGTTCTTCATAAGGCACTTTCAACTATCTGCATCATGTATTCAGCCTGATCTTTCAATGGTGATAGCTTAAATGAGTTTTTTGGCAAAGTCCTCAAGTTCATTAGAAATGCAGGTCTGTTGCTGGGTATGACAGGACCTGGTAACTTGTTAGTCACACCTGACAAAGAGCAGAAATTGCTACGGTGGGTGTTTGTGATCTTGACTCATTTCAAGTTAGTCTGCCACAGTCAGGGGGTTCTTTTCTGAGAAACACAGGGACATCAACACAGATTTGAGACAACAGCTTCTTGGATGGCATCTCGCATGTCACACAGAATAGTCTGTATAATGATACACTGATTTATCACTTCCTTCTGGATATATTGCAACATGGCTAAGATTGCTCAACAATCGTCTTCAAGATTAGCAATAAGATTTTCCCCTTCTGAATCATTTTTCAAACAGTTTTTCCTCGTAATGTTCAGGGAGAACATGTTCTGGTGGTGGATTTCTGGCGGTCACTTCTATGACTTGGTTGGCCAAAGAGGGAACTGAATATCCAGACTTGCTACAGGTGGAATGGCATGATCTGGCAGCGTGTTGTAGTGGTGCATCACGAGGATGGCAATGAAGTACTGCGCGGATGAAGCACAGACTTCACAACATGTAGCTGACAGAATGGCCAACATTGCAGCATTCAGTGATTCATCATACACAGCTCAGTGGTGGGGTCAGCAGTATCCTCATCAGTTTGATGAATCTGTGGAACTGCAGTCTCTAGTCAATGACAGATGATGTAGGCAGAAATGTAACTGGCTGTATCATGTCTTGTTCTACACAGCAGGCGCAATAAATGCCTGTAATGGCAAACATGGACAGTTGAAAAAACAGCATGTTTTGGTTTGGGAATAATCTCTCTTGTTTCAAAATTAATTCTTGAATTCAGAGAATTCTGAAACCAAATCCCATGATGCAGATGCACTTATATTGAGTTGTTCAATGCATCCCAGCTGTGCTGATCTAATTTCCAGGCAAGCACACTCTGTCAGTGACTGCCGGCAGCCCTTTACGCTGCGAGTGCTTGCTGCTTGTCCTCAGGACCACTGCTTCCATCTCTGAGGAGCAGTGCCACACTCCTGCTGGTTATGCTCATTCCTCCACAGGGTTACACCCTTCCTGTCAGAGCCCCAGAGTTGTGTTTGTGCATTGGGACACGTCTTGCAGAAGAAGCCAGCAGTAAGCGTGACTATTTGTGATTAGGAATATGAACAAAACCACACCAGCTGCACCTTCACAGGGAGGAACTGTGCATGACATTATTTCCCCATAGGCCAGAAACAATATTCTGCATATAGAGCAGTGGCATCTCATCTGGGTATTCATATCTCAAATAATTTAAAGTGGCCTTTTATGCATACATAATATTTTCTGCCTCCTGCTTTCATTTCCCTATCTGTGTAGGAGTCTGCTGTCTTTTTCAGAGAGAAAATCAGCAAGTCTAACATTACCACTATTGCTATTGCCTCTTTCTTTGCATTTATCAATACCAAGATCTCTCTTCACCTTTCCTTCTTTAGTCCTTGCATCTCTTCAGGCACCCATCAACAGCCTGACATGGCAAACTCTGATTTTGATTGTTATAGCGTTGTCCTCTTTATTGTTCACTTACCCGGTTGCCAGCCAGCAGCCTGTCTGGTTTTGTCCATATGTCATTTCTTGACTGGCACTGAAAAAGCAAACTGTTGGCAATAGACGTATTTGCTGCTTACTAATTGCCTTTTGTAATTATTTGAAACTTGACTGTTTTTTTATAAATTAATGAAAAAAATTTATAGTAGTGCTGTTAATATTACTGACACTACTTTTTTTTAAATACTTAGCTAACTATGCCAGTAGATCATTACTTTAGCTGGGCACACGCTGTACATTAAAGGTAACGCTATTAAATTAAACAATATACAAAATGTAGCTAAGATAGTACACTACGTCACCATAAGTATATCACCAACAGTGATCCATAGTAAAGTATGTAGATGTCAAGTCTTGCCATTGGTGTTTGAAAACTACACCCTGTTCCTAAATAGCAATGTTTCTGGAAGATATTACATGTGCTTTGTTGAATTGTTACTGCAGAAAGCTGATTATTCCACCTGGGTATCATGTAGTCATGGCTGTTTGGAAATGCTCTGAAATAAACTCGGTGGCTTTTTCTTTCAGAAGAGAAAAATTTAAGATACTTGGGTGATTTTACTTCTTTATATACAAGATTACAGTCCTAGCTGGGAATAGCTAATAGTTTCTGTTCCAAGAGGTCTATAATGAGTAACAGGAAAGGTTCTTGTATGAAAAGTATGAGATTCCTGGGGGAAACTTGCAAATCATCAGGGCTTAGTAATTTAAGTGCCCTCGAGAATTAATTTAACTCATGGTTTAAAAAACTGGAATGCCAAGGACATTCAGTTTAGTAGCTTTGGAGATGAGATGTAAGCTTTAGTGACAACAGTGTCACTAAAGAGCAATTTACTAAATTGTTTCAACAACAATCTCTGTTGCCTTCATGAACTATGTTTATAAAAATTCACTTTTCATTCTGTTTACTCCAATACTGTGTTGTTTTTAGCACTGCTAGAGCTGTCTTTTTTACTTGACCTTTTTGCTGTATCTTTCAATATGTAAGTGTGAACCAGCAGAATAGGGAGAGAAATGGGAAGTACAAAGGAAATCGAAAGTTCAAAGCTTTCACAGAATGCTTTTAGGTTCTTGAAGTCTTCCAGGTAGAAAAGTATGATGAAAATTAACTACTTGCTGGTGCTAAAACATAATTAAGAAATAATAATGGATAGCACAATATACGAAATTTAAACAACAGTCATAATATATTACTAATATCTAAAATATTTATCTACAAGCAATTTTTCAACCACATCCCAATATTTTGTTTTTTAGGTACACACATAGAATTTTAATGATCTGAAATAAAGGCTTACAAGTGAGAATTGATGGCTTTGGTGCTATGATATTGTTGCATTTAGGTCACAGTTCAAATAAGGCCTTCCTCACTAGTAAACTTAAGCCATTGAAAGTTGTCTATCCTATTTTAATTTGGGTTTAAAAACCTTTTTGTTGTATATGAGCTTGTCCATTCCTCAGTTTTTGATAAATACCAACAACTGTATCTGGAGTAATGTTCAAAGACATGCTTATGGCTTGAATGTGCTCATGGTGAATCTTCACACTGCAAACTTTAGGCTACCTTTAAGTATCTAATCCAAGTAGGGTTTAAAGCATCTGTGTTTAGTTTTGTGTAGTTGATGGAGAGAGTTACCTCCAGAGGAACCTGGAAGGATTGAAGTTGCACACCTATTTTAAGATAATGAGATTACCTCCTTTAGTGTTAACTTGATTTCAGCTGGGGGTAAGTTCATCCTCTCAAGTAAAACTTCGTCTGAATAAAACTGTAATTTTTTAAATAGGTCTTAAATATTTTAAGAGGTGATATGAAACTAATCATAAAGTTGTAACACAATATGAGCTGTTTAGCCATTTAGAATAAATAGAGTTTGGAAGTATCAAAACAGAGATCTGCTGGTGGAAAGTGTCAAGTAGGAAAATGAAGTACACCTTGCATTAAAGCTTATGTTACAAAACAGCATAGTGGCTGTGCTGCATCAAACCGAATGTCTGTGTAAGCCAGTATCTCTGTCCAGAACAGCAGTCAGTAGCCCCTTTTTTGTGCATAGAAAGGGTATTTAGTCAGAAATGCATATGGATGGTGCAGGTATTTAGTTAGACAGAGGCATCAAGAACAGGTAAGATCAATGTCAAATAGCAAATGCCCAGAAAAGTGTATGAATGCTGGTGATTCTACAGTGATACTTCCTGTACTTATATATAAAGATTGAAAAATATTGTGCTGTTAATATTTGAAATGTAGATGCTGGCACACCACAGCAAGAGGCCTGGAAATAGATGTCTGGATACACTTTGGGAAATAATTTTGCAAACTATGTATTTTCCCTAGAATTTAATACATCTTGCCCAAGAGAAAATGTCTCGCCAACAAAAGGCAGATGATTTTGTCGGCAAATGATAAACTACTTATTTTAAAGCCAACATTAAACTTTACCTACCTAAAATACTTTTGAAGTAACCATTATTCACAGATCCTTTGTAATATCTTTATGACTTGTTCATTAAATTTTAAAATATGATAATGTTTTATGTTTAAAGCAGAGAAAACTTTGAGGCACCAAAAGACATCACTTGGGTGTCCTGAAAAGAGTTAAGAAAATAATTCATAATTTATTTGCAAGATTTTTTTTTCTCTCCTTCATGAATACTTAAGAATCATAGAATCATAGAATGGTTTGGGTTGGAAGGGACCTTACAGATCATCTAGTTCTATCCCCCCTGCCACGGGCAGGGACGCCTTCCACCAGACCAGGTTGCTCAAAGCCCCAGCCAACCTGGCCTTGAACACTTCAAGGGATGGGTCATCCACAACCTCTCCGAGCAACCTGTGCCAGTGCCTCACCACCCTCACAGTGAAGAACTTCTTCCTTACATCTAATCTACATCTACCCTCCTGCAGTTTAAAGCCATTACCCCTTGTCCTATCACTACCTGCCCTTGTAGAAAGTCCCTCTCCAGCTTTCTTGTAGATTCCCTTTAGGTACTGGAAGGCCACTATAGGGTGTCCCCGGCGCCTTCTCTTCTCCAGGCTGAACAACCCCAACTCTCTCAACCTGTCTTCATAGGAGAGGTGCTCCAGCCCTCTGATCATCTTCGTGGCCCTCCTCTGGACTCACTCCAACAGGTCCATGTCCTTCTTATGTTGGGGGCCCCAGAGCTGGACACAGTACTCCAGGTGGGGTCTCACAAGAGCTGAGTAGAGGAGGAGAATCACCTCCCTCACTCTGCTGGTCATGCTTCTTTTGATGCTTCACATCAGTCAGTTTCCCAGTATCAAACTTTTAGGTGTTACGAACTGGGTTAGTTTTAAGTTAAGTTCATAGTTTTTAGTCAATCCTTTTTTTTTTTTTTTTTGTCAGTGGTTATTGAATTTACAAACACTTGACATGTTTGGACTGATAAGGTATTTTTGTCCCTTAGCTGTAACTCTGTACACCACTCTTCAGTAGAAATGAGAATAAATAATGATTTTTTTGTAGACATTAGCATCTTGGGCCTCAGATGTCTCTGTGATTTCCTGTCTGGAGTTCTGAGGTCCAGGACCAATGATAATTGAAATTCTTTCATTTGAGAATGTTCATTAAAAATAGAGTATCTTTTCCCCTAAAAATGAGTAAACGCTATAATGTTTGTGGCAGTGAAAGAGTGTAGATATTTATAAATTTAGAACAAGTTTGTTACGGGATCAATGAAAAGTAGAAGAGAAAAAATTATAATCAAGGGATAGAGACCAGTAACAGGGAACTACAAGTGCTTTTATAGAATTCAGAAGAGATGGAATTTCCCACCCTCCTGTTTTCTTCATAGTATGAAAGAGAATCCATGGTCTGAGATGTTTGTTCTCACAGAGCAGTGGCGCTGATTACAGTCTAGCTGGTTGTAGATAAGCATCTGACCTTGAGAATGATAAATAGTCTCCTAGTTCTAAATAATATTGCTATGTGCTTGGACGTTTTAAAAGGCAATAAGATGGTGAAGGATATTAACATAGTCTGCATAAGAAAAAAATTACACCTCTTTCTGCATTTGATCGTAAAAATACTTGTAAGCTCTCTAGCCTTACATATATAGTTATTTAAATTGTGTGTATCTTTTTTCAGATGCCTACTTTTACTTAGAAAACTAGGCACATAGTGTTTGGTCCTGTGCAGTGTTTCCATTAGCACTGAGTATTTCTTTCTTCACTTAACCACCAATCAGAGATTTATTTAATTTATTTGTTTTGTTCTAAATGCTCGGGGGCAAAGTGGAAAATAATTGTTTCTTGCTTCAGCTAGTTGAAAATCAGGGGCAGCCCATCTGCACTGGAAGGCTTGCCCAGTGTCACAGAGGCTCACGCAATCAAATTAGACAGGTGTTAACAAAATTTATTCTTCAATCAAAATAATTTAGAACAACAACATTAGTAAACCACAGGTTCAATGATGTAAGGGGAAACTAGTACTACACGACCGACTTAAGAATTCCCAAGCTTTGGAAAGGATGACCCAAAATGCGCCCTCACTCACCTCAAAGCTGAGGGCTCTCCACCTCGAGGAGTTTCCTTGGGCAGCGCCCCGACCCAAGGGGAGCGTCCCCGGCCTCAGACCCACTGCTCCCGGGAGGACCGGCTCAGCCTGCCCTCCGGCGGGGATCCCTTTGGACCCCGGTCGAATCTGACCTGTGGTCGAATGGGGTCCTGTCAGTCCTCGCTGGCCGAGGGCCAACGCTTCCTTCTTCCTGGCGGAAGTGTGTACCCGTGCCTGGCGGTAGTAACCCAACCCCACCGGCCGCGGGCCGAGAAGTTTCTCTGTCTCTCAGGGCAGGTGTACCTGCCACGCCCAGACCAACAGGTTGCAGGTGGTACCTTAATGATCATTGTAACAACACCTCTTGCAAGGACCTTTTCTAACGTAAACTAACCCGAGGGTTCTTGACACGTAGGATCTCGCAACAGGAGATACCCTGGTGATCTAAAATATCAGTAACGTGCATGGTACTTGTTCCGTTGTCGAAGTGCACTTAAAAACTAAACCTATTTTGAAAAACCCAGCTTTTGAAATAGAAGACTCACAATGGACAAAGTGACTTGTAAAGAATGAGCTGTATGAAGCAAATTACGCGTGGTTTCCCCTCACGGTTTAGAAGATATTTCCCCGGGAAAACTGCATACCTTGGCAACTGGATTCAACTGACAAGGCATTAAATGCAGAGTAGCATAAACTCCGAGTGACAGCTACTTACTGTTGCAGTGTTTGAGAGAACTTGTTTCTGAAATCTGTGTAAATTCTTTACCATTTACCAGATTAAAAATGTGAGTACCATTAGAAAGGATAAAAAATGTGGGATTTAATACTGGGTGGCAAAATTTTTTTTAGCTAAAAGTCCTTGTTAAAAGAGTGTTTCTGAGATAAATTGGACATGAAAAAAAGAATGAAGCAATCTAAAATATTAAAGTGCAATTATTTTCTTTGCAGGGACAGGTAAAGATGTTAACAAGTTACTCTAGGGTAGTGTCGTGGTTTAACCCCAGCCAGCAACTAAGCACCACGCAGCCGCTCACTCACTCCCCCCCACCCAGTGGGATGGGGGAGAAAATCGGGAAAAGAAGCAAAACCCGTGGGTTGAGATAAGAACGGTTTAATAGAACAGAAAAGAAGAAACTAATAATGATAATGATAACACTAATAAAATGACAACAGCAATAATGAAAGGATTGGAATGTACAAATGATGCACAGTGCAATTGCTCACCACCCACCGACCGGCACCCAGCTAGTCCCCGAGCGGCGATCCCCCGCCCCCGCTCCCCAGTTCCTATACTAAATGTGATGTCCCATGGTATGGAGTACCCCGTTGGCCACTTTGGGTCAGGTGCCCTGGCTGTGTCCTGTGCCAACTTCTTGTGCCCCTCCAGCTTTCTTGCTGGCTGGGCATGAGAAGCTGAAAAATCCTTGACATTAGACTAAACACTACTTAGCAACAACTGAAAACATCAGTGTTATCAACACTCTTCACATACTGAACTCAAAACTTAGCACCTACCAGCTACTAGGAAGACAGTTAACTCTGTCCCAGCTGAAACCAGGACAGGTAGATAGCTGAAAAAGCCGAAGCAGCTTTTTCTTCTATTGATTCTTGTCATGGTCATGCTTATGAGAGTGTGATGAAGATGGTATGGGGGGCTATAATCAACTGTTGGAAACTTCTCTGTCCTCTCATTCTGTACTGAGCCCACTTAGTTTCAGTTCGTTTAAATGAATAAAGAAATAAACCCTCATGTTATTAAAGGTTACAGGTTTGGAAATGTGTCTGCAATTACTATAACAGATTATTACCCAAGCTTCTGTGGGTGTGTATTTGCCTAACTGTTGAAAACTTGATGTCTCTGAGTATTTATCTCATGAGATCATATGCAAAAGCCCCATTTATGACTTGAATTCTGTTGTGCTTTGCACCATTGCACCTTTACACTTTGTTTGTGTGTGTCTTTGTTTGCATTTGCTGCTTTAATATTGGCAGCAGAAGAAAGTTTTTCACCCAACCCTTCTCTTTGTAGGTGACAGAGGTTATTCCATCATTAAAGAATCATTCAGAGTGGAAAGAAACCCGATGCTTCTGTGTTCAGCTGCTTGTTTTTGTTATGGCTTTGCCTGCTGTAACTGAAAGCATAGTGTTGTCAGCCTAATTATTCAATACACCTCTTTCCATTTTCTGTAATTTTCAAATTAAAGCACATGAAAACTTTCCTTTTGTACAATTTCATGACACCTCATTTTTTGCCCCTAGAGCCAAATTCACCATTGTGAATAAGCTTATCTGCCAACAGTGAATTGTCTGCCAGAGTCTTTCTATCTTGACAATGTTTCCTTAATTGCTGTGAGTCAGCAGTAGGAAATGAGAAACACACTCCATAATGAACGGAAGCTGTCTGTGAATACTATCTTTTTAAAGTACAGTTGAGCCTTTACAAGTATAAGCTGATTTTTATACTTTATTTTTTTGGGCCATGCTTCCATTCAAATATTTTTTTCACTTTCAGAACTTAATGGCCTGTCATAAGTGACAGGTCATAGCTAGGGAAGAGTTGTAGCCTGTAAATAATCAGCCAAATGGTCTTATATTTCAAAATCACTGAGATTTGCAAACATGAGTTGTAATGCTGAAAATTCTGATTATTCTCATGTCCGTCTTTTTCTGTGTGAAGTGTTCTTGTGCGGTTTTGGCAATGTTGGCTTGTCAGCCCGTGTGGTCAGAGTGAGCTTCCAAGACAAAGTTCCTATTCAAAAAATAATGACAGTGATACATTACTTTATATAGTGGCACGTTGTTTTATATCACAAGGATTAAATGGATGACTCAGACATGATCCCAAAGATTTATGCACACTATAAACTTTAAGCATTTGAGTAAATTTAAGTTTGCACATAAGCCTTCCCAGGATTAAATCAAACTTTTGGTGCTGATTGCCAAATATTTACACTAAATACCGACAAAGTGTTCTACTTGATAAACTTAGTTTAATGATATGCCACCCCTTAATTTTTTTCCCTTGCTCAGGGCAAAGACAATGACATGTTACTGAAAGGGCGATCTTGGTGTATTGCATTGCTGAACTAGCAACAACTGTGCTATGGCTGGTTCTTCCAATGATTTAAAGTTTTACTCTGTCTTGATGACAAATAAATAATGAATCTAATCATTACCTTGAAATTATCCTTTCTACTTTTCCCTTCTCTTTTTATACTTTGCCCTTACTTATTGTTACATGTCAAAGACACAGAGTCAAAGCAATTGGAATTTGTTTGGTGTGTTTTCACTCTAATTTAAGGACTGAAAGTTTTACATATTCAGATCTGAAGCTTGCAGAAAATGGTTCCTATCAGGTGATTATGCTAAGAATTGAAACAAGATTTTTAGAAAAAATGTATGAGCAAATTGGAAGGTACTGCATATAATAACAAGCTGCATTTTATTTAACTTGGACAGTTTATTTTTCTATGAGTAAAATCTGTAAGCATAGAGATGCCTCTTTTGGGATACTATTGGGTAAGGAATACTTCTGTGGGATTTCTGAGATAGAAGGTCAATATGAGGGTGTTGCTGGATGCTCCCTTTGTCAGGTAGTTTCAGTCCTTTGTGTCCCAGTTTTTCCATCTGTAAAGTAGTACTGATTCTGATTACTTTTCATGAAGTGTTTTGATATCTATTTATAAGATGTCTTTAAGAGCCACATACAATTAGTACTCTATTAGTAAAACATTCATTATCTTTTTATTAAAAACATTTATCTTTTTATTGCAAAATCAAATAATGTAATATTTTACCCACACCAAATTCTTTGACAAGTCCCATGATTTGCCAAGAATACTAATGCCCCACTCCATCTTGGTCTTCTTCCTCCAAAAATCAAAACCAAGCTCCTGGATTCATCTGATTACTCAGAATTTAATCTTTGTTGTTTATTATTATTATTATTATTATTTTAAAATTATTACTGGCTTTTTTAAGTTAGAAGGAAAAGATTGACAAATGCATCTCAGTAGGATGAAAAGAAGACAAAGCCTATTCCCTTATTCCTGTCAAGACTTTAAAGCCAATGTTATGATTGTAGACTTATCTTTTGAATTTGGATGCTTGGAATTGGTAATATTTGTTTAAAAATTTTTTGTCTACCTAGACTAGTCATTAAGTACCTGACTCCCACTTCACCTTTGTGGACTTATGTCCCCTTATGTTTCATAGGCAAGACAGAACCTAAAAGTTCACCTAATGAGTAAGTCTATCTGTTAAAATATACTAGAATAGCTGCATCATGTATGGAGACTGTGCTGAGAATTGAAATATTCCATAATATTTTCATAATCCAAAATGGTCAAACCGCTGTGGAAGAACAGTAGTTATTAGGGAGTAGATATGCCTTTAGCAAGAAAGACACTTTCAGACTACTAGAATTAATAAGGAGGTATGTGTTCAGCCATGCGTCTCATTCTGTGGAATTGACAAACTCTGCATTAAATTGTAAAAAAGGGTATCAAAATTCAGAGCTGTGTTTTTGTTGTTTATGAAAAAGTGTCAGGTAATTAACCTTTCTGGGTGCTACAGTTCTGTGGCTTTCTGCTTCCCCCTCTTCTTTGGCAATGCGGTGAGCTGTGAGTGATATCAGCTACCTGCTCCCCACTGAAAATCTTGGTGAAATTGTGCAGAGTTGCTTCATTGTGTTTGCTTGAGAGCCACAAGAGGCAAAATTTAGCTGCAGGCATCTGGTTCTCCTTTATTTCTCTTCCTTCGCTTTTTGCTTCTGGCTTTCACCGCTGAGGGGATGGGGGACCCTAATTGTGGTTTAGTATTTGTCCAGGAGGTCAGTATCAGAAACTTCAAGCAGCCTGTCCCAAGCCAAAACAGCAAACCCTGCTGTGAAATCCTGTAATTCTTACTGAACTGAAACTTACTCGAAAAGCAGCGACATTCATATGATTTCTGAAACTCAGAGGTTTCAGGAAGACCTGTGTGCACATGGAAACAGAACTGGATACATAGAGAGAAAAGAATGCTGTAAAGAAGAGTTTGTGAAAAGGAAACGTAAAACTGAAAAAATGGCAGTCTGGAAACCCTACTCAAAATCAAGGCTGTTACACACAATCCTATAAAAGACCACAGAGGAAACCCAAGTCATCACAAACTCCTGTGATGAGTGAAATTTGCAGTAAAAATAGCAGGTTCTGAAGTCAAAGGAGGGCTCTTCCAAATTTATTAAAATTCATTTGAATATTCCATTACTGTCACAGTATCAGCTCATTTCATTCTAGAGACAGATGTGAAAATAAACCAAAATCTTGAACTGGCACAATGCTGATCCTCACATTTTTACCAAGGTGGATGGAACCCAGTCTACTTTTCTTGGCAACTGTTTAATGCCAGTGTGGCAAAATAGTGGAAGATTGGTGAGGAGGATTGTAAACATGCTCAAGTGACTTGCAGCTACGGTGTTGAAAAACACATATATCATACCACTTGTTGTTTGGCATTGCATGTTGGACAAGTAGAACATCTGTGTTTAGGCGACACAGGCCTGTGACAGACTTAGAGGCACCCTATCGAACATGCTTGAGATTCCTGCCACGCTGTGGGGAAGATCAAAGCACAGTGGTAAACTACGCCTGCGCGAATCCCTGAAAAATGGGCGCACACAGCAGGTTTGGTGATCCTCGAGCAAGGACCGAGCTCTGCGGTGCCTGCGTTCCCGCTTGTGTGCCTCTGCCCGGGTGCTGCTTCGGGGATCCCCCGGATGGCGAAGTAATGGAAATAAATTTACTCATTGCATTTCATCCGTGGTTTTGTGGTTGTTCCTGCATGCCACCTGTGTCGGCTCACACAGCCAGATTCAGTGGTTTGTAATGAGGTTTCATTATATGTGCCCTCTTATTCAGACTGTGGTTCAGATCAAAGCATTTACTCTTTCACAGTCTGTCCTTGCCTGTGTCAAAACATGTCCATTTGGCTCTACTCATCTTAATTGGCTCCCCTGAGCTTCAGTTGCCTGCAAGTACCACAAATACAACTTCTTATGGTGAAAATGTGGAAGTCTGAGACATTGAAAAAAAGGCTGGTTTCATTTGCTGGCAATTAAGATAAGGTTATTCATGCATTTAATAGATTGCTTTTTTTTTCTTCTTCTAACTAATTATCAAAGGTCAGTTTTATCATCAAAGTCCTCAGTATCTCCATAGTCACTGACTTTCCACAAAGTCAAAGAAGTTCACATCATCACAGGCAGTGTTCAGCAGTGCTGAATGAATGGTCCCAAGGCTTCCGTTGAACCTCTCGGAAGAATAAATCTTCCCTGAAAAGGGAATATACATTCAGTTCCATTTCTGTGTAGGTTTGTTTCTAACTTGAGAACTACTGAGTACCTCAGAAATGAGTGATGAGCACATGAACAAGACATATATTACTTTGGGAAGTTTTCCAGCCACTAAGAAGAATAAAGGCAGCCCTGCTCATGTGTTCATCAGTTCCATCTGCTCTCCACTGATAGCAGGCCTTTGGGATTTGTTTCAGAATAAAATATTAGCATAATGAACAACAAAAATACAGTGCATGTATCTAACGTATCATAAAGAAGCATCATTCACTTCTTTAGAAAAATTATAGCAAAAGGAAATGGCTTTATTGTCATAAAATGATGTTAATAATAACAGTAAGTGTAATAGGATTAAATGAGATATGAGATTTGTCATTTGTAAGTATCAACAAAATGTTTGGCTTGTGTTGAGGAATTCTGCTGTAAGGTTGCTGTCAGTGGGACACGATTTGATAGGCATTACTGGTTGGTACTATTACATATGTTTTTTCCAATTTCTTCTTAATGTGTAAGTTTTCTATCTTTGGAAGAGACCTGCTAGTTGTTGCTAAACTTTGCTCTCCATCTTACAAATTGAACAAAATTTTGTTTCAATGGAATGATCCATGTATGGGAAAATGTATGTTCTTTCTTACAATCTTTTTCTAATGCATACTTGTAATTTCATGATCTATAGAAATACTGCAAAGAACTTGTAACAACCCTAACTGAAAAAGGTGACGTTTGTGGCCATTTCAGATAGTCAAGATATCCTACGTGGCAAGCTAAGGATTCTCCTTAACAGAGATTTCCCATATGACAAAAAGCTGACTGTGGTACAGCTAAGAATTAAATCTCAAGTATTATAAAAAAGAATTAGCTATAAAATCATGTGTACTTTATTTCTTTTTTTTTTTAATGCATTGCAAATATTTGTATTCATTTACAAGAAACTGAAAACAATCCTCTCTGTGTGTACTTTCATGTATATGTATATGCAGGCATTTCTGCATGCATGTGGAGACAATGAGGATGAACCAAGGAAAGGAGTTGATTTGGCAGTTTCTTATCAATATGGCCCACAATCATTTTATGTTTCTTCAGGTAGTGAGTTCATTTATCTTTTTCTGGTTCCAGTGAATGTGTAGTGTCTTGTATTCAGAATACTTTTCCTTTGCTGTACAATTTCACCGTTTCAGGGGAACAGAGCTATTGTAGAAAATCACCATGCTTGGGAAGGGAAGAAGAGGAAAGGTGGGAGAAGTCCTAAAGGAGTGTTCAAATACCAGGAAACAGCAGACGACTGAGACACTGTTCAGTGAAGACAGCACACAGGGAGCAGATAATTATCATAGTATCTTCGTAGCCTTGTGTTACAATGCAAAGTTTGGACGTGAATTGGAATAACTAAGTCTGCAGCCCACAGTTGTGGTTAGTCACTATCTCCAGTAGATCATGCGATACATAAAGCATTCGTTACCTGAGCAGCCATGCCTAGAAATGAGCACTTTTTATTCTGTCATGGATGTCTAGGTGTCTTGTTAGCATCCTGGAATCCAGAAGACTGAACTGATTGATTTAAAAGTGGATATGCCAGTCAAAATATATGAATTATTATGCTCTGTTTAAACCAATTGTGGTAGGAAAGTAAATAGTTGTATTAGAAATTAATGGGAACAATGATATTTGCTTTTGATATAACACACTATAAAAGATGTATTTCATACCTGCTCTGGACCCTTGTGGAAAAAACTACTCATTAATGAATTACAGGGAAGTTACAGTAGATTGGTACCAGTATAACTGAGGTCAGAAACTGGTCATAAGATTTTTTAAAACATTGCATTTAATAATCTATTAGTTTATTAGTGTATTAGATTGTTGTCTCTGTAGCAGGAACTATATCCACTTCTCTGTTTACAGGATACCCAGAACAGTATGGCCTGAACTGTGGGGTTCAGACCCATTGCTATTCATTGCTGTAATGGCATATTATCAATTTAAGGCTGTTTTAATGGCCATACAGGCATCATGCCTTCACAGGTGACAGAATACCAGTCTAACACCACGTCTGTGCTTCCAACCTCAGGAGTGCTGGGGGTTTTTCTATGCCTCATTAACTGTGAATAATTTAAAGTGACTGACAGCTATCATAATTCAGAGGGGTGAACCCAGTTCAGACCAAAGCAAACACTGGGAGAGTTCATGGAAACCTTTGCAGATGCTCTGTGAAAGCTTAACTGGATTTATTGTAGAGAATGAGTGACAAAATTTTATATTTAATATTAGCTTAATGTCTTTCTGTTGTAATTATGCAAATACTCTATTGTATCAAAACATCATTAAACTTTTAATCATATATATTATGTTATTCAACAAAATGAATCACGCTAGGACTGCAAGATGTTTCATCCGTAAGGAAAAAAGGATCTGGAGAGAAAGCTTTGTTGGGCAGGACAAGAGCATTGTACATAGTTACAAGTTGCTTGCATGAGTAATTTTGAAGTCAGACTCCTTTTTATTTTGTCCTGCATCTCAGTGAATACTGTATGAGAGCTCATGGGAGGCTTTTTGATTATAGCTTTATCCTATGGCAGATGTGGCTAAGAAGCATTTTGTACCGAGCAGCGTTGGCCTGTTGGGCAAACACGCTGATTGTGTTTCTGGGCACAGCCTCTCCTGAGACATGGCGATTTGCTAGTATCTGCTTCCTAGCTTCTGTGGGCCCAGGGTGATTGATGAGTTTATTACGATTTTGTAAGATGGGAAAGAGGAAATACAGAAAGGAAGTAATAAGAAGAAACATAAATACATATGAGAACCTCCTCATATGTTACTTCCTTGCCTTCATAGCTTCAGTCACAGCACTTGGTAACCTGCTTTGACTTATACTGCAGGCTGGAGAAATGTTGAGCTGCTACAAGAAAGGAGACATATGCCAAGGGACATGTAAACACCTAGGCAGACAACGAAGTATTCAACTGGAAACTGTCCGCTACAATGATTGCTTTTAATTGGAATGTAAAACTAGTATTGCTTTATCCTGGAAAATAAAAAAATAAACCTGACTTTTAGAGATAAAACCCACAAAAAATATTTAATTTAAATGTCATTAGATAAAGTATGTTAATAGCAGAATTGCACATTAGCATCACATTTTTAATTCCTCATGTACAATTAAGGGAAATTCATATGCTTTGTAAGTATTTGAGGCCAAGGCAATAAAAACTATTTCATTTTTAATAATTAATTTGATATTGTTAAGGAAACATTTTTGCCCATGTTTTGATCTCAAATGTGTAACTGTATTAAAGGATAAAGATAGTAGAAATACGAAAATAAAATAGCTGTTCTTAACAGGCGGAAAGGAAAAGATGAGCGAGTTGGGCAGTCCCAATTCACCACTGTAATCACCGCAGGCTTAGTCCGCGGAAGTAAGAATTTCCCTGGTTATAGCAGCGACCACATAGCAGTTACTTACATTTAGAGCTGCTTTACTGCAACTCTTTTTTTAAGAACGCATTGAAGCTTTTCAGTTTATTATCTTCTTCAATCAGCAATGGTGCTATATATTTTTTGGTGGTATAGCATCAACTCGCCATATAACCGAAAGTGGAAATCTGTCTGGCACTCTACTATGAATATACATATACCAAAACAATATGACTAGGGACTCGGCTGAAGGAAATTGCTATCTAGCTATTCTGGCAAAAGAAGTGCACAGAATATGAAAGGGTAGCATTAACCTTTCCTTACTTATTTATTAAGTAGTTCTTAATAAATGAGAAATAATTAAAAGGTGCTATATAGGGAGCTCGGATGCACAGGGAATAGTTATATGGTTAGAGATATAAGTGAAGTTTAAAACACCTCTATGAATAAAAGTTAAAGCTATACTGTTGAGATTTCTATGTCAAAGTATTCATTATCTGTGATTATACAGGAACTTTCCAGTTGCATGTGAAAATTTTGGGGACATAAGAATATTTTTTATATTATTAGTTGCTTAAAATTCATATCAAAATCACATTACTTGTATCTGTTACTCACTATACAAGGTCTGTACGGGGAAAAATGCACATCTTAAACCTTAATTTCAGGATGTGTGCATTTTGGTAGGTAATTCTTGAAAAACAGTTACATGGCCTCATTCTCTATTTTCTGCTTCTTGGTTTCATTATTGATAAACAATTCCAAGGATTATGCCAAAAATAAGGAACAAAAGCAGTCCAGGTAGGCTGTTCATGATTTTTTTCCAGCAAAAATATATTCAGCCAAATTGTCTGAATCATGAAAAAATGAATGCGTTTGGAAAAATGTACACCTACAAATGCTTCATTGTCTCCGAAAGGGCTTACCTACATTTGTAATGCATATATTCTCTAATGAATATTTAACTCTGTGGTTTCAGCCACCCAAAATTGTCAATCTGCACTGCCCATGAGAATAAAAGCACAAGGTAGCTTTTTTCCCTTGACTCAGTGTGGTGATTTAACCCCAGCCAGCAGCTAAGCATCATGCAGCCGCTCACTCACTCCCCCCTCACCCAGTGGGATGGGGGAGAGAATCGGAAGAAAAAAGGTAAAACTCATGGGTTGAGATAAGAACAGTTTAACAGAACAGAAAGGAAGAAACTAGTAATGATAATAATAACAATAATAAAATGACAATAGTAATAATAAAAGGATTGGACTGTACAAGTGATGTACAATGCAATTGCTCACCACCTGCCGACTGATGCCCAGTTAGTTCTCGAGTGGTGATTCTCCCCCCCCCACTCCCCCAGTTTATATACTGGGCATGACACCACATGGTATGGAATATCCCTTTGGTCAGTTTGGGTCAGCTGCCCTGGCTGTGTTCCCTCCCAACTTCATGTGCCCCTCCAGCCTTGCTGGCTGGGCATGAGAAGCTGAAAAGTCCTTGACTTAGTCTAAACACTACTGAGCAACAACTGAAAACATCAGTGTGTTGTCAACATTCTTCTCATGCTGAACCCAAAACACAGCACTATGCCAGCTACTAGAAAGAAAATTAACTCTATCCCAGCAGAAACCAGGACACTCAGCCAGATGTGGCTGTGATCATTTCCAATACAGGGCATATGAACACATTTAGTTTGTTCCTCATATGACACAAGCTACTATTCTTCTGAGGGTCTACAGGAGATAATTTTGCACTCAGCTCATTATGAATTGTATTTTGCTCTACAGTATGTTTCATTCATTCCTCCTTAGCGTTTTGTCATAGCTGACAGATGCTGTGTGGTTGTGAGTTTAATTAATAAAAACCTTGCCCTAAAAGAGCATCCAAAAGTGCCTTGCTCTCCCTTTGCTTGCTGTGTTACATACTTTGCTATATTTTCGCATTGTCCTTAAAGTCTTTCTCTTCATTGTAAATAAAAGTTTGTATCACAAAATTATTTTTGACATAAGAAGATGATTTAGATGCAAGGGTCCATTCAGGAAAGAAATGAACACACATTGTTGCTTTTCTTAGAAAGGTTTGAACATTTGTGGGTGTTCATTATAGTCCTGTTTGAGGAAACAAATCTGCCCTACTGCCATCTTCAGTAAATTTTTCATGGCTCTTTTGGGTAGGCAGTCCCAGACCCTCTGTCCTAAAAATGCTGAACCTGTATTTACTGGTTGCCGTAGGAGGTTTTCATTGTCAATCTGAGATGTCTCATTTGAATTGATGGTAAAGACTATGCTAATATTTGTAACTTATTTGGAAGTGATGAGTTGTCCTTTCACTTAGTCATGGAGCAAAAAATTGCCCTTATCTTCCCAATTTCCTTTCTCTTTTTTAGTGTAGCTGGAGATTTACTTTTCCTCCCAGATTCCTTTACACAGGAACATCCGAAATGGGAAAGTTCAGGTATATTTACACATGACTGTTACGAGAAACAGTATTTTAGCAAACCCAGCATGCCAGTTTACTTCCCTTTCTTCTTTTGAATCCTTCAGAAAAATCCATGTTCTTTAAATGACCTCCCAAAGGCACAGCATGTAGATAATGTGCACCTCAAGCAACATCTGTTAAAAGACACCAGAAAATTCACTTCCTTGTGCCTTCCCAAGGATTGTCCAAGCAGTCCAGAAACTACTCTTGGGGCAAAAATGCAGAAAGAACAGTTGTGTTACTCAGTATTGGAGCTGCTGTTCTTCCCAGATGGGTGCACAAGAGAAGATATGGAGGATTTATTCCTTTCTGCAGCTTTACGCAGCTTCACAGAAGCCAGGCACCATCTGACCCATAATGGCTCTTTGAAATACATATATAATGTAAATTCCTAACAAGCTGCCACATTTTTATTTGAAATGTTCATTCATGTGTGTCTCCTGAAACATCTAAAAGCAACAGACAAGACAAGTCTGCAGTAAAAGAAAAGAAAAAACCATAAGCATTAAAATGGTTTCATTATCAATACAACTTTCCCCCCAAATTTTCTCATTATTTGTAATGACTAGCAAGTCAGGCAGGCAGCCTTGGCCTCAGATTGAAGACAGTTCTTAAAAAAAGGAGGAATCTTGCTTATCTATCTATGAAATTATTCACGTGATTAACAATTTCTTCAGGGGACTTTCCATTTTATCTCACTATAAGTAATAGTAATCTTTTCTGCTTCAGAGGTAGGGAAAAGGTTGTAAAACTGAACAGAAAAAACCTTGCCAGATTGAAAATGCAGAAGACACCCAATGGGTGCCTAAGTTTTTAAAAATTAATTGAGTTTCAGGTGTTTATTATTTAAATAAGTACTGTTAACAGGGTAGCATGACAAAGCTGTTTCTTGAGTAGACATCAGTGTGGTAGCATCACTATAGCCGCAAACAATTTTATCCTGTCTTCATAACATGTTGACATTTCACATGCCCCCAAACCTCTTCAAATACCTATTAGTTTATCCACTCAAGAACAACAGGCGAACTTTTACTATGTTCTATTACAGCATTTCAGAAGGACTGATAAAACACAAATTCATAAAAATGTAAAGATTGCTCTGAGGTGACCCAAGAATATGATCTCTTCTAGGTGTTTCTGACAAGTCTTGGCAGGCACAAAACATGAGTATGAATAAATATATAATGCCTAGGTTCCAAAATAGCTTTATATGAAGAATTAGTATAACTTAAAATGATTGGTTTATTTTCTCTGCTTTATATACTTCTAATAGGAATAGAGAATAATATTTTGCTTAAACAGAATAATCATTGTTACTTTTTCTAATATATCATTGACATTAAAAGTCCATGGACATCCAATGACGTCTCAGTAATTATTACACTGAAATCTAACTTTCTGAACTTTTGGATGTTACATAATTACACAGCAGTTTCTAGAAGGGATGAGATATTTATTGGCAGTTTTATTTATGGAAAGAGAATAATTTCAGAGATTCTTTTGAAAATATTTCTTTTGTAAAGAATTTTCCAAGTAGGTAAGAGAAAAGGAAATTCATAAATTGAAATCAGCTGAATTGCAAGCAAAATCATCACTTGCAAAAGTCCACCATCCTGCCTGATAATGGTCCTGAAGACTTCCTTCCAGGCTAAAGGATCTCTGTCCCTTTTTGACTCTTCTCTTGAACAAAGATTTCTGTAAGAACTACAGAAGAGGTAAACCTTTGTTGTTTAAATTCAAGTAGTTATTCCTTTAATGGATTCTGAATCTTCTACATGTTCAAGTCTCCAAAGTGGCATAAAATAGTCATTTTCATAGCTCTGTCTGCTGGGTTGCTTCCTGTCCCATAGGACTATGTTATTACTTGAATGTTTTCTCTAATTTATTTTTTTTTAATCAATAGGACAATCAGAACAGTGGGTTATAACTGATGCTTATGTCCTGAAGACTTTACTGTATTCAAATTCAGGACTGGTATTTTCATATTTTAAAAAAACAAACTGGTGAATCAAAATCTTAGAACTAAGATTTAGCCCTAAATACACAAAAATATCAGTACTGTATAAAAATACCTTTAAATGCCTGTCATGGTAATTTCAAAACAGAGTTCAAACTTATAACTTAATTGAAGTTATGTGCTTTTGGGTATATAGTCATTTTTTAATTTAACTTTATGTGACTTTTCCTATTATTACAATGTTATTTTCTAAGCATTGTTTTTGTGAAAAACTCTTTAAACCTATACATTACTGTTTAAAACTTCTAATACTTGTCCCGTAATATTATATATATTTGAGATGGAAGAATATTCTTTTTAATTCTCATTTATGTTGCTAGATCTGTAATATAATTCAGACATGACATTTTAATCATCTGATAGAACATAAGATTTATTTTTCATTAAAGTGTTACTCATCAGCAAATCGACTAAATCCTGTATTGACCTTTCTTTTTAAACTTTTTTTGAGATTTCAGAAGCTTTAAAGAGTTGCAGTTCATCATCCTGATCCTCCACGATCAGATTCATCTGACCTTTACTCTGTGTTTAACATTACTTTCTTTGATTCAAAGAATCCCATATTGTGAAGTACTGCTTTAACTTTTTCTTCTCCTGTCAGTTAAAGGTAATATCTGCAAACTATGTTGATAAGAAAGCAGAGGTCTTTCCACAAAATTAATCTGTTCATGTTCATACTGTTACTATGTTAAGACGCTCCAGTGCAATGGTTCTCTATTCTGCTTATGCAGAGTGAAGTGGGGTTTGAAATTACTGTGTCCTGAAATAACCTGAGATCCAAGAGTTGCTCAGTCTTATTGGTAAGACAGTCTGACATTAGATTACTGATGTTAATTTTTCAAATTACTACCCATGGTTAAATTCCTTGATTGTTTTACAGAGGATAATGAATTCTGTCAGACAGTATTTTGATGAATCTTCAGTTGAAAACTACAGTCTACTGGCACAACAGTGAAGTCCATTCAAAGGTGTGCCATTCCCTCTGTAGCTTTTGATATGAGAATCAAGTCAGTCTAAATTTTGTATAAGTATTTGCTTTTCCACCTTCCCTTGTTACCAAGAAAAAAGTGGATAATAGAGAGTGAACAAAAGGAACTGGGGTAAACAAATTCCTTTTGTGTTTGTTGTTCTCCATCCTGGTTATCAGACATTAATTTCACTGCAGTCACCACTTCTACTGTTACCTGTTGCAATAACTTGGGGCGAATCCACACGTAGCAGTAGCTCTGATGAGCCTTTATTTTTAGCCAGTAACCTCCTTGTAGTTGTTAGCATTAGTTCAGTTCTCATTCTGCGTTACAATTTTGTTCAGCACACAGAATTAAACTTTGGTTCCAGGTCAGGAAAAAAGTATCTTTTCAAACTCCTCTCCTCTGACTGGGTATCTATACCCACTATTTCAAAGACTTCTTGCAGGACAATCACATTATTATTATTATTATCGGTCTTTTGATGAAATGCAAAACCAGTACTCAGTCCTCCACGGCCGCTTGCACTTCCTCAGGCATCCTCAAGCTGTTACAGCCATGTGTTACTGAGCATGGGAGAGGGGGAAAGCCAGTCTGTTGCTGTGCTTTAAGCCTGAAATCCAGCAGATGAAGTCTTTTAGGGTGCTAAAATAAAAGAATGACCAATTCAGGTTAAACAGCTACTTAGCTCAGCCTAGTTCAGTTTTGTGCATGATGAGAAACAGTGGATCTGAACTCAGAACAGTGAGTTTAGGAATCTTCACTCGCCAAAGAGAATTTTAGGGATGAAGCTTTGGGTGGAAATACCTCCACTGTGCTCAAGTCCCATTTTAGATGCCCATTTTCATGGGATAGGAACACTCCAGAAGCCAGTCCAGCTCTATCACTATGTGTGTATAAGCACACATTAAAATGTTCTTCTCGCAAGGCAGAAACAAGTATGATCAATCAATAGCCCACTAGAACCAGGGAAATGGCAAACAGTGGAACAGGATTTCTGAGAATGATTATTGTGCTTGTCCTCTGAGCCCTCCACATCTGAAGCTCCCTGGAATATAGAGCAGTAGTGTCCCCAGGTTTGTACCCGAACATCCTTAAGGTGTACCTTGGCACTGCTATTTCTGCAGGTGAGATTAGATCCCTCCTAGCTTCCCTTCTCTTGCAGAAGCTAACTTTCTGTGGTAAAGAAAGTTTATCTAGGTAGTGGCCAGGTGTGATGGTAGCCCAAATGAATCTGATTATAGGCTGCCTTTTCCACACTCCCTTACCATACCGATCTGCTTCTAGATGTTGTTGGCTCTAGTATCCAGTTAGCTACACATTAAATCGGGAGTGGGAAAAGATTAACTGTAGAAGGCCATTTCAGTTCACTTGTAACCTTAATGCAACAGCAGTGCTTTTAAAGGGTAATGCTTGCAGAAACGGGTTTAAAAATGACTCAAGGGAAAGCCTGGGGATTGTTTAAAAAACAACTACAAATCATCTGCTTTGTTTCAAAAGCAGAGTTGCTGATTTTTTTAATTCTTTGAAATTCAACCTGATGATTCCCGGAATTACTTGCAAATGAATTCCACTGTGGTTTAGTGTCATCAGTGGGAAGAGGAGTGTGAAGCTGAGCAAATCTCCTGCCATCTGGAATGTAACCCAAGCACCTGATATTTCCATTCTGAGTCCCCTCAGGAAGCTTACAATTATATAAAATGTTTAATCAAAGCTGTTATGCCAAGTATAACTGCAAAGCTGACATCAACATAGGAAAAGAAAAGTTAAATGGCTCCACATGAGCTGTTCTTTTCACTAGAATTTTTAAAAGACAGGAAGAGGAGATAATCCCAACTTTGCTTCCTTTATCTGTGAGTTATTAAAGTCACTCTTTTAGTAAATAGTGTCCTTTGGCTATTCTACATTGTTATTGTCACTTATGTTAATTACAGAATTAATGCCCATTAGGTGTATGGCTCTGTTTCATGAAGCCTGAATGTTTATTCAGTTGCTTACAAGTGTGCTAATTTCTCTATTCTAACAGTTCAGCATGCAAAGTCGACTTAAACCCAACTGGCTTAAAGTGCGTATTTTTATTTTTTCATTTCAGTTCTTAAACAAAAAACTGAAACATTAGAAGCAGTGATTAAAAAATGAACACATCTATTGAACAATCTTCATGTAATACGTATTTTTAATAGAAAATTGATACTTGGGTATTACAAATATTTTATCAGATTTAGGGGCGGGAGAAAAAAATCCTACTTCTTGAAAAAGTTCTATGAAAAACCTACTTTAAAAGTATTTCTTAAAATATTTTGTTGGAATTTATGTCCACTTAGGGTGAATTTCCATTTATAAACTGTTGGAACATAGGCTTGTCATATTTGGGGATAGCATTTTTTTCATAACAGCCTGGAAAAACATGCAAAAGCAAGTGATATTCTGAATAGATTTAGTTGGAAAATTGCTTGCATAAACCATCTTTCACTAAAAGTCAGTTTAAAATTTGTTTCCTAGAAATGATCAACTTAAAAATATTTTTTAAACATCACTTATTTTCAAAAATAATATAATTATGGATTTCCAAAGCAAAATATAAATTAGTGAAGAAAAATACTAGCATAAGAGAAGTGATCTTCTGGATTATTGTTCTTTTTGGAATGGAATTCTATGAAGCTTGCAACTTCATAACATATTAGATACAGTTCAGGATATTTAAAAATTGCTACTACTTAATTCAAAATGCTTCAAGAAAAGTGAATCTTTAAAATACTTGCTAAAATAATTGTAAAATATATGTCTTATGCATTTTCCTTATTCTTACATTTGCAATGTGTGCCACAAAATCTTGTGGTGCTAAAGGCTTGATCCTTCAGAGAAAGAGACTGAAAATGCTGAAAATCATATGTGTTCAGTAGTATAGATAAATTTCAGCTAGCCTATTCAATGAACCTATTATTTATATAGCTGTATAAATAATTGTATTTATGCAAATTTAAAATAATGATGAATCTTAAATGTTCCATAAAATGGGGGTGTTATATCATCAGCTGAGGCTTTGACTGCCATATTATATCTAGTAATTGTTAAAATATGGGTATGAAAAAATCCAATTCAGGAAAAAAATTTTGTCTGTTACCTTTCTGCATTGGAACACACTCTGGCATTGACAATGGTCTCAAAAACATGAGAAATGAATGCAGATCACATGTTCTCAAACTCACTAAGGGAGCTACAGATTCCCTAAAGCTAAAGCTTTATTATGCTAACAAACTTAGTAGTCCATTTTGACTGTTTGATGAATATCAGGACATACTTAAAGGACCTCATTAGAAATAAATCCATAATCCTAAAGGTCCCACAGGTAAGGAGCAGATTCAAATGCCTCTGTACCGTCTGACAGTTCTACAAATATGGTTTCCCTTGTTGCCTTAAGGCATCCAGCTTGGCCTGTCTAAGTGTATAATGCTCACAGAATGTTAGAAGTATTGGTTGGAAGGAATCTCCCAAGGTCATCTAGCTCAACCTGCTGCCTGAAGCAGGACTGTCGCCAGCCTCGTGTAGGGTCAGCCTAGCTTTGTTGAGCTGTCTTGAAAACTGCAGTGGAAGGGGGTTTGCAGCTTCTCTGAGCAACATGTGCCGGTGTTGCACTGCCCTCCTGGTGCACAAGTTTCTCCTAAAGTGCAACCTGAACCTCCCAAACTGCAACATGTTGCTGTGAGATTACATCATCTTATTACATTATCTGTCTCTATCAGGAGGAGTTGAGTTCCATCAGATGTATACCTACCCATCAAATAGCTTTGGGGTCAATCAATCTCTTCACCTTTACAGGTGTTGGAGGAGATGGCAGGTACTGCTAAAATCCTTTCGTCAAACTAGCAGTGAAGACATAGCACCATGTCTTACTTTTATAATTCCTTGTAAGAAGGCAGAAGAGGAATCCCTAGAGAATTTCGAGAAGATGCAGTAGTGACTCTGGTTTTGTGGGATGTCCTTTTTTTTCACCAGAAAAAAGTCAGTTGTCCCAGGCAGCAAGGAAATCTTCACCTTCATCCAAAGACAGTTTGGTTTAGAGGGGAAGGAGCATGGTTAGATACCACCATGTGGTGGATGGAGAGTACCATCTGTGCTTATTTAGAACAGGAGACTGACTTGAAATTTTTTAAGCCCTTACAGCTCCCTGGGAAATTACAATGGCCTAATTAGAGCTGTACCAGAACTTCACCTACCACCAGTTCTTTCTACCTACCACCATTTCTTTTTTAATAAGCAGGCTGAAATTTCCATTAAGCTACTCTAATAGCAGGTTTATCCTGCTGCTTTAAGGATTGCTTGCATTTCAGTCAGCGTGAACTCTGAAGACAAACTAACAACTTTCAGATCAGCTGGAGAAGGTACATTAGGTACATCTGTAGTAAAAAGGAAGATGGCTGCTTTAACGGGCTTTCAAAGAAACCTATACATCTTGAAGGTACTTAAGTTAGCTCATACCTGTCCTGAAGAGCTATATTTGAAAGCTTCCAATATTAATAGAAACTTAATATACTACTCCTGTTGTTACCACCTAGATTTTGAAACATTAAACTAGTTAATTAGAAGAAACAGGACAAAACAAAAAACCCCTCAACAGTGGCTTGTGAAAGTTTCAGCAAGAAAAGTGAAAAATCTCAAAGAACTTGAGTGGTTCTCTCTGTTATTTTTTAAAATGTAAAGCACCTGATCCCCATGCCAGTAAATATCCATTAAATGGTGCAGAAGGTAAATGCTATCATTTCTCTCTTTCATGTCTCTGTGCCCTTTCAGAAACTCTCCAAAGACTTGTGAAGTGGCCCATTCATCTTAATGAGATACTGCCAGGCAAATGAGAACATCTCAGGGGCATGGGTACAGATAGAAACCATCCCTGGGACGTCTCATGGCTTCATTCATTTCAGTGGCTCTTCTCATTTTCCCTACTCTAGTTTCATCTCTTGTGAGCTTGCTGGTAATTAGAGCATAAAGCTTTATATTAGATAAACAATTTTGCAGCATTTTGATATTTCTTCTGCTGTTCCAATGTTTTATAAGACTGCTGTGTGCATGTGCATGCATTGGAAAAAGAACTCGATTTATTTACCATTATCAAATCAAATAAAACACCTGAGACAATGTTCCATAGTATTGCACAAAAAACCTGAAGAAATTAGTGGAAAAATCAGAATTTAAGCTACTCCATTTTCATTTGCATGATATCTTCATACAGCATCTTTCTGCTGACACTTATGCAAGACCACGTGAGCTGTGTAAGACCCCCTACATGTTTTTGTCAGTAAGAGAACTTCGACCACTAAAAGAACCTCAGCTTCTAACTGAAATATTGTTTGCAGGCTGCCCCATCTTCTTTTCCAAGTCTTTTGGTTCTTCAAGAATCTTCCAATACTTTTTTATTATGCTGTTAATAACTGTTTTTGCCTAATTGGCAATTATTTTTTATTTGTAAAATACTAGAAACATACCAGGCAGTCACTAAAGTGATTTTACATCTATCTCTAACTGCTTGCATTTCCATTGTCCTTTCTTTTACGTAGGATTTTAATCCTTCTGATCTAGCTCTACCAACTGCATTACATTCCTTAAATTCTATTCAATTTGCTTCATAGCCTTGTCATATTCTTTGACAGTCCTTTGTATAAAACATGCTGTCATTTAAATTATGAATGCTTCTATTGCTTCTTTGTAGCACTTACTCTTTGGAGTTTTACAGGGTACACCTTCAGGTAAAATAAATTCAACCTTGTTTAGTGTGATCAAAGGGCAAGCAAGGCTTTAACTGGAATTAAGATCAGCTTCGTCTCTAATGCTGCCAACAGCAAGGTTAGATCATCTGGATTGTTTCCTACAAAATAAGGTCAAAGAAGTCAACTTCTGAGCCCAGTAATGAAACTTCCTATCTGCTAAAGAGCTGAGGTGATCGTAGCAATTTGAAGGAATTATTTATTTCATATTTATATATGTTTAAGGAAATAACATCAAACAAACCAAATATCTCTGCCAGGCATTCATTTCCACCTAATCCTACCAATCGATGGTGGTAAGAGTTGAGTCAGTCTTTTCTAAACATGCTAGATTCAGTCCTGCAAAGACATGTAACTGAGGTCATAGGATCAATTCAGGTTTTTAGGCACTTAAACCCTCTGATCATCTGAAATGGTCATCTACCTATTTGAATCATAATTAGCGCACCAGAGCCATGTGTTTTAAGAAGTTTTACGGACTTTATAGAGCAATTCCTAGCTGAGGAAGCAGTTGTTAATTACTATTCTCTTTATTTGGCTAGTATAACAGGACTTGAAAATTGGAGTTTATTTATGAGGATTTTGCTGTCATTAACTTCAGACCCTGATAAGAACTTGAATTCGTGTAAAACTTTCTTGGAAGTTTATTGAAGTCCAGAGCCAAATGGTAGGGATTGAAAAGCTTGAAAACCTTTAGGCCATGATTTTCAAGCAGCATATAGCTTTTTAAAAAAATTACTACACAGTTGTATTCCATTGTGTTAAGGATCAGTTCCCGCTCTCAAGCTTACAGCTGAACACAGAAAACTGCTGCCCTGTTTTATCTTTTGCCTTCATCAGCCAATGTGGAGATCTCCCAGGGAAAATCCTGAATTTTCAAGGATGCATCTTGCCTTGTCTTCATGAATATTTTGCAATTTTAATATGACATCACCAAATGGAAGAGGTTGAAAAGAAATTATACAGGAATTCTTACCAAAAAGGAAATGCAATTCTAACAGAGGCTATCAGAGGTGGATTTTTTTTCATACAATGAAGTACTGTTAAGCCTCATCCTGCGAAAAATTTTTAAGTAAAATATTCTCCCGCTTTATCATGGAAATACTTGAAAATGCATTACAGCCTACACTGAACACTGTGTAAAGAAAAACATCAGAAGTAGTTATCACATTAAAAATATAACTCTTTAGGCCAAATACTTTTAGAAACTGTCGGATTTTTTTTCCCGTCTTAAGGATTAAGAGATTTTTGCACTGCATGAAAGAATTCTTATTTCAGGCCATCTGCCCCTATTGCTTTTTTGGGTTTGATTGAGTGTCTAGACTTGTATCTCTCCTCTTATAATTAGGATTCTAAAACTGATTTGTCTTCTGGTTTGCGCAGATAAAGATAGAATTTATCTGAAAATGATACTGTTTCTTCAAGAGTGCTCATAAATCTTCTTATAAAATAAAACGAAACATATTAAGACTTCAGTGAAATAAAACATATGAAGACTTTAGGGTTAGCCTCTTGGGCTCCTTCTGTAGCTTTTGCTGCTGTTCCTTTGGACTTTTTCTTAATCTTCTATGAAGAGATACTTGCATAACTGCTCTGACAGAAGAATCTTTACCAGTATGTATTTTGGTACTGAAAATTGCACAGGTAGAGTTGCAGATTTTCAGAAGTCGTTTAAAGGCAGGTGGTGGTGACTGTGCGGTACTTTGGGATGAGTAAGCTTGAGGCCCCTGGGAGATGCATTAAAGAGTCTCTGCATCCCTATTGCAGGTGTTCTCTGTACCAGGGTGATTTTTCCTCTTAGACCAGAGGTGGTAGATTTCAGGCTGATGCAGCTGAAACCTGCCCAAGTTCTGAGCAAGCTCTGATCCAAACATTGCTCAGCATTTGGCATTGCAACATGTGCTGAGTCTGGTTTAACAGAAATACATGCTTTCTCAGCAAAGCTTGTTATCCTGGACATGTGTTCCTCTCACGCCACAGTTTCCCGTCTGGTTTTGGCTCAAAACACAGGTGACAAGTGCAGTGTGTGTGCGCGCCTGTGTGTGTCAATAGGAAATCTGCCAGTCTACCATTAGTAGCTCTCAATCTTTTACAGGGAGGCTTCACATGAGAAAAGTGGCAAAGTCATATAGTGCATTGGAAACCGATATCTAATACTATATTTCTATATTTAGCAATTTATAGTGCTTTGACTTTGCTGGAAGCCTGCTTACTCTATGTCGTTGGAGTTTAACCAACACTTGAATAATAAGATACCAATAGATTTTTGCCTCCTTTACAGGCAATAAACTCCAGAATAATTCGTTTAAGAGTTATGAATACAATCCTGTCCAAGTTCCACTTTGATGCCTGTTTTATGTTGTTAATTTGGTTTGGGGTTTTTTTGAGTTTTTGCTCCTTCTCCCCAGCAAATTCTCTCCTTGTTTGTATATATTGTTCCTTTAAAATATTTTTGCATCTCATGCTACAGCAGAGGATGTGAAATATTTCTCATTCCACTTGAAGTACAGATTATTTTCAGATAGACTCCATAGACTCACCAGTTTTAACAAAATCATACTATGTGAATCTTCCTCCTTACAGTGAAGCGGCCAGAAAACTAACAAAATACTATCTAGTGACAGATCTAAAAGGATTATTATTAAGCTTTATTATTACAGTACCTGTAACCATGGGGGTTTTTAACTGTGTAAATAAAAAAATAGAAACTCTTTCCTGAAGTTTGCCACTTAATTTCTGTTTCTATACTTTCTTTAAAGAAACATAATAATAATAAAATGGGGTATAGAAAGATATAAGTTAAATTACATTTCTTGTGCTTGTAAAATGACATAATTGCTTGGTTATGTCAATATGGGGTTGGTATTCAGATTTTTTTTATGTAATTTGAATCTGTATTGACTGTATTCTTAAAGCGGAAGTGAGAGCAGTAAGCATTCATGAAGCCTCTGGTTTAGGAGAGAAACTTGTCAGCGACCTGTTGCTGAAAGGCTGTCCTGTGTTTGGGGCTGAGGTAGGGTGGGGAACAGGAAAAAGAAGTTGAGAGAGAAACCCTGGAAACACTGTTTCAGAGCTGCCTACCAAGTACTTGATCATTTTTTGGTTATAAATTATACTTTGTAATTCATTTATTAGCATATTATATAGAAAGGAAAAAATCAATCTATCATCTGCTCTTCAAGACCTGCCAGTCTAAACTAAAACTAATCAAATATGTTTCTTTCATAAGATTTTGATTATACCACCCGATCTGAGAGGATGCTTCCTTATTGCTTGAAAAGCAAGAGCCAATTTCAGTAGTACTGGGATGGAGTGGACAAATAACTATTCTTCCTGAATCAATTCTCAAGAGGAGGACAGCCTGAAGCATTAATGACAGTGAATTACTCCTCTTTTATGGTTTTTACTTACTTATGATAATTTAAACACTCTTGATCTATCAGTTTTCATTCCTAAAGTGTAAATCTGTTTTGAATTACTGTGTTTTGATAAGAGTATAAAACTTAACATATCCTCCTACCTAACACTGCTCCTTGGAAGTTAAATCTCTCTGACAGCTATTTTGCTTCTGACTGCAACACAAGTTGGAATTTACTTTGGAAAGTACCATTTCGTAGATCTCAAACAAACTACTCATTCATTTATCAGCACTATTAAGTCAATAGTTGTCTCTTATGCACTAGAAAGGAGAATAGGAGGAATTTCAGGGTGAATTAATCTTTTTCCTGCCTCTCAAACTGAAGATGTTGAGATGCTGCTGCAAGATTTATATACCTCTTCATTGCTCTAGTAAACTTAACACCTTCAGTGCCTTCTTCCAAGGACAGGGTTTATTCCTTTTGCAATCTTTGCTGTTCTTTGCCCTGACTGCAATACAGAGTTTGTAGCTGTAAGGCACACAGCATTGCTCAAGGAACAGAATATATTCTTTGGTGTGAGGCTGGGCTGAGCTCTGTGCTAATGTAATTAGATGTCTAACAGAATATGATCTCAGTAGCTTAAAGTTAACTGAAGCTAAACTACGTGCTTCTACACTACAGTGCAGTCACCATTGACTTTTGTATTGATGTCTAACAGCGGCGTTCCCATACCCTTGCAATGTTTAGCATCAGTTTTGTATTGCGCAGAGTTGCTTGGGTCAGCCTGATAGCTTAGTCTGGGTCACACATTTGCTATTAGGTTACATCAGGTAGAAAGCTATTTATTGTTTTGGTCTGATGGATGTATCATTACAAATATAGTTAAGGAAGTGTGCTTTCTCCTATTCTGGAGAGAATGTTCCATGACTGGAGTTCATGGGATTCACAAAAGAGGGAACGGAGAATTTGAAGCTATGCGCAGAAAATTCAAACTCTCTCTGGGTCTGCATTTATAACCTGATTTTGAAGAAGGCAAAGTACCTTTTGGTTTCACTTGTAGCCCCTGTTCAGGAAGAGATTCAGTACTCACATAATCCATTTCAGCTGTTTTTTTCCATTTGTGTTCTTTTCTCCTGACAGCTTCGCTTACCTGCTGCAGGTGAGTGAACTGTAGCAACTGGTGGGATGGTGGGGAGAAACAGGGTATCTAGGATTAAGCATTTTGGTGACTGTGAAAAGCATGATTATTGTGCTTCCGTTCCCCATCGCTGCTCTGGTCTAGCACGTGACTGGTATTCTCTGACTCTTCATTAATAAAGCCTTTTTGTGTCCACGTGCTTTCAAGGGCAAACAATGCTTCTTTTTCTTGAGAGGGTGGAAAAGCTTCACCTCTGTTTGGATGACATGGTTGTCAGGTGAGGAAAGGGTTCTATTTCAAACAATCTTATCATACAGGCTGAAAATACTTCTGCATCTAAAGGGAAACAGAAAAATATGATTGCCGCTGCTGATTACTGGCACAATATAGTGGCAGGCATGAAGTAGATAAGTATGTATAAGTAAGATCACTTGAACAGGATTTTTAATTGCTCTGTTTTATATAAAAGTGAAATAATTATTTCTAATATATGTCTTTAGGATATGCTGGTGCTTCTTATGCTACTGAGTTCAGGTGTTATAATAAAAGACTTAACATTCTTGCCTTTCAGTCCAGTTCTATCTTATTATTTTGCTATTTTCAGCATACAGAATATAACCACAGTAACTGTAAAATTCCTGAGGAGGATACCAGGTTATTATTACTAGACACTAGATTTTCTCATAGTCAGTATTTACTGTAAAGTTCAGTAATTTCAGTTAACTAGGATTCTTTCTATAAGTTTTCATTATCAGACAGTTTATCAACCCCTTAGAGGAGATTTAGTTATTGGTATTATTAAATATTTTTTGAAATTAAAAAAAAAAAAGTTTAGCACATCTTTTTGGAGTATCAGTTTTTCTTGGTCTCCACTGTGGGGATGGAGATTTTTTATTTCTTCAGTTCAGCAGGTTTTTAAGCAAATAGACTGCAGCAGAGATCTAAGGACTACCTGTGCAGCATGGTCCTACCCATCACAATTGGGAAGGGTGGCATCTGGCTCAATAAACAATTATAATTAATTTTCTGTAATTATCTATAAGTATTCTTTGTGTATTACATTTTCACTTTTAAAAGGTTAGGATGTTTAGGCAGAACATAGCCTGTACAATTTTGTTGATCTAGCAAAGCATGTAGCTGTTTGAATAGTCAAAGGAGTTTATCCACAGCAGAGAAATTCCAGCTCACATTTTTCCACACAATTGAGTTAATAATGAGCCAGTCAGCCTGTCTGTGGATAATTAGTAAGGACGAAATAAACACCATTTCATCAAAACAGTGCTCATTTTGTGGTGTTTATTCTGGACTAGTTATTGATAAAATTTGGATTGAGGTCCTAAAAGTCAGTGTTGATACCCTAGTCCTGTGATTCCTTCAGTCTATAGTCACTGGAGTAACTTCTGTAAACTGGAAGGTGTTCTGTAAATAGCTTTCTTCCTTCAAGAAGGTGCTTTCTAAATATTTAGAAATTTAAATATTTTGCATGTCCAAAGAAGAGCAACAAAGCTGGCGAAGGGTCTAGAGAACAAGTCTTATGAGGAGCGGCTGAGGGAATGGGGCTGTTTAGTCTGGAGAAGAGGAGGCTGAGGGGAGACCTTATCGCTCTCTACAGCTACCTGAAAGGAGGTTGTAGTGAGGTGGGTGCTGGTCTCTTCTCCCAAGTAACAAGTGACAGGACGAGAGGAAACAGCCTCAAGTTGTGCCAGGTAGATTTAGATTGGATATTAGAAAAAATTTCTTCACCAAAAGGGTTGTCAAGCACTGGAACAGGCTGCCCAGGGAAGTGGTGGAGTCCCCATCCCTGGAGGTATTTAGGAGACACGTAGATGTGGCGCTTAGGGACATGGTTTAGAGGTGGACTTGGCAGTGCTAGGCTTATGGTTGGACTTGATGATCTTAAAGTTCTTTTCTGACCTAAATGATTCTATGTTTGTGTAAAGCTATTTTCTCGTTAACCTTGTTGCCCTTTTTACGTGTAACTTTCTCTGTAGAATTCAGTCTGTTACATCTAGGAAAATATACCTATATCTATATATTGAGTTTGTGCACTTGATTACGTGCGTATTCTTAATGTTTTCTCATTTATGTGAAAGACATGAGGAATCAAGACTTTTATAAAGTCTGTATTTGATGAACAGATTAAATGAAAATATCCCCAAACTATAATGTTTTATTATCAAAGGGTACAGCTATCATCAACCCTTTTTACTCATATATGGTTGTGTCACTCAATATGTTTAAAAAATTGAAAGTATAAAAAGCAAACCTCAAAGATTTCAAAATATTACTCTGTACCTTGCACATAAAACTTTGAAGTCATGGTCTGCAGCCTACTTCATGTCATCCAGCCTAAAAAAACTCCTTCAGGCTTCCTGTATCCTGCAATTTTTTATTAAAAATTTCTTTAAGCTTTAAAACCTTCAGAAGTTCAGAAAGTACTAACCTCCAGAATTCTTCAGATTCTTATAGAAGGAGCACTACTGGGAAATTGATGCCTCATATCTACAAAAACCAGTACTGAGTCACAAATTACAAACTTTACAATATGCATGGATAATATCAATTTCTCATCATGGAATTTGTCTGGATGCTGATACTAGTTAGGTAGAACAAATGAATGAATATGTGCCCCAAAGGAAAAGCATTTTCCTTCTGAATATTTATAGGTGTTAAATTTAGTTTTATTAGAACATGCTTATTCATATTATTTGGATGAACAGTTGATGAATAAAAGAAATGAACTGTTATGTGTAACATTCAAAATACTTCCAACAGGCACTGAATTCAGAGTCACTTATTTCCCATTTTCCAAATAGAGGTTTATTGCCCATATTCCTCTATTAGTAAATAAAACACTTCTCTTTACAGTACAGTAGTGATGCCATATAAGCAGAGATACAGTAACACATGGGTACCATAGCAAAAAAAGATACCTAAACCAGGGATACTTTGAACTCTTTTCTGAAGCTCACTTTTCTGATGAACATAGGGTTAGAGAAATACTTAATGTTTTGAAAGAAATAATGCTAGGTATGAAGGTTGTCTGCTTGCACACACTGTTCCTTATCTTTGTATTTATCAGGTATGGCTGTTAAAAATGGTTTAATATTTTGACAGAAATGATGATTTGCATTTTACTTCTTTATCTGAAAGAAAGGTTAAGGAAAGCATAGGTGATGGGGAGAACACTAATAGAAGAATCAAAAGCTTTGAAGCAAACACAGTAACTGTGACAATATATTAAGTTTCAAATTTTCTTGAGATAAATTATGTAATAACCTATTAGGAGACTCCTGTGTCTCCTGCCCTTTCCCATGTTCTATACTAGAAATGGAGAGTAGAATAATCTGTTCCTCCCTGCTCTCCCCAAAGCTAACATACGTGGTTTGTAAATTTTGATGAATTGCCAGCAGCCCAACAAATGGTAAGAAGCAGCTGCTTTGGTGGCCACCTCTGTTGTGAACCTCCATGAGAAAGTTGTCAAGAAAGCTCTTGCTTCTCTCCCTCATCCCAGGTCTTACATTAATGCCAGTTTTGGGTGCAGTTTCTGCATTGGAAGCACAGAGGCTCTGTATATGTGTGCATGCTGTCTGCTAAGGCAGCCCTGATGCTGACTGGAAACCAGTGTATGCCACTGGTTTTCACTACAAGCCTGTAGAAACAACTACGAGCCCGTAAGCCTTGCCTGAGTGCATTAGCTTGTTGGCACATGCGCTTGCTCATCTTCTCCTGTGGCAGCCGCTGAAGAAATGGTGAGAAGGCTGTGGAGAACAGGATGTTTAGAGCTACTCCAGAGGATGGTCTCTAACTGTAACAGGCATTTAACCTAGTGCTGTTGTTGATGTAGTCTAGGCAAAAGCAGCGGAGAAAAGCTGAGGCAATAATCCTCATTACCCAATTCAAAAGATCAGGCTAGACGCAGGGGAGTGTGCACCCTCCTCTCAGAGCAAAGCTCTTTTTTTTTTAAGAATTTCAGTAAGTCATATTCCGATCCATGAGGTGATGGGGAAGCATTAACTGGGACTGCATATTCCAGGTGGGCCCTAGGTGGCTTTGACAGCTCTTCCTTGAGTCCCTTCTGGTTTTCCACATGGTTGTCTCCATAAGAGATCAAAACCCTTGATAGAGAAAATGTAATTAGAAGTTATTTATCAATTACAAGGAGCTGTTTGCATGGCACTTTTAGATGATTCCCATTCTGAGTAAGAAAAATAGTGCCGCCTTGTGCCTTTACTGCTTAGTTCAGAGAATCTAAAGTTTCCTGCCAGTGTGAGACCGAATTCTGGTAACAGGAGTGAAAGCAATATCATATGCTTTTCAACCATTTAGTTTGAAATTAATTAAATTAAACTGCATAAAACTAATGAAATAGTAGGAATTAATAATAAAATCTAATAATAAAATCTAATAAAAAAATCTATTAATGATTGTGTCTTTGTACTTCCATGTTAAGCATAGTTTCACAGTCTCCCATGAACTACCTATTGTCCCCTCTAATATCAAGAGATTAAAGAATATCCCTAAGTAGCAAACTTCTTTCATGCATAAATGCCTAGGATACATGCTGAACACTGCTCAGCTGCTCAGCACTGGTGAGACACATCTAGAGTGCTGTCTCTTGTGGTGGGCTCCCCAGTACAAGGAAGACATGGACATACTGGAGAGAGTCTAGCCAGAAAGATGATTAAAGGCTTAGAGCATCTGTCACATAGGAAGAGGCAGAGAGAGCTGGGACTGTTTAGCTTGGAAAAAAAAATAAGGCTCAGGGGGAATCTTATCAATGTGTATAAATACCTGGGGGGAGAGAGGAAAGAGGATGGAGCCAGACCCTTCTAACTGGTGCCCAGTGATGGGATAAGGGCAATGAGCACAATTGGGAATATGGCGAATTCCATTTAAATATACAAAAAACCCCCTATTTACTGTGGGAATGGTTGAACATTGGTACAGGATGCCCAGAGAGAGTGTGGAGTCTTCATCCTGGGAGATATTAAAAACCTGACTGGACACAGCCCTGGGCAACCTGCAGTAGTTGAATTTGCTTTGAGCCGTAGTTTGGACTAGATCATCCCCAGAGGTCCCTTCCAACCTCAGTAATCCTGTAAATTTACTTCAGTCTTGCTGAGGATTATGAATGTAACTGCTAAGGGTTAGCTAAACAGCTTTAGATCATACAGGCTCACTTCACATTCAGTCTCTGGTGTTTGTAGCCTAAATAGATTTTGTTCCATTACCAGCAAATGCTTCAGAGGTACCACTGGAGGTGATTTGAGTGGTATCTGTTGTTCATTGTCTGCATACAGACTCAGTTTCAGAAAACACCAAATAAGCTTTCTTTTGGGGTAGTTTCTATCGTTATTAAAAGACTCAATATATGCATCAACAGAAATGCATGAGCAATTTCAGTAACCATCACCAAAGTGCTTCCTCAGCTGAGTTACTCTATCATGTATTGATCAGGTCTAATGGTGCTGTTTGTTTTCATTTTTTCCTTCTACGTAAACAGCTTGAAACAGAATTTAAATGCCAAATTCTCCCTTAAATAGTCAATTCCCACTAGGCAAATAATCTGTAATAATTAATTTATTTAAATAATGTACAGAATAGTTTGCAAGCATCAAATTATACTTAACTCTTTTTCTGTAACTTTGTCAAGAAAAGTTCAGTGCAAGGATTTTGCAAGAAACAAAGACTGATTCAGGTGAGAGTTTAATGTCCTTTTATCCCTCAAAAATTATAAACCAAATTATTTATTTCACAAAATATGACAGTATTGGTAGGATTTAATAAAACATTTATGAAAACACATCACCAAACGTAGGCTACTGTACATAATTTTAATTTGAGCAAATATAAAGCACTATCACAGCAAGGTCAAATCAGCAAATTATTCTCTACTGAACTGGAATTAGATAATCAAACTAATTAAATCCTCAAGTTAATACCAAAAAAATCCTATCTTTATATGTATTCTAAGTGAGTCTAAGGAAGTGGCTGCATGTGTGGGTTGCAGTGCCTAACTAAAGAATTTTCCCAGAGTTGTTTCACTGAATAATTTGAATAGGTAAGTGGTTTAACACTGCCAGAAGGCATTCCTCTAACATCTAAATTACATTCTTAAAGGTAATAAGAAAAAAATCCAACAAATAAACTTACGTGGAGATTTAAACCTTTCTCATATATTTATCCAATAGGAAAACCCACCAACTTTACCAGGAAACTTACTGAAAAATAGAAGCTTAGCAGACCTTATTTATCAGAAAGTGCCAGGTGACAATCTCCAGTCTTCCAAAAACTGCACAATACCAAAGTAATCATTGAGCAAATTTTCCCCTCTGTGTGGACTCAATGGTTGCTGACATAACAGTAATGCATATAAAACATAGTAACGATGCAGAGGTTGCATGGACACACTTCCACTTCTATAAATTGAAAATATAAAGGACATCTCCAAATTAATAAAAACAAAATGAAGAAGAATGAGCTGCTTAAGTCATAGTGGAGCTTGGGCACTCTCCCTCCCATAGGACAGGTCTACACAGTGCAGTGGAGCACATCTCCAGGCAAGTGCTGATGAAGCTTGTCCAATGCCAGAAGCGATACACTTGATGCATGTTAGCACTGCCCTGGTGCTCAGGTGTAGCACTGAAAATATGCCATAGATAATTCTCGGTGTAATGTGTTAGCTGTCAGTAACTTGGATAGTCTCAAAGTGAAGCGTAGCACAGAGCCAGGGAGTGCTATAATGGTGAAAGGGTTTTGTACATAAGCTAAGAAAATAAATCCCTGCTCCTGGCTGGAGCACATTACATTAAACACTACTTTTGTTCTTAAAGTAGTGTTGTAGACTTAGTGATCCGTGTGTTTTCAGCTACTGGGTTTGAGGTATGGCACTCACTATCTGAAGGAATGAAGCACATCTGGAAAATCAACATCCACAGGAACCTGTTCTTCTAAGCAGACAGAGCATATACTTTGTAAAGCATGGAGTTAACAGTCCAGACCGCTGCTTAATGTACGGGATACCCAATCCACATCAATACTGAACTCCCCAGGACCACTTTTTCCCCAGTAAATATGGTTTCTCTCGAGAGGTCCGAGTTTCGCAGAGGAAATCACACTGGTGTCCAACAGAGAGAGGCGTATGTTTGCAGGGAACAGATGAAGACCAGTTGATTATGTTAAAAACAGAGTACAAGATTTCTCTTCCTTAATCAATTTTATGCAGACCTCAAGTACAACTATTAAAAAGGCAAATATTCAACTTATTTTTACAGCATCTGAAGAAAGTTAATAGAAACGGGTTATTAACCTTCAGTTTTAAATATTTTTGATATGACATTAAGGCAATCTCACACAGATGCAAATTGGGAGTTGACAAGATTACAAATGAAAAGCTTATTTGCTGCTGCTATTCTCCATTATTCACTGCTAATCACTGTTCCAGTTAGCATTTTTACCACTGGGCTAATTTCATAGAAAATTAGTATACATTTAAAAAAAGGCAAACACAAAGTAATAGTTAAATCCACAAACACTTGTAGAATTTTACCTCTCACTTCCTCTCCACCCTGTAATTTCACAGATTAGGACCAGAAGTTTAAAAGAATATAGAATTTTTCCTCAAAGCCAAAAAACCCAGAAACTTCTCTTCAACCTCCTCCTCTCAATAGTCCTATTCTATTTGTAATATGCAAGCTAAATGCCTGTCTCAGTGCTTAATGCAAACTGTCATAGCATCACTTTTGAATAAATGAAGACTATTTATTGTGCTTTGCACATGACTAGAGCAGGTCTAGCTTGTGGGAAATGGCACTCTGTGTCAGTTCTCTCCTATCCCAGTTTCATCAGATCCATTTAAAATAGAGTAGAAATGGCGACTATTGTGATTAGTTTACAAAAAAAAAAAAAAAATCAGTTGTTATTTTCAGACTTGATCAGAGAGTGTGTTTTCTTGTATCCTCTTATTCCTATCATGCCTTGGCTTCCACCAAACAGTAACACAAAACCTCCCCTTCTTTTGCTTCCATGTGCTCTGTGTTTCATTTGCTTTTAAAGCTTTTTAAAATGTCACATACTCCTCTTCAGACATTTTTCTAATGAAGAGCTGAGAAGAGCCATGGAAATATAAAATCCCATCATTGATCTCAACCTAAAAGTGTAATTTTAATTCAGACAGATGTATTAAATTCTATTGGCTTTTCTCTCTTCAGTGTTGCAGTAATCCAAGAAATACTGCCTTTATTTTCTCATAGTCATATCCCCTCTGTTTACTTGGTTTTGTGCATTCAGCCAAAGTGTGTTGCGCTTGCTACTCTTCTGCCCTGATTCTGCAAATGCAGCCGCTGATTCATTTGCATTTCATTTTCCATTCATGCCCTGTGAACTATAGGTTTTAATCCAGTTGATAGTGTGTTCAGAGGCAGCTACATGGAGCCCTGCTGAACACAGGGTGAAGCTTCGGCGTCCGCGTGCTGCACACTAATTATTAGCAGTTTCCAGAATGGGGCTGTGCGTAAGCAGCCCAGTTTTCCAGTCTAGTGCTTCCCTTCATTCAAATCTTTCTTAATACTTTTTTATGATATCAATAAATGAGATCATAATTAAAACTTGAGCAGATCAACAGTGCCTTTAGATTTTCATATGTAATCTCTTAATCCTGTACTAATATTAGACATTGGTCTTTTTTTCAAATCCTCTGTTTAACATGTCTGTGCTAGTTCTTAATTTACCCAAAGATTAGCTTTGGTAAACCAACCCACGAGTACTTCACAGCAGTCAGCTGATTTCCTTTTCAATTTGTCTTCTACATGATTTATTGCTTGCTGAGAGAGCCTAATTAAATCTAATGGACTGCTGGTATACATCTATTGGAATATTGACATTTTATCACCAATTAGAGTGTATTCCTTATCTTATTATGCTGTTAGCTGGCTTTATATCACTTTACCTTATAGGATTAGGAAATGCTTCTTCCTCTGTTTTTCAATGTATTTGTTTTCAATTAAGGTGTTGAGGTTTTTTATTTGGAAAATAGAAGCTTTACATGTCAGAAGATAAGTATACAGGGCGTGAAGATGTATGTAACTGCAAGGCATAATAATCTTAAATATCCTTCTCTTCTTCTCCACCTGTATTCTCTCTCTTTTCAAAATACATCCCACGGTTTGATAAATTAAGCTCCTGTATGCAAATCTGCTTTCAAGCTAGAATTGCTTCCTTTTTCCCAACCATTTTGCAACAAGAAACTTCTAATGATTTCAACTGTAATATCTTGCTAAACTGTAATGCACACTTGTTTCATTTGGAGATAGCACTGCAGAAAAGACTGTCCCCTCACTTCTCGCCCTGAGTGTCTTGTACCAGTAGGTATCTTTAGACTTCAGAAGAGTGACTCTATGGCATGCTGCAGCATTAAAGGCATGGGGGGGGGGGACTGCTGTGGGAAGCTTAACCCAAAGCAATGGCTGTGAGTGTCAGAGCTGCTGTAGGATTACTTAATGCCTGTTAACAATCTGTCTCTGCAGCTGGTCATTAGAGAAAAACAGCAGCAAAGCAGATATAGGCAGATGTGCTTGCACAACACTATTTAGATTGTATGGTTTTGATCCCTCATGAAGTATTTCTTGGGCTCCTCAGCAAAGGAATGGAAGAAAGCTAAGCAAAAGTGAGTGCTAAGTCAATTTTGGACATCTGGACTGTGTTCATCGTAACAACTGAAAAAAGATAAGAACTGCGCCTGAGAGCGAAAGTCCTTATTTATACACCAAAAGTGTCTTCACCCAAAACCACTGTGGCCATGTGCAACCGACCTAGTGGGAACAGACCCTGACCCACACTCTTTCCAAAGCCGTGTCCAAACATTGTCTGGAAAAGAGCTTGTTGCCATGGGATATAACTGGTCAAAGACGACTGCTAGCAGTTACACACTCTGGCCAATCCTTGACCAGTAGCTGAGTTTTCTTATATTTACCAGTATGTATTTATCTGTAGAGGTTTTCTTTGCATAATTCAGCCTTATGCTACAATCCAAAGATTTCATTGTATTTAATCGATTTAGGTTATAGGGTGAAGAAAATCAACACTGAAATGTCTGTGCAGAGCAGTAAAAGTGGGACTGGGCTACATAAAAATTTGAAAAAGAAAAATAAGGCCAAATGGATTTCTGCAACAAACAGTTATAACAGCACTGCTATCAGCAAAATTGAACTATTCTACATAAGTGCTACCCAATATTTAGTATCCCAATACAAGTTATAATAGATAATCTACACAATACCTTTCCATAATATACAAGGTCTTGCATTTTTGTGGAGTTTTTTGCACACACTGTGATGCTAATTAATGAGGTGCTATACCTATTTACATTTTCTCTTAGTTTTCAGTTAGTGATAGTGATGAAATTCTAGAGGATATGAAACCATCATATTAAATATATTCTGTTATGGGTAAAGTTTTTGCTACATATCAGGAGACTTGCTCACCAAGAATATTATCTGTGGACTACAGGATTATTGAGCAAAACAGCCTGTAAAAAATAGACAGGCTGCACTGTTGTTTATGTTAGAAATACATGGTATCTCAGTAATACAAGGAACATCTCTGATGTGCAATGATGGAACCAAACAAGAATTATATTTATTAGTGATTATTACTTTAAACCAACACTACAATTGTTTTTTATTGATAGATTTGGTTACTGGGCTGTGATCTGAGGCAGCTGAGGTGCCAGCACATTATTTTCTTTACTGTTTCAGGGGGCAATAACCTCTTCCAGAGGTGCACAGAGAACAAGAGAGAGTTTAGGCTTTAGACCTTCTGTCCCCCTTCAGCAAGATCTACCAGAGGATGTCTGTCCTTGCTACTTTTATATGTCCCTTGAATTCTGCTCCTGTTGATGACAACTTGTGTTGATGTATGCTGGTATCTGCCCTACAAATACACTACAAAGAAGAGATAAATTGCTTTGGCTTCCGGAGGGATTGTAAGTCTAAGTTTCCCCCCTGGAGTAATAGCACTGGTAGATAAATTTAGGGTTTTCAGGATGAATATGGAAGCAACCTTTAAGGTTCCTCTCCCATGAACCGATATTTAGGGTCCAGTGGCAGTGAATATTGTGTTCTACTCAATTGCTGCTGAGACCTTCAAAGGAGCAAAGTATGTTACATTTTGCCCCAGAAGTGGACACAGTGTACTATTTTTTCTAAACAGAGTAATTGATACCTAATGCAGATAAACTAGGGAAATGTACAAGTTATTAACATAATCCCAAAAGGGTTACCTTAATTACAAGAAAGGTTTTCATATGTGTTTATGAATTTACTTCATAACCTGTAGCACTAATGACACTGGAATACAATTACTTGGGTTTGTTCTAGATTTATAGGTGGCTCCATGCAGATTGTAGCGATGATGGGAAATTAACTGTACATTAAAAATACTGTTACCGAATAGTTCTTATATAATAAAGTAGCCTGCTTCATAATGTATTATTATTCTCATGATGATTTAACAACTTGTATCACAAATACCTTAGATGAAGTAGCAACAGCAGCGGAAATAGCAGCATAAACATCATGCTCCACTGCCTGCCCCGTGCTAAAGAAATTAGAGTGTGGGAGGAAGAAACATAACATTGCGAGTGCCGAGACTGACAGCCATGGACGTGATGAAGTCTTACGAAATCAACAGCATGTATGATACATACTCACCAATTATGATGACAGGGTTTCACTAAAAGGTGGACCCACTATCATTACACCCAAACAGAGCTGTTACAGTTTCCAAAAGATCAAGAGCAGCTTATATAGTTTTAAATAGATAATAAAAGTTGGTTCAATCTAGCAGCTCTTCTAACACAGTCTCATCCTGTCCCCTATCAGTATGAAGTTTGAACTGTGAAATATTTTTTCCATTCTGGGTTTGGATTAGTATTCTCATCTGGCTTCAAAATATTTTGTAGCCCCTTCTTGTCAGGGATGGCACGCTGTCTTGGTCCCACAGGCTCTACTGAGAACTTGGCTGATATCACCATGTTTATAGCACCGCGAGTGTAATGCGTGTGCTACTGCCAACAGCAGAGCAAATTCTCAGGGAGACCTGTTGGGTAGGGGTTTTTTGTTGGTTTGTTCTTCTGAGCAGAATACAGGATTTATAAAAATTATTTCATGTATAACTGACCAGCTACATTGTGAGGCGTGACAGAATGCATGTTGCATTTATCTGTCCTTAAGCTGGTACGCTGCGCTGTTTTACATAGGCTGGGCAAAAGAAGGAAAGATTGCCTCTGCCTGGTGCCCTCACTGGGTGTCCTGGGGGTGGAAAATGTCTGCAGAGCTGCAAGATGTGCAATTCCCAGAAAAAAATCAGGTAGCCCACAGCACAAGCACTTCAAGGAAAACCTGGGTTTGGTTTTGTTCTTTTTTTTTTCTCCTCCTCTCATTTATGAAAAGCTTTTGAGAAGTACCTGCAAGGAAATTATCTAGGCAGATCCACGCCAAAGTTGTAGCTGATTTGGGGATCTCATCATAGATGTGGCTGGAAAACAATTCCGAGTTTACTGAATTTGTACTATCACAAGCAACCACATGTAATCCTGTTTATAAACTTATTGAAGTGCAAAACCTTGCTGCTTTGCTTGTTAAAAAGCTTCTGAATTCATAATTGGTTAGAATCACTTATTTTTGTGCCACCACTGTCATTTCTGTTTGCATTTCTTTTTCTTCTTTTGGACTTTCAAATTGAAGGAAAAAAAAAGAAGAAAAAGTGCTAGAAGCACTTTCTTTAATTTGAAATTATCTTTCATAAACATGGGAAGCCATAATTAAACATAGAATTCTGGGTCAGATCTTACCTTTAGCTTGTAGAGCAGTACAGTGTTTCCTTCTGGGTAAGCCTCACTTGTCATGTTCTGGAATCGCATACAACTTTTTCTTTAATGACCGTATTACTTTGTTCAGAGGAACTGTGATCAATTAGCACAACCAATTCTTTCCTCTCCTTTTGTTTCCACTCAGATGCTTAAAGAAGAAATTCTTCTTAATAATGTCCATGATGCATTTTGTACCATTACATTTCATCCTGTTCCTGTCATTTTCGTCTTCGGCATCACTTCATTTCTCTGGTATAATATCCTGACCTTCCCTCGTAATGGTAATACCTTACAGCTTTGTGTCAACACAACATTTTAGCAGCATGCTTCTGTGCAAAGGTCATGACAACAAATATTAAATGAGACTCGTCTCAAGAATGATTCCTAACAAAAAACACTCGTCACTTTTCTCTACCTCAACAATTCAATTTTCAGTGCATCTTCACCTTCCACCTTAGTATCAGCCCCTGTATCAGTCCTCTTCTTGTCTGGCTCTTTGCAGATCATTGCTGCACAAGTTTCACAATACTCCTCAAATGAGTGAGGAGTTGTACTGATGTCTTAGCAAAATATTTATTGCTCAGAATTCATCTTTTCATGCAGCTGCAGATTCTATTCCTATCAAAGTATTTATAGCACACCCATCACCAAAGTCCAAGAAACCCATGGCAAGTAGGAAAAAATACATACTTACACAAAGCCCACTCAGAGGACTGCTGCATTTAAACACTGAAAGTTTTTCCTTCACGAATATAATTTTGCAAAGCATTTAAGGATTCTTCATACTTAAATAGCTAAGGAAAGTAAGGCGTTGTTTATATTAATTCTTGTGTAAAACCGTAAAAAAATTCAGTGAAATCCTGGAATATCTAGAGTAGCTTGGTTCAATGCTTATTTATACTAAACCACGCACGAGGTCATATTCATTTTCTGACCACAGTTAAAATAATTCGAAGAACACTTTAATAATAACATGAAGAGAAAATTAAGAGAGTTTAAATTTTTAGGTCTATCTAGTATTTTTAAGCTCCATGACAAAACTGGTTAGTACCATTTTACAGCACAGAGAATAATGCTGCCACTGTTTTATATACAGTCCCAACTGAGAAGCAGGTTTTTTCCCCTTTACTTGGTGACATTTTCTTTTTGGTTATTAAAAATAGAAAAGGACAGCTGCATACTTAGATGTGCATTAACTTCATAAATTGTTAATCCTGAAAAGACATGCTGCTCACAGAAGGGGTTAGTTTAATGCTGCGGACTGCCATTCAGTGGCTATCACTGTTTCTTACGTCTGAAATCACGCACATCAGGCAATATTTGCTTCCCTACAAATTGAGCCCATTCTCAGGGTGTCCCTCGATGCAAGCAAGAGTTTCATTTGTTTTGGAAGAAAAGCTCAAGTAAAACCAATAGACATAACTGAAATGGCTGTCTAGCTTGTGTCCCTGAGCAGAAACAAGGGGGAAGCAGGTTTGCAGCACGTCTCGAAGGTCAGCGCCGATGGTCCTCCTGAGGGAGCGTTGGCGCCAGCTCTCCCCTGGGAGGGTTCTCCCCTTGGAGGGTTCTCCCCTTGGGTGACCCTGCCCTGACACCCAGGCTGGGCAAGTGTTCGGGCACCCAGCCCCGTGTTGAACACGGCGAGCGGGACACCTGGCCCTGCTGCCCACGCGGTCAGCGCTGCGGTGGACCTCCTTGCGGGAGGCAGGTGCCCGTTTTTCCTACGTAGATGCTTCGAAGCAGGGATGGACAGGCACCACCAAGTGATGGTAGGAACCTGCGGTGGGAGGCAGGGCGGGAAAGGAGCATGGCACGTTCTTGTGGGTACTTATGTCCCAGTTAAAGCAGGACTTTGCGATGGGTTTCATCCCATATTACTTTTGTTAGCTTTGCATCTGATCAGCTACTGTCTATACCACCATTTCCAAACCTCTTTCACTCATTCGCTTCCCAGTCATAAGCTTTTGCTTGTATTTCTGTTAAACCAAAACGCTTAACGTGCTTAGCAAAGTCTTTATCAAAGAAACATGAGGTGGGGGAAACCTTGAAATTTTTCATTGCTTACATGACAGGAGAGTAGCAAATATCTCTAAGATGTGTTCCAGCTTAGGGGAAAAGTGAAAGCCACATCAAAAAAAGAAGATTTAGGTATATATGCTGGAAGTTAGACAGCCAAGTCCAAAATGTCATCCTAAGAAACCTGACTCAGCTCTCGCTTCACTCTGGAAACACTTGCAATCTCTAGCAGAGTTTCCCCTTTTCCAGGCATTTAGGTTTCTGTATGCGTGTGCCTGGACCGCCTACTGAGGTTGTTCCACAAGGCAGAAAATAATTCATCATCTAAAAATGATGAATCCTTTCCTAGCAACTGTGTTTTAAAAAACATATCTAAATACACAAACTATAAAAAAATGAACTGCTGGAGCAACACAGTGGTTCCAATACAGAATAGAATCCTAATGCTGCTCTTTGATGATGACGGTGAAAATATTTCTGAGTTTTTGGAAACCAAGGGGGTTTAGAAGGTGCTAAAAAGGAGCCGTGAACCTGCATGTCCAGCTGTAACACTGCTGAATATAGGAGTGTGTCTCTCTTGCACATGTTCAGGATAATGTATAAGAATAAAAGAGACGAGCTCACTGAACCTAACTTGTGTTCTGTTGTGAGCATGGTGAGAGATGTGAGCACCTTCATCAGCACTGCTAAGGTGAAGCTGGATTCACTTGTCACAGTGGTGTAACTCCCTTCAGAATCTGAGCCATGCTATAGGAAATGTATCCATATGAATGTGTGAGAACTGCAATTCTTGTTATTGAGCGCAACAATAGCAGTAGGAAGCAAAGGAGATGATGACTGTAAAATAATTGCCTGCCTCCACTGGCTGAGGAAAAAAGTGGCATTTTTTTCTGTTATATGGATATATTATATAATGTCTTGCCATTAGTAGAAATGTATTTCTATATCTACATTTTTAGTACTGTACCTGCATTATCCATAGATACTGCATAATCCAGAGATACTCTAATTACTTTACCATACCTATTAAAATTATTCCTATTCTTTGTCCCTTTCTCCCTTTTATTCTTTCATATAAAGACATGAAATAGCTTCAGACAAATATCAAAAGTGATCTGTGGAACTATTGGTTCAGTTGTGTCACAGACATAGGGTGATGTAAGATGTGGAGGATATATTTATAGCACTGGTGGTGTTCAGAAATATCTGCTGAAATATTTCTTCAGTGAAAAATATGTTTCATCAAAAGCTAAAAGATGTTAAACACATGGATTTAAATTATTCTTTTTTTCTAGAAAAAGTAATTTTAAGAAGAAAAATAGGTGATTTCCAAAAGCACTGGAAGCTAATTTCATAACTTTGAATTCTTTTTTTTTACTTATGTGGATTTCCCCACTTTCTTTACTTTATTGTATAAAAATACAACAATCATCCTACTTGCTGAAATGGAAAAACTTATGTCTTAAAACAAGATACAGAAGTCAAAACCCACCCTGAGCAAGAGAAGAACCAATTCTGCTCTAGACCCTTATATATTTTAAAAGATGCAATACCTTCACTATGATTAAATATTACAAATACCTGTGTTTTCTGTTTTCTTATTATGAACATCTGCTGAGGAGGATAAACAAACAATATCAGTGACAGAAGGTTGAAAAGTAAAGTCAAAGAAGCTATTAAGTTTACTGTGAAGAATGGTCTTTCTTTTTATTTTATTTTGTTCTTTATACAAGGAACAGTTGGTGGTATTTGTGTCGGAAAGCATTTTATGACTGGGTTAAAGAATCGGTTTAAAGTTTTTCTCTAAAGAAATAGAACATATAGCCAAGATTGTGCCTCTTGCTTCGTGTTAGTATAATTGTGAAGAACACACCCAGCTAGAATAATGAAATAGCACCGTATTGCAGTCACCGTTCCCAGTTTGTGAAGCCCCTGATCTTGGCTGTGGGGAAATGGAAGGATATGTTAGGAAAGGGAGTTCTCTCTGCACATTTCCTTTTTTGTTTTGTTTTGTTTTGTTTTAAATGCAGACAGTCTCTTTCAAAGGAAATCTCAAAGCTTTTGTTCTGTCAATAAAAGTCCCTGCCAGTGTTCACCTTCCGTCTGTGACCTTGCCTGGAATACAGGCAGCTCTGAAGCTCTGCCGTTCGAGCATACTAAGGATAACACAAAAGCTAGATCTTAAGCATGTAAGTTAGTTACAATATCTTGTGTGGATAATGTAGGACTCTATATCAGCACATTTTTCTTCCTCTTTTCCACCTTTGTTTACAGTCTTTAAGTGTAACAAATAGGAAGGGATAATTTCATAAACTTTTGACTGCAGAGTGAAATTCAGGCAAAAGTCAACCTGAAGCAGCCAGAATTACCAACATTGCAATCACTGGATTTTCATTCATCTTTTCCACTAAGGACTTTTACTTCCTTTGCTTTCCTAAATTTGTCAAGCCACAGTAATACTGTGGCATACCATGCTTTAGCAGACCAGAAATACTAGTAAAAATGTACAAGAGGGATCTTTTCTACAGTCTCATCAGATAAACCTATTACCTAGTTTATGATCTTAATTTTACTTTCTCTTGCCCCAGCTGTACTTTATTTTGTAACCCCAAAATAAATTTGGAATTTATTTTGTAAGAAATCAGTGGGATTTATTCTAGTATATTATTGGTATCCAATTGTCATATAATATTTTCAGCAGTAGATCTTGAAGAATTTTACAGAAGGGACGACATATTTTACAGATGGAGAAACTCAGGCACCGAGACAGAAGAACCCTGGCTTTCATATTGACATTGAAAAGCAGAAAAAGATTACATTTTCAGACACAGAAACAATTTGTTCAGGGTAACTGCCTTGTTGTATTTGAAAGCTCAATGTGCAGCTGAATAGGAAAGATGCACTATCATTGGTAAAGCTTGCTTAAATGAAGCTAGCATATAGGGGAATCAAAATAGTAATAGTAGGAGAAACAAGTATGTAGGAAAAAAAATTTCACTATAAGAAGCCTGGGACCAATGAATGTAACAAAAGAGGCGTATTTTGCTCCTGGGTTCCATTTGAGGGAATACAAAAAGTGAGAAGAAAGGCCGCACATTGCCCTTTCCCTGATTAACAACTGTACAATTTGCACTTGGAAAGCTGAGTCACTAAAGTTACATCATTGGCCCCTGACAGTCCTTATGTATATACACTGGTCTTTTTTGTCAGCCCTTGATGGTGACAGAAAAGAAGCACCATCTCGGCTGTCATCAGAAGCAGGTTTCAGTTTGGATTGCTGTTGGAAACTTCCAAATGCAGAACTGCAACTGTTACCGCAAACCCATGTCGACATCTGTAAGACAACAAATGAGTCTTGTATTCTGAAAGAGTAAATATTCCCAAGCCTTATGGCTATTAGAAGAAAGATGTGTTTCCATATCAACTGCCATTTATCTTTTTCTTAATTTTCACTTTTTGTGCATTTTAGTGTTTTGTACAGCTAAGATATAATAGCTTTTACATGAATGCAATGAAAATGCCAGTTAATACAAAATAAGATTATATTCATTATAAATGATTCACTTACTAAAAAGCATCAAATGCTGCTTTTCTAACTCAGTGAGGGTTTGTTTTTTTTTTTGTGATAATATTCCAAAGTAATTATTCCATCTGCTGGTCTGTTGAGCCAGTCAAAGGTGGGAAAAGAAAATGAGAGAACATAAATTAGTTTAGCTTTAATGAAACTCTAGTAAAACAATTATTGACTGTGCCTTTGGTCAAACTGAGGTAGAACTGTTAGTAATAATCAGAATGAGGTTATTATTTTCTGTGTAATGTTTTTACTATAAGGTAGGTTACTATGATAAAATGAAAATTGCACCGGTTTGTTTGGCAATTGAAATTTGATGTAAAAATTTTCAATAGTACTGTCTGTTCACTCTCCCAAGATAATTTTTAATGTATTTTTCCTTCCTTCTCTCATTCATTTTGTTGCTATGCAAAGCTACAAAAGCCACTCAGCTCGTAATTGAAACATTCTTCAGAAAATTTACTGGAATGTAGGATTATTGTGAAATGTGTAAATAAATGTGTATTTCTCCTCTGTAATTCTCATACCTTTTCTTGTAGGGCTTTTTTTGTTGTTTTCTTTGCCTCCATTAGGGCTAAATTAGATATTGACTAATAGTATCTATATTTCAGTACTGCTGAGACATGTTTTGTGAATGTCTCAAGATTTGGTATATTTTATTAAAAAAAAATAATTCTAAGAATAATGTAAGAAGTGAAATTTTCACTAAAGAATGCTGTCACCCTTTCTAGATAGCCTTCTGTACTCATTTGGTATTCAATTTGCAGGACGGTAGAAAATCAGTCCGTGTTTTATTATTTAACATTTTTATTATTTAAAAACTTTGCAAATGTAGTTAATATTTCAAGAAAGAATGAGTTTAAACAAACACATTTCAGTCTGAGCTGGGCATAATTTATTCATTGCAAACTATAGTAAGTGATTAAAGATCTCAGTTATGCATATTGATTGTGTTTCCTGATAAATATCTAAAACATTTGGAATAAGAGGAGGATGAAGTCTTCTTACTCTTTCTAATGCTGGTTTCACCTGGGCTAGTAATCAGAGTCTTTGTTGTTTGGTCAGGGATGGAAATGTCACATGTAAATGCAACTATTGGATGCAACTAGCAGTGACCTTACAGAAAATATTTCTGTAAGGGATGAGGGATTTAAGGAATAAATAAATATTGCAGGCAAGATGTCTCCACTAACAAATTACACATCATGTTGAACACATAAGCAAATATGAATCAGAAGGGTATATCGTTTCTGTAGGACCAATTTTACAAGCCTAAAGTTGCTCAAAACAGGTCTGGTGCTGTTTATCCCTTGAGTTCTGCTGCAAGAAGATGGGAGGAGTTCATTGGGAAGAACTAGGGTGAGGCAAGAAGGTGTTGTAGGAATTCTTGAGGAAAACATGGAACAGTCAACCGGGACCTGCTCCATAGACCTATGTAGCTGCTTAACCAAGGACAGAGGAAAGTATTCTGGCAAATGATATTTTCAGTTATTTCCAAATCAAATTCAGATACACTGAAGAAGCAGGGTCTTGTGTTTGGATGGAAATTGCTTCTGGGCCCTTTTGTTTATAATAAAAACAATGTGGATTTTAAGCCTTAAATGGGCTTGCTTAGAAATAGGAAGAATTAAATTATATTTCTAAGAAGGGTCTTTGTTTTCCACCTCTTCCATCCAGACCTTAAGTACCTAGCTGTGGAAAATACTACTTTATCTGCTTCCAAAGCATCTGCTTCGTGGTGTTAAAACCCCTCATTTTTGTAGTTTATTGCTTTGACCCTTGTTTCTCAGTCCCTGCATTAAATATCTCATTTTTATTTCAGATGTGGGTTGCTTGTCCTCACACTTAAGGCCTTTGGTTGCGTATCCTCACCTAGCCCCTATCATTTGCTGTTGCAATGGTAACTCTTAGCCCCAACCAGACCATGGTGACTTTCTCTATTGCTCACATTCATGTCACCTCTGATGCTGCTTCTTACTTGAGGGAGAAGATGCCCCTAACATCTGCAAAGCTATTGTGTTATTACCCTTCAAAATCGTCCTTAAAACTCTCTGGTTTTGTGCTGCTCGTATAAATTTTGACAAAAGATTAGACAGCTGGAGGTCTGAGACAACCAGCCTATCATGCTGACCAATACTGCATTTTTTTTTGGTATTTTCCCATCTGTCTGTCTCTTCCAATCTGTTGTTTCTTGTCTTGTTCTTAGACTTTAACCTGTTCAGGGCAAAGGTCATCTATTAATTCATGATCATGCAGCCCAACTACATTATGCACAATGTAGCCTATTACTAGAACATATAGTCTGCAAGGGAAATAAAATGAATATTAATAACAACAACCACCTCAGTAATAGCAGTAAATCCTTTTTAGACTCCTTTTTATTACTTTTATAGGATTAAGTAATGAGGAAACATTTAGGTTAGTTCAAGATACATAACATCACTTTTATCTGGAAGTAATATCTTGAAGAAGTGTGTGAAGAAATTTTGCAATATTTCAAATATTTGTGTTAGACATCCCTGTATGTTTTGAATTTCTAAGTGTGACCAGTGTAGTCCTGTTCCTTAAATGCTGTTGGTTCTGTCTTGTGAAAAATGTAGTTCGTTCTGCAAATGCTCAGGATTTCTGTTAAGAACTTCACCTAGTTTTTACTATACTGTAGCTCTAATCTGTGTGGTTGCACTGTTTCCCAAGAAGAATTCATTTAATGAATCCAACCTTCAATTTTTTTATCTCTTTGTGAGTTTATGTCTGTCCTGGTCTCAGCTGGGATAGAGTTAATTGTCTTCCTAGGACAATGTCGTACAGTCATAATATTTTGTTTGTATGGATATATAATATTTTTACATGCAAATGATTTGCAAACTATTTTGCTTTTTGCAGAGGACAAGATGTTGTGTACAGAGTGAATTCATTATCCTTTATATATTCAATAATTTTTATTTTACTTAAATATACACCTTATAAATAAGATTGGTTTTCTACGTACATTTTCATATTTTCTGTAGCTATTTACTCGGAGCGAATGCTTTGTATGTTCCATAAGGCTGATCTAGGAATTTGGATCTAAAGATAGTGCCTTATTATCAGCGTGTGTTTACATAGTCTAGGATGCAATGCCCCATTAATTTCATATTGTTTTACTTTGGTTTTCATGTACCACACCTTAATGATAAAACAGATGAATGGCACTGCTAGAGTTGAAATGTTAGTCTGAAATGTACTTCTTGCTATGTACACAGAAGTGAGAAAGACCTCATTGATGACCATCACTGTTACTTAGGGAAAGCTTTCAGCAAACCTTTCTAGTCTTTTCACAGAATTCTTGCAGTTTGAGACGTTTCTATTATTCCCTGGACCAGCGAGGAAAGGCATAAAACTATACAAATAAAATCTGAGTATATTCTGAATTGCTTTCCTCTTAGTGCTTGAACTGTTAGGATAATTCACTGTGGACTCTTACCCAGTTCATATAATTCACTGCTAGTTCTCAGTAATCAAAAGTAAAATGCAGACTTGATCCAAGTGTGCATTTCCAATTGTTCTGCACTTGCTTATTGCCTAAAGTGCTATCATAAGTATCATGTAAGCCTGCCAAGATTGCTGGTATCTGAAATATTTCTTTAATGTGAGACTTTTTCTAATGCCAAAGCCAGTGCATGGTTTTTTGACAACTTTCTGCTAGCATGTTTTATACACATTCTGTAAATTCACATTAATATTAATTTATTTTGCATGCCAGTCAGAAAGAAACCTGTAAAACTGAGAGAGCTGGAAGGAAGAAATGAAGATTACACATTTTATCTAAAGGGATTGACAAAGTAATTGACAAAGCAAAGTAATGCGAAATGATACTAGACAAACAGAAATAAAAACTACCAAGGAAAAATTTTGGTTTAGTATCTGAAATTGAATGGAGAAGCAAGCCACAACAGTGATGGTTGATTCTGTGTCTTTTTTATTGTTTGGGTTTTTTTCCTGTTGCCCATACTGTTAGAACAAAGTAACCAAGACAGTCACTGACAGGCCCCGAAGAGGAAAGTTCTTACCAATGAGTTGAGAATGAACTTTTCTTAAAAGAAAGTATCAAAACAAAGATTCCTGAAATTGCTGTGTTAATCACTGTCCCTCTGCTTTAACTTATGTTGGAAATTCTAAGAGAGAAGCAGTGATTTTGGTCCCACTGAAATATGTTTCTGACTGGTAGACCTTATTTGAGATGGCATTTTTTACATTCCATGTATACTTTTATTGAAAGTAAACTACATTTGATGAGGACATTACTAAGTCAATATATTTAATGTATGTGTGTGTCACAAGAAGGCAAGTAATTGCTTCATGTATGTTTCAAATTGTCATAAGCCATCACTGAGAAGTGCAGTGCCTTCCCTTGAATATTCTTTCCCATCCCTCTGATGCCTTTTGTTCTGGCACAAGCATTTATGTGGCCACATAGGGAGCCACATCTGACAGCTGAGAAGTTACAACTAATTCAGGAAAAACGAAATGTGAGTGGTTCAAAGAACAGCATTGCTTATCTGGGTGGAAAGAGATTCAGCTTCACATTGCCTAAAACTCTGATTAGGGCTTTGCCAAACACAGACCCGGTGGCTAAAAGACTATTTCACACTTGAGCAGATGCCCGACCAATATTAATATTTACAAAGCAGAAGGCAGCAGCCAGCAATGTGGTTGACAACAGACTGAAATTCCTGATGGACTTACAAATAAATATATCCTTAGAAGAAAGGGGAAGGAAGCGAGAAAGGGGAATGATAATATCTGGCAACCTCAGAGGGACCCCCAAGGATCAGGGGGCTGTATCAGGGATAAACAGTATCCTTCCCCAGCCCAACAGCTGTTTTCTCTGAATGTGGTCTGAGGACACTGAATAGGAAATAGAACTGAGCCTCTAAACCCACAGGTTAAGCAGTCATTTATAGTTTGTCCTATGAATCCTGGGAGGGAGATGCATCTGGGATGTGTTTCTGCAATGCAAAGACGGAGTGATTGTCGTCTTTTTTTGTCACTTCTGCCCTTATAGAGCTTTTGCAAATGTGTTGTTGGCTTTTTTTTTTTTTTTTCCTCTTGTAACTTAAGCCTATGTTAGAGGTGATTTCAAGAAAGTGGTTAAGAAAGAACAATTTAAAGACATTTACATCTTTGACACCAAGATTATCTAGTAGTGTCCAGTATCCTGGTGAAAGAATAAGAAAGTACCTTCACTTTTACCTACAAGGGCTAGAGTAGCAGCTGGAAGACTGGGGTCTGTGTCAAAGAATTCTCTTCCAGTGATCCGCATTAACAAAGTAAACTTTCTGCCAGCACCAGTGAGGTGAAAGAAGCACTGAAGTCTTGAGGGAGTTTATAAAAGCAACATGATCAAATGTCCTGCTTTTGATCATTCCCCTGACTCCTTTTTGTGGTAAATTGAGAATATCACTCTAGATAAGTCTTATTAACTTTCAGACACCAAATTTATAATATGAAGATAATTTGGTGGAGTTTAATATCAGTTAACTATTTCTTTAAGGGAAAATATTGCATCTAATAAGCAACTAATAAGCATTTTTCATGGACAGAACAAAAGATTTTAGCTCTTAACTGATAGCCACTGAAAAATGACCAGTCAAAAAAAGGCAAATGGTATTAGCACACATAGCTGAGCATGAACCTAGTTTACAGTTTGGAAATGAATGACAAACATATCTACCAGATGCTGCCAAGATGTTACTGAAATACAAGCAATCGTGACTATTCACTGTAGCAAATGAAGTTATGGAAGAGGCATGCTTTTTAAAAAAATTGTTCTCATTTGTCATGTATACTAATGCATTCATTTCTGAGATTTCTTTCAAGCATCAAAATTATTTTAACTACTTACATTTTCAGATTTTGGGCAAGGGAAAAGTATTTCTACGGGTGGAGAGAGAACAAATCAACCATTCTACATGTAAAATACATTTGTGTCAAATTGCTTTCGTTCTAAAATGACCAAAACCCTCCAATCTGAAGATCAAGCTCAGTCTTACTGCTACTAGTATAATATTTGTATTTTATTGCTATTATTCTGCTGTTAGTGGAAATTAATATAGCATATGACCACCACTGAAAAATGTGATGGCGTGTCCAGATATTGCTTCAGGAAGAAAATTCTATACTGCTTCAGTGAGTCCCATTTCTCCAAATAACTAACTAACTTACAAAATATGAAGCATCTGGTTGAATCTGGAAGTCTGTGTTGTCTGCTAGGAACTTGTCAGATAACTTTACAATATTCTTTCAGCTGGGATAGACTTTTGAAATTTTACTTCTGGGATTTTGCAGAAGACCTTGCAACCTTTTTGCTAAACAGTGGTCTCTTCAAGGGTAATCAGGAGGGTTGACATCTTTGGCTGCAAAGTATTGACCTAGTGATATAGTCCTGAAATGGATAAAACCTGTCATGCATCATACACAGTGGGTGGATATTGACAGTACTGGTGGTTTCCTGACTTTCAGTCTTTTGATGTTGATTCAGCTTGTATCTTATCTGTTCCAAACATTTCATCTTCTTCTTGTATCTCCAGCAGTGCATTAATGCAGTAGCCATCTCTAACTCCACAAAGTAAAAATATCATCTTCAATATTTGACTCTGTTTGTAGTTGGATATGAAAATTACTGATCTTTCCTGTTATCTTTAGCTTATCTGCCAAGAAAAGACACTTCTCAGAATGACTTCAAAATTTTCAGATTAATATATTTAATAAAACACTGTGGACTCTTCATTGGTTTTACTGGAATGCAACACATTGTCTGTGTCAGAATTTCACTGGCTCTCTCATATTTAAGTATTGTTTTGCCTACCATGAAACCCAGTTGGAAAAGTAACAAATGAAAGGAATGTGGTTTTGTTATTTGTTCAAAACAAGATTAGGGTGAAATATCTAATGAATTCAAGTTTGGCCCAGGACTATTTATTGTGTATCTTCTGTCATTCCAAGTAATAAAAATAGTTCCCTCTCTATATATGAATTAGTCTTTTTTTTGTTGTGAATAGTGTTAATATTTAGAATACAGCTTGATTGGAAATAAGCAAAGAAATTTTCTTCATTGATTTATTTAACTTATTCTACTGTACCCTTTCTAGAAGTTAGTTTAATATCAGGTGGTAGTAAATGTGACAGAAAAATATTTTTATGTTGTTGTGTTCTCTTTTTTTCTTTTGAGACAAAGCACTTATCACTTACAGGCATGTGGTCCTAATCTGAAAGATGAATTGGTTCATTCACTTCAAGTACCACATAACCATTCACACACCATCGAGCTTAACACTATTAAAGGGTAATTTCCCCTGTGGGAGCTATGCCCAATACAGCCGCAATCTCTACACAGTGTCTTTTTATCTTTCCATGGCAGGTAAGAAGATTTAAATAAAAGGCTTCATCAAGAGTGCAATCACAGACATATTCTTCCTATTGAAATATCCATGAAACAGCAAATAAACACTCCTAAAAATCTTAATGCTCCTAAACATTACCAAGAAAACTTCAGTGTACAGTTCCCACATTGAAATTTTGTGTTGGAATCAAAGCATATGAGATGCCTCATGGGCTTGACAGTAGAGGACAGGAAATATTATGGGAAAATTTGCATTTCCTATTAAATTCTGAATGTAGTAAAATGTTTCAGAGTAATCAAGGAGTATTTTGCCTTCATCTCTCATAATCGCCATGATTTTTTTTTTTAAATTTCTCTTCGTTTCTTTAGTTTATCTACAATGACTCATTGAACATCCTATTATTATAAGTTCCATATTCTAGCAAAGATGATAATTAAATCTACAGTGAGGTTCTCTTTAGAACATAGTGTTTTCACATGTTCTTGCTCAAATATTTGGGGGCTAAAGTATTATCTGCAATAATTTTGCTTGGTTTCACCTGAAGATGAATTTTCCAGGGATGCCAATAAAAATATGTTTTCTGAGTAAAGTACTGAAAGGTTATAGAAATCATTCTAAGTTCCTTTTTTTTTTCTGTAAGAAGAGACAGTATTTTTTCACCCTTTCTTCTTTCACCATTAAATTGCTTTCCTTCTAAGATCTTTTTTTTTGGATTCACACTAGAATGAACAGGCTTTATTTTTTAATTAATTTTTTGTAACTTAAGGTCACAGAGTGTGTTGTCTTTGACTTGAATGGGGTCAACATTTAAGTCTAAAACTTTTTTTAAATTAATGCAGTTTTGGACCCAGACTCACAGCTCAGAATCAGCTTGTTAGTGAAGCCAAACTAATTTACATGCCCTGTAGATACGAATTTGAAGCTTTGCCAGAACATAGGGCATATTTACAAAACTGTTTTGATAAAATGTGAGTAACCTAAGTGCTATTCTTCATGTCAGGAAAGCCCTGATGAGATTTGCAAGACCTCTCTGTGGCAGTCTCATCTGCAAGCCACCTTGCTTGGCTTTCTTAAATCACATAAAATTCAGGTTCTGCTCAAAGTACTGAAGTTGATATGTCAACAGTGCTGGCCTTTTACCCAAGAGTTCAGGGCTTAGCACATTAATAAATCAAAGCCTCCCAGAAACTAATTCTCTCTTGTGCCTGAGGGAAGTTAACTCACTTCTTCCAAATAAGTATGGCACCCTGAAGTAATCAAAGGCGAAAGGAACATTCTCTTCATTTTACTGAAGCTATTCTACTTTGCATTGACTAAAGCCAAGCCTCAGCTGGGTCAAAGAACATGAAAGTGTGAGCATTTGGCTATCCATAGCAATTCGTCACCCAACTGAAAGGAGGAAGAAAATAGGTAATGCTGAGTTTCAATCCTCCTTTCTGAAAAATACTTCACTGTTATATACTAAGCATTCTTTGGATCAGGTCTTTAATCCAAAAGTGGTTTGAAATTTTTACCAGATGAGACCCAAATTGGAAACTGAATATATATTTTTTTTTCTACTTGAAGTGGTTTGAAACCACACAGCATAACAACTCCCACACAAAGTTTCGTTCCACTGAAATCGCTACACTGAACTCTTCAATTTTTCCCATAAGTGCAAGCTGTCAAGAGCAGAGCTTGTCAAGAGCACTTAGATATCTCTCTCTCTATATATATATATATATGTGTAGTTATTAGTATTGTTTGCTTGGGATGTTCATGATGGATAAAATTCATCCAAAGGCAGAGGAACAGCTAAGGACTGCATGCCACTTAATTCCTGTGTAGGCCTGCATATTAGCCTTAAAATAGAAATTAAGTGGGGCATGGCCTTCCCTCCTCCCACCCCCAAACGGGACTAAGTTAGATGTAAATTGCAATACCTAAAATAAGTAGAAAATTTTCCTTCACAAACTGTATGGAGTTAAAAAAAAAACACATAAAGTCTCACTGCTAAATCCAAGCAGTGGATGTAGCTTGATTTTGTAGTGCATTAAAGAGAACAGAGTGCGGTGGTCAGGAATTCCCTTGTAAATTTGCCTGCCATAAAGCTAGTTTTAACCTACAGCTCTAGTGGTAAGAGGCAAGCTGAATCCCTTGCTGGTCTCAGGGAGTGAATTGCTGTGTTGAGCTGGGCTCTCAGAACAGGATTTTCTTCTAAAACTGGAAATATCATTAATATGCCACAGAAAATGTCAGGGGTTTAGAGCTATCCTTTTATAGCTCTTAAAAATAATCTTTTTTAAAAATAAAATCAAAGTGAAATTAGACATAAAAGATAATCATTTACCATTGAAGTGTGATATTAAGTACTCAAAAGTCTGGTAATGAAAATGTTCCCACAGTAGCCATAACCTGTCATCAGATTTCACAGGTGATTTCTCTCTAAGCATTCAGTTTAGTGTAATACTTTGAACGTTGGCAAAAGGTAATAAAAAACCCTAGATATGCAAGGTGGTAAGTCCATCATAATGTGAGATTTGATGAGTATTTTTTCTATGATTGTATATTAATTGCAGTTAATTTTACTTAGATTCTTAAAATTAAATCATAAAACACAATAGGATTCATCTTATATTCACTCTGAATATAATATAATTTTGAGATAGTAGGTAGAGGGAAAGTTCATTCAGGGGTTTAACATAGCTGTGTACCAGACTGAAGGTCCTGTGTAGCCTATAAAAATAAGGACTTTTCCCTATGCAAAACAATGTGAAAAAAAATTGCATTTCATGCAAAATCATGTGCAAATCACATACTGCCAATGTTCTCAAGTGTGCAAAAATTATGAATCAACTGCAAATAATATTGTTGGATTAGATATAATTTCTTCTACACATACAAATAAAAATAACTTTTGTTCTCTTTGCTATTGTGTTTCTGAGCCATCCAATATAATTAGTCAGTTTAAAAACTTGTTGCCCTCCTGTTTTCATTTTTTATGAAATCAGTTAAAAAACATGGAATTTTTTTACTGCATCAGTATTTTTTTACATCCTAATTTTATTAACAATTTTGCTGCAATGTTTTTAAGATACATTCTCAATAAATATAAAGTATTGGTTAAAAATATTTTGCTTATGCAGGAGTTAGTTCCATTTATAGCTATACTAGTTCAAAGGAACCCTTAATTGGATTATTTGATTAATTCAATATACTATATCTAGTAGAACTGTTTTTTTTTTTAAAAAAAGTACTTTTGAAGAAACAGAAAATTATGAAGATAAAATATCCCCCAGAACTTTGTTTTCACTAGAATTACATCATAGAAAAACTCAAGACTTTGGGTCTGTTCATTTAGGGTTTTTTTTAAATTGGATTAGTTTTTTATTTAAATCAACAAACAGGCTTAATTTTGTAGCACTGGCAAGGGGATTGATAAAACTCAGATAATTTCATTTTTTTCATGTATATTTTCTGGAACAACAGTAAAAGATAGCATCTCTTTAACAGATTCCATTCTTCTTGATTGAGGTACTGCATATTGAACACATTTAAAGTGTTGGTTATGTATTGTTTCCAAATGACTATTTTTATATCAGTATCAACTCATCTACATGTCTTACATCCAGCTATAACTGTTGTACTCCAGAGCTAAGGTTTTCCGTTCTTCATGTCAATACAGTACTTATTAAAATAGCTAACCACAGCAATCTATGCATATGTTCACAACTTCTATTACATTCCACAGTAAAAATAAACTGATTTACAAACAAACAAATTATCTTTGAGACACTGTAGGAATAAAGTAGCTGAGTGAGGAAGAAGTTAATGCATGCATCTACCACTGCACATACAATAAACTGGGCATTTGACCTACAGAGAGAGAGAGGAGAATCATAGAATCATAGAATCATTGAGTAGTTTGGGTTGCAAGGGACCTTTGAAGGTCATCTAGTCCAACCCCCCTGCAATAAGCAGGGACATCTTCAACTAGATCAGGTTGCTCAGAGCCCCAGCCAACCTGACCTTGAATGTTTCCAGTGATGGGGCATCTACCATCTCTCTGGGGAGCCTGTTCCAGTGTTTCCCCACCCTCATTGTAAAAAATTTCTTCCTTATATCTAGTCTAAATCTACCCTCTTTTAGTTTAAAACCATTACCCCTTGTCCTATCACAGCAGACCCTACTAAAAAGTCCATCCCCATCTTTCTTATAAGCCCTCTTTAAGTGCTGAAAGGCTGCAATAAAGTCTCCCCGGAGCCTTCTCTTCTCCAGGCTGAACAACCTCAACTCTCTCAGCCTGTCCTCATAAGAGAGGTGTGATCATTTTTGTGGTCCTCCTCTGGACCTGCTCTAACAGGTCCTTGTCTTTCCTATGGTGAGGACCCCAGAGCTCGACGCAGTACTCCAGGTGGGGTCTCACCAGAGCAGAGCAGAGGGGCAGAATCACCTCCCTCAAACTGCTGGCCACACTTCTCTTGATGCAGCCCAGGATATGGTTGACTTTCTGGGCTGCAAGCACACATTGCCAGCTCATGCCCAGTTTTTCATCTGCCAGTACACCCAAGTCCTTCTCCACAGGGCTGCTCTCAAGCCCTTCATCCCCCAGCCTGTACTGATACCAGGGGCTGCCCCAACCCATGTGCAGGACCTTGCACTTGGCCTTGTGCATGAGGTTCACATGGGCCCACTTCTTGAGCTTGTCCAGGTCCCTCTGGATGGCATGCCATCCCTCAGACACGTCAACTGCACCACTCAGCTTGGTGTCATCTGCAAACTTGCTGAGGGTGCACTCAATCCTACTGTCCATGTCATTGATGAAGATATTGAACAGTACTGGCCCTAGTACTGACACCTGAGGGACACCACTCCTCACCGATGTCCACCTGGACATTGTGCTGTTGACCATTACCCTCTGGATGCAACCACCCAACCAATTCCTCATCCACTGAACAGTCCATCTATCAAATCCATCTCTCTCCAATTGAGAGAGAAGGATGTTGTGGGGGACTGTGTCAAATCCCTTACAGAAATCCAGATAGATGACATCCGTAGCTCTTCCTTTTTCTACAGAGGTAGTAACTCCATCCTAGAATGCCACTAGGTTGGTCAGGCAGGACTTACCCCTGGTGAAGCCAGTTTATGGAGCAGTTGGGTGAACTGGATTTGAATATGATTTCCTCTATTTTAAGCCTGTTGTATTAATATTTAAGAAAATAAGTGTATACAAAAACTGAAATACAGATAAGCAGAATATAATTATTTTATGCTTTTAAAGTTTCCAGTGTGGTATTTTTCTCTGTTGCAGGAGACAGAGCTAAAGAAATCATCAAATAGCTATTCAGACTGCACTTTATGAATATCCACAAGCAATTTAGACCTATCTAATGTTTATTTGACTTCCAGAAGTATGTGGTTACAATTTTCAACAAATAGTTATTTTGGCCAGTGGATGGTTTGCTGTTGTATTTGTCATGTTCTGTTCCTGACTGGAGCTCTGTTCCTCAGTTACTGTTTGACAGGGAATTCAGAGAGGACTTCTTCTGGTTTCTGTTTTGATTTTGTAACTGCTAGAAGCAGATTTTCACTGCAGAGAATTAGGTTTATAAGTTTCTAGTTCATTTTCCATGAATATTTTGTAGTAATTGCTTGAAAGTGATTCTTCTATCAGTTAGTTCTGCCAGGAAATGTTGGCTAAAATGTGTGCAGAGCAACATAGATGAGGAATAAATACAGTCAAAGTAAATGTAATATGCCTTCCTGATTAGAGAAATGTGTTTGAGATACTCTCTCAAGTGTACTAGACTTGGGAGTCTAGTAGCCACTGTAACAGAGGTGGTGAGTAAGCCCAGGTAAAAGGCAAGCTCATTTTCTAAGAGAGGCAGAGCCATTTAAGAGCGGTAAAGGAAAAAGAAGTGGGAAGTTCAGTGTCTACTTGAACTGCCTGGAGGAGAACTGTTACCTGGGAGGTGTTCAGAGAACTGGGCAGTAGACAGGGCAACTGGACATAGCTGGGTGGAGAAGAATGAGTTGGAGAGGACCAAGATGCAGTGACTCACTTCCAGCTTCTCTAAGTTGGGGAACCAGCAGCAGGTGGGAGATCCTAGAAAGGGCAGGAGCAGAAGGGACAGGTTGAAGTTTTTTAGTGTTACGTGTGGACTTGGCAGTGTTAGGTTAACAGTTAGACTTGATGATCTTAAAGGTCTTTCCCAACCTAAATGATTCTATGTGCACAGTGGAGCAAATATACTTTCTCTGAGTTTTTACGATCTATTCTGCACTCCTGAAAAGTAAGTAGTTTGAGGCAGACTGAGCTATTTTAAGGTCTTTGGTGTTATTCTGGAAGGGCTGAGAATGTACAGTGGAAACAGCATCCCATCACACAATCCCAGCCACAAATGAGCATGCCAGCATACAGGGCAATAAGGAGATGTTTTCCGAATTAGAGATGTAGCTAAATTTATCTGATAATCCCTAATGTTGAAAATTAAACAAATCACTTTTGAGGATTCTTTCATATGTATTTATAAATTCTTTTCGAGTTCCAGCAGGTGGAAAATATTGTGAGAAAAACCTCCCCTCTAGCAGAACTGTTGTTTCTGTTAATAACACACTACTGAGAAAGAAGTGCAGGAGCATATAAAGAATTCTTTGTGAGGGAGGATTTGTTAATTTTTAAAAGGAGAGGTGTGGGAGAAACCTGTGTTTGAAGTCATTGTGAATTTAGGCAATTCAGTGAAGCATACAGGGCTCAGTGCTGTAAGGTACTGAACCTCAGGGCTGTGATCCAAAAAAGCATTTAAATACCTGCCTATTGTCAGGCTCCTGAATAATCTTGTAGCAGGAAATGGAATTTGTTATATTCTTGAAGGTGTATTTCAGTGCTTTTATGTAATAGATCCTTAGTATGTTGCCAGTTTGAGCCCTTGAGAAGCAAGGAGTACCAATAAAGAAGTAAGTATAAAAATAGACCAGCTAGAAATAATATCTCGATTTATGAAGTTACAGCAAAAAAAAAAAAATGGGCAGGAAAGACAGAGTTGAAGACTACAGGGTGTTGCTAACAGAAAACTGTAGTTTCTTAGTCATAGAGTATGTTGTTAGATTTGAAGGAGCTAAGATTTTAAACTAGATTAGATATTGATGTTAATCATGTTATTGAAAATCAGAGTAACAATACTGAAATCACTATCTGATTAACTACTCAGTTTTATAATCGCATGCTGCAAAACCAGAGTAATTCCATAATGCCAGCTGACTCTTGATTTAGCATATTCATATAATGGTTTGAGGTATGAAATGAAATGCCAGATACAACAATAGAAGGAAGGCATGTAAATCTATTTAAGAAGGTGAACTTATTTCTGGAAGAGAAAGAGGAGGAGAATCACTGCAGCCATGTGCTAAATATTTCGGTTGAATATAATGAAGTAGAAAATCATTTGTGTTTTTCACTCTGAATAATGTAAGTACAAGCCCTGATGGATTGTTGTCTTTCCTCTTTGGATCTTGGTTATTCATGGGTTTCTCTAGACAGACTACAGAAATGTGACATAGCATCCTGGGATGCTGGCTAAAACAAAAGAAAAGCAGGTTGTTGAATGCTGCTGTTGTTAGATTACTATTTATTTGCTTCTGTGTTTTGCTTTGTTTTGTTTTCCCCTGTGTCTCATATAAAATACTGCAATCTTCTTAGATTCCTTTGGATCATAGAACTGCAGTCAGAAAGACACTAGAGTGTTCATATTGCTCCTGCATTCTTTGTAATTGTAATTATATTTCTAATTTGTAATACTGAAAAACAGAATACTAAGTGACTCAAAAATCTTCTTGCAGCTCTGTCCCAGTAACTCAAGGTTGAGCTGTCATACCCTGAGTTTTGGTACTGGCAAAGGCAGTTAACTGATGCTGGTGGTGGTTGGGTAAACTGTAAGGATAATCTAGTTTTTGTAAGATATTTAGATACCTAAACTATTTGGACACTTTCAGGGTTTGTAGCAGACACACAACTGCCACTGAAGCCCCAGTCTACATTTTCATTTAGATGTTTCAACATCTGTGAAATTTTTCTCTTTGGTCTGATCCAACGCCTCTTGAACTCTGTAGATATTTCTGTGAGCTTTAGATAGTGTCTAAATTAAGATCATGATGTTTATATGATGTCAGCATAGCATCATTTCACTTCACAGCTGGAGTTTTGAAATAAGGCTTCAGAAATTAAAATGCTTGCACAGATTTAGAGGCTACCACTTAATTTTCACATTCATATTCTGCTTAAGACTTCAAAGCAAAAGTGATATCTGGAGAGAATAACAGCCTAGATCCGATTTTTAGGCGTGTGAAGTGCTGAGCAGTGCCTGCTGATAGGCCATCAGACCACTCTCCCTGCCATTGCAGAGTGCCTCTTTCCCGATAACTTCATAACCTCCTTTTCCCTGCCAGATTGTGCTGTAAAAGGTGTACAACTGAATTCTGAGCTGGCACTGAGGCAAGTCTGGGACAATAACTGACACTAAGAAGTGCAGTGAAATCACCACAGGATAAAAAAAAAGGAAAAAAAGCCTAAAGACTCTGTCAGTACTGAGTGAGCTCTCTGTTGTTCTAGGATTAATACTCCTTTTTTTTGTCCAGGGCTTCTGCAGAGTTGACCTCTGCAGAGCATAGTATCAGTAGCCTCTTCTGAAAAGGTGAGTTAAGAGCTTCCAAAAAAAAAAATCGAAGCCCTTGGAATATTTTTATTTAGGCAAAGAGTTTGCAAATTGTATGGTAGTATTTTCCTAACACTACAAAATCTAATTTCTCATAATAAACTTCTTGGGGTGTAATAGCAAGCTAGCTCATTTAAACTTGCCTGCAGGGATTTCCGGTACAGATAATCTGTGAGGATTTTGCACATTTCCTTACCTGGATTCTTAGGCAGGCAGTGAAGTTATTCTTGCTGTAAACATTTTTAGGAGTGAGAATTTTGAGGACCAGACCTTCAACTTGTGTACCAGTCTGGTATAGCTCTTTTGACTACATGGAGCTGCCACCAATTCATGCCAGCCGAGACCCTGAGTCACGTTTTTCTAAATGCTGTCTGATCAGTTTTCTCTGTAAACCAGTGCTTGCTTAATACTTTTTCTCTCCTGACTTGTACTAGGGCCCCCCCAGCGAACCGTTTCCCCCAAACAAGACCACGAAGAAAGGAAGCACGACAAAGTCTTGGACAAGGGCAGTGAAAGCGGGACTTCCTGTAATGAGTTGTCCACCTCGAGCTGTGACAGCCACTCGGAAGCGAGCACTCCTCAAGAAAATGCCACCAGCACTCAGCCATCCACAGCCCACCAGCCAAATACTCTGACTTTGGATCGTCCGTCTAAGAAGGCCCCAGTGCAGTGGATGCCACCACCAGACAAACGCAGGAACAGTGAACTCTTTCAAACTCTCATTAGCAAGTCCAGAGAAACAAATCTTTCCAAAAAGAAGGTATGTGAGAAGCTGAGTGTTGAGGAAGAAATGAGAAAATGTATCCAAGATTTTAAAAAAATCCACATTCCAGATTATTTTCCAGAGCGCAAACGTCCCTGGCAGTCTGAACTCTTGCAGAAATATGGGTTATAGTAATCAACACTTTCATGACGTATCTCTGGGGCATTTGATGTTTATTAAGTTGCCACTAACTTACTGATGTCCTCCTCCTGGCCAACTCTGCCACCAGAGCTATTCCTGCTTTATTTCTTTCTGTGAACAGTGGATGTTGGATAGTACATGGTTTCTTTAAAAATATATATAAAAAGATAGAAATTTTAAAAATACAAAAGGCGTCTCATCTAAACCACCTCATAATAGCAAAGAAAAAAGTGCATGGTCAAGAAAGATGGTTTTCGAACCGTAGTCAGTTGAGCTTCATTATCGTTTTGGAACTTACCGAATAAAAATCTCAATCATCAGTTAATGCCTCGTTTTATGTCACCAATAAAAATGACTCAGACTTGCTATGGATGAAGAGAAACAGGGTTTAAAATTCGATTGAACTGGTTTCAGAACTAATTCCCAATGTTCTTTCAATGTTAATGCAATAAAGCAAATACCTATTTTGCATGAGCACAATGTTACAAATAAATCACACAAGAACAAGAGGTTGTCTGTTGCTTGGAGAATTATTTGTTTGATACGAAGCCTATAAACGTAAAACTTTTAAGGGATTGAATTTACTTTGTTCTGGATCTGTGATTTTTTTGTGTGTACAGTGTTCTGTATGTAAGGATGGTGTAAATATGCCTTATACTGTTTTATTATTGCACCAACAACGTTCCTCTATTAGTGCTTGTCAGGATTATTTCTGTGAAATGCAAACTTATGGCAGATTGTGAAAACTGGTTTGGTGGTCTGAAAGTTTCTGTTATGTTAGTCGCTAAAATTGGAGAAAAATAAAAGAGACTTTAATGTATTTATTAAAAGAACCGTCTGGTAGATTTTCTTGGCTATTGTTACCTCCTCTTTTTAAAAAAATATAGAATCAAGCAAATCGTTACTTTTTGTTGAATGTTTTCATAACTACTCTGCTGACAAAAAAAACCAAAACCCCAAACAAAAAACAGGTTTCAAGATGGAGTGAAAAGTATTTAGGGTAGTGGCATTTAATTGGAACCACCATACAGACTTTCCAAGAGGAAGAGAGTTATACTAAGAAGCAGCGGGGAATGAACTAAAAAACTGAGTGGTTTTACTAACAGAGCAGAAAGCAGTTCCAATCTGACAAGTTCACAAAAATCAGCTTAGAAGTAGAAGATTTAAAATGCCACAGCAGAGTGCGCTACATTTACAAATGAAAAGTTTTCTATGAATAGTCAACTCTATATGACAAACTTATTTTCTCAGCCCAGATACAGGAAAATCAATACCTTTCTCATTACAACATCACCAAGACAGCAACTGTGGTTCAGACAGCCATAGCTGGAATGGGTAAGGACCACTGGAGTTTGCAAAAGAGCTGCTGAGTTCTTACAGACTTGAAATTATTACTGCATGCACACACACAAACATACACATACACCTTTAGAAGGGTTCATCCCCATATGTATTCTGTAGCAGGAACTGTACGACTGTGTCAGAAGAGATGTTTTACATCTGATGGTAATTTTAACTGGTTTAGCTAAAGTAAAGAGGACTTGTGTTGTAATTTCCAGGGTTATTGCTAATGCCTGTATTACTTTTCAGTCCCCTAACGGGCTACTTTAAGACTGCATACTTTTGATAGTAGTAGCTCAGCAACTTCATTCACTTTTTTTTTTTTAACCTATTTGGACCTAGTTACTCTCCTATTCAGTTAGTCAGCTGGCTCCGACATTTCATCTTTTCACATCTTTATAACTTGAAAGAGTATACCTGGAATAAGTCTGGTCTGAACTATGCAGTCCAGTGTAAAATCATTTGGCTTCTCAGCTCTGCCCTTATGTTCCTTGCTTGCTTCTTTCTCTAGGGTCCAAAAGACCCATTCCTTCTTTTGGAAGATTCTTGCTTCTTAGACATGTTTAGCATTTGCTTTCTCTTTTTTTTTAATCTTTGGCTTCCTAGTCTTTACCTGATGAAATTTCCAGCTATTTAACCATGACTTACTAACCTCCGCTGGATACAATTCTGGTTTTATTTAGTCTAAAGTTAGACTGTTATTGAGAGCTTTTAAAAATCTCACACTGAGATTTCTTCTAGCCTTTTGAATCTGTCTTCATTACACCTCTCACACCTTATGCTGTTTTCTGTTATCTTTGTTTAGGCTAAGTTTCCATCTGAGATGATATGTTTTAGGTTCAGACAGCATCCTGAACCTTCCCATTAAACCTTGCCATTGAGTTTGGAGGTTTGTTTTGCCTTTCTAGTTATTCTCAGTACTACAGGCAGTACCTGCCTGAGGTATGTTTAGGTGATTGTTTGACCTGTGTATTCATTTTAATTTGTCCGTATATAGATGTTTTTATGAGCTTATTAATTTTTATTTTTTTTAACATGCTACATAAAATTTCTCAGAGCATTTTTAATTCATTCTTGAGGAGAACAGAATATTGTCTTAATACATATCTTAACACATGAGCAGCGTAAGGTTTTTGATAACCGCTTTCCTTGTGTTCACAAGGCATGTGAGTGATGTGGCAGATAAACTACATTGCTGTTACTTAGCAACCACACCGGAATCTTGAGATGAAGGGTTTGGGGTTTGGAATTGCACACTGTACACTGTCCTCCTTCTTTCAGAGTGAAAAATTGGGATGTGTTATAGTCGGAGAGAGAGTAGGAGAAAACAAGGGCTCCTGTGAATCCTTCAGTCATATTCTTTAATTCCCATCAGCCAGTTACAGCTCCCCCCCATCTATATGGTTATTAATCTACAGTTTTCAGATTCCAGCCTGTAATTAGGGAGAAAGCAAGCTGAGATGTGTGGTGGGAGAGAGGAGCTTGTGGGCGGTTAGATGGCTAAGGCTGGTAGGAAATTCCGAGGTGTTACAAGAGAATTGTGTGTTAGAAGTACATGGGGGGTTTGATTGTTTCCCTTTGTCTTCCGTTTTTCTTACTTTTCTACGATAGCTGCTTTTTCTTTTTCCTTTTCAGTCTTCTTTTTCTCTTCTTTCCAGCTACTCACTTTGTTACACACAGGAATAGTCTACTGTGGAAATCTGTGCCTTTTATTAGACTTCAGTGGAGGTGGTCAGTACGTTAAAATTCTACTCCATATGAAGTTTGTGGTTTTAAAACATAATGTTTTTCTGGAAGGGAAAGAAGGATCAAAAGATTGACATTTCTCAATCTTAAATTTTAAAAGGAATGTAAATAATAAATAAAGTTTGTATTTTTCTTCAATATTTCAATTACAATTTTTATATTAATTTCAAGTTTTATAGGGTTATGTTTTACAGTTATAATTATGACATATTTAGTTTAGTGTCATTAAAGACCAAGTAGCTTTTAGTCAGCAGTTGCTATTATAAATTGTAATTGATAATTGTTTTCATAAAATATATTAAAAAAATTTTAAAAAGATAAAATACAAAGAAGAAATATAACATGTAAATGAAGCATATTTCTGGAAGGAAAGTAATTCCCATAAAAAATTGAATTATTTCTTTTTCAGAATTTTTTTCTAAATCAACACAATCCCTTAATTCATGGTTGCATTGGGAATTCAACATGGAATACATATCCCTTTATGTTTTTCAGCCAAGTTTAATTCTTAATTTTTAATGTGTTCAGCAATATAGAATGCTATATTCTAGATTATTTTTAAAGATTTGGCGCCAATAAAAATAAAACAAATCTTCCTTCACAAGTAGTCTCCCAGTTAAGCTGTTATTTCACAAAAGTTATCATTGCTCATGTTTATTCACTATAAAAGTTAATTTTAAGACCTCGTAATGGATGTTATGTGTGCCAATTTTTATATACTTTATTGTTCTAACTGAACAGATGGGGACTAGAGATACAGTTTTGCCATACAATGATGTTTACACCTTTAAAATGTGTGAACAAAGATCAGAATTACATGGTGGACTAATTAGTCTATTGCTGAAGGAATATTTCTGAGCCCTTCTTCCACTAACAAAAGTTACAAGTCTTAGAATAATTGAAATTAATTTTGAAATAGAATTTTAGAATTTGCCTTGATTCACATTGAATAAATTAAAAAAATGCTAAATTGTATAAAAAGCATCATTTTGTGGCCTTCTTTTAAAAAAAAGTGCTATGCAAAATCATTTGACTTGCTAATGCTGTCTTTGTTCAAGTAATGATATTCAAAAATATACTTCCTCCTGGAGGTGGAAAACCCGATTTAGTATACTTAGTAATGAGAGGGCAATATTGGGTTCCCTCTATGAGTGACTCATGTCCTGAACCAAGCTTTTTGGGATGCTCAGAAATTCTTGAGAAACCTCTAGCTTTTTGCAGGATCACACCACTGGTATGGCTCACCTCAAAAATAGCATTCACACATTACTTCAGCTTACATATTGCAGGCCATCAAGTAGTTTCTTCTTTTCCGGGATCCGTTATCTAGAAGTAATTTTCAACCTGTTTCATGTTTTGTGCTCTACCCCTCTCTTTTCCATCGTTACTATGGACATTCATACAAACACTTTTATTTAAGTGTTTCTCTCTTCCTTGCTTGAAGACACGTGTCCAAATTCAGAAGGGACTACTGTAGTCTTCACACTGGAAAATGACGGGGGAAGCTGGGCACACTGGGAATGTTACTGGTTTGAATAACCTTTAGCACTGCTGGCAAGAGGATGCCATAAAGCACGAGCTGGAAGGCAAAATCACGTCACCCTACAGCTCATGCTGTCTTTCAGACTGTCATGCACCAGATACCTTTGGCGGAGTCCAGTCATCCAACGAAGCGAGCCATAAAGACATTATTCACTGATAAATGAGCTCCTGATGCTGTCAGCATCCAGGCTGCCATCCATGCCTGCTGTGCATGGTATTGCAGCTAAATCTGTGATCCCAGTTCAGATGTGGTAATGCTGGGTTGCGTGAGGCTGGTGTAGGTAAGAGCTGCAAGAGCTACTACTCACACAGTATATCCGTTCATGGAGATATACTATTTATGGCAGGCTGCTGTAGTGGATACCTGCCTTCACAGAGGTACACCCTGCATCACTGTATCTGAACTGGGACCACTGTTTTATTCTGCTGGATCACCACTGTTTACACAGAAAGCAGCTGTGCTGTGGGACCAAATCCTGGTGTCCTTACATTTAGATCTCCAGCAGAAAATGGAGATCTGTGCTGCTGTAGCACACTGTTCCATCTTTGAAACCAGGCTCGTGACAGTGTGAAATGGGGTGCTGAGAAAACAAAGTACAAATGGTGCCCAGAAGAGAAACTCAGTACCGACTGTGGTCCCATCTGTTTGGAGCCTGGCACCCTGGCAATCCTCAGCTGAAGGCATTAGATTGTGTAAGACACATTGGGGAACAGCACAAATGGAGTGAGTGCAGTTAATGAAGAATATAAAAGAATAAATATTTGGGAATTTTCTCCTCCCCTAAGGGTTCCTCCTCTTCTTGCTGGGCCATCTCTTCTCCTCAAATAATAAGAAAGGAAAAGGGATTGTGAAAAACAATAATAGAGCAGATGGAGGTAGTGGAAATTTCTGTGTCTTTCTGTTGTATTGCCTTTTAAAATTCCTCTATTTCTTCCCAATGTTACTTTATGTTCCTTTATATACAGAAAAAGGGAATGTAGAAATAGCTTGATGGGATTAGTTCTGAGATCCTGGATCATATAATCTTTCATACACATAGTAGTTGAAGTTCTAGTATTAAGCATGCTAAGTGTTTCAATTACAATGCAGTGTAATTTTTAGCAAGAAGTCACTCAAGAACAGATGATTACCAGAAACAAGAAGTAAATTAAATTAACATAAAAGGAGGGGAGATCACAAATAGGCAATAAATAATCTTTCCAGATTCTGAAGCAATACTGAATGCTGGAATATTATCACTTTATCTACTATCTGCGTAACATCCATGGAATTCATTAATTTAATATTGGTCAATTCATAATGTGCCCAAAGCTTAGATTCCTCGTGATAGATTTCTGAAAGATTGTTTTCTTCATAAATGTATACTGGACATCTTAAATGTAAATTTTGACAGTGGGCAACACCTGATGGAATACTTCTCATCCCTACTAGATTGTTAGTTTGGCCTAGGATGAAGTGTGGACACCATCAATCAATGACCCTAAAAAGCTTTTATTCTGTTTCTCTTCCTATTTAGGTGAATTTTATGTTCCATGTGGTGTCACTTCTCTGGGGAAGGTAGCATTAGATTCAATGCAGCACAAAACAGTCACTGACACTTTGGCCCTCAATTGTTCTGATTTATACCTACCCTTGATTTAAATTACATTAGTAAGCTTCTGACATCAGCAGCTGAGATGACTGCTCAGTGATTGAACACCTGCCATACAGTCGAGAAATGAGCTGAAAGAAGATAGGGTTAAAAGAGTCCTCTGTGCCACTGTGGATTTGGAGGCATCCCAAAGGATTAGAAGCCCCAGCCTCTCCAGGACATGGCATGTGGTGCTTCCATCTCTGGACAGAGAGGGACAAGGAGCCCTCGCGTACCCTTCTCCAAGGGAAAGCTTGGTTTCACCATCTTGCAGAACTAAGCCTAGTCTTTGAGAAAAAGCAGGTGCTCTTTCAACAGGTTTTATGATGCTAGACCCGAATGTCCTCATGGAGAAATTAAGCAGTGCCCTCTTGGTCCCTGAAGAGAAAGTAGGCTTGGCTTCTATTTTTGTGACTACAGCCACTAAATTTATGTGAATAATTACCTGGAACTTCTCTGGCAAGTGCAGGTCTGTCTTTTCAAACATGTCTTCTTACTCTCCTTGAACTTCTTCCAACTGTTCAATACTCTTTTGGAAAAGAGATACCCGCAAATGCACATATTCTAGTTTTGGTCAGTAATGGAAGGACAGAGGTAGAAAAAAAGGTTATTCCCTTCCTGTACTGTGATGGGATGTTTCCATATATAGAATTCATTATTGCATGCTCTTTTTTACTGCCTCCTTATATTGCAAAGTTATGTCACTTTTCTTGACTTTTTTTTTTTTTTTTCCTTTTTTTTTAACATTTCTTTCTACTGGTTACTTGAGCCCTCTGGAAATACACAGCACAGACTTTCAATTATTTCTAACCAGACCACTTTCTTCAAGGGTTCAGTCACATTTTACCTTTCTCTATGTTTCTAATTACTTATGAGTCTTTCTTTTCTTTCTTTTTTAACTGAATTTCATGAACATCCCACTTACTTTATCATAGATAATTAGAGAAGATGGCAAATAAAACATATGAGAGAGATTTTCAAAGAGAGATCCCCAGTTCCCTGTGGCATTTACTGAGACTTGGGCATGTAACTTTTTCTTTTCCCTGTCTCTGAAAAACTCATGTTATCTCTGCAGTGATCTCTATGCCCTTCCCCTCATCTCAATAGGACTTGTCAATCATTTTTAACTGCAGCTTCCCACTTCCACGCCAAGTCAATTTGAATTAATTTTACAAGTGAGGTTTCTTGAAATTGAAATCAGGAATCATTACACTATCCCATTCCCTTCATCCCCTAATTCTGTAGTGCTTACTGAAAGGAATAATCAAGTTTGTCTGACAAGAGCTATGTTTTAATACTGCTTGCGAGTCTGTCTCGTTCTCACACTGTGGTAAACAGTAATTGCCTGAGCCAGCCTGTGACAGGCAACTCAGCAGGAGGCGAGCAATGGTGCTGCTCTGTGGGGTACAGAAATGAGAAGGACTCTTACGCATACAAGCTTCCAATAAATTAGCTGTACATCAGTGTTTCTGAAAATCTACAGAAGGCTTCTGTGCCCCTCCTGTAAGTCTCTGTCTTCACATAGAGTGAAGCTGTCATGAAGGGGAATGGAGGGAAAAAAAATCAAGAACAAGACAAAAAGATTCTCCATGGCTTTGATAGTGATTTGAGTGGTTTTCTCCAGTCTCCAAGTACCTGGGGAGCAGTGAGATCTTTATGAGCTTTAAATTCATCTTGCCCACATGATTATCTGGAATGTCTGCTGATGGACATCCTGTGGGCTGGGGCTCCCAGCTTACTGAACAGTTCCTAGCTGGTGCTCAGGAGCTAAGACCGTGCTTGACTTTGTAGCAGCCATCATGGGCCTCACCTCCCAAACACCATCAATATCCCACCTTAGAAAACACAGATGTAATTTCATAGATCATGCCTTAACAATGGTGCAAGTGCAATATAGTAGTCCTAGGAATTATGGTTTTGGATGTGTGCCACATCCCATCATGATCTTGACTTCAGAAGATCTCAGCAAAACTGCAATATTATGCAGGACTCGTGTCCAGAATTATCATATCTTATTTTTACTGTAACTATTAAGGGATTGTTTTCATCTGGTAAGATACCTGGCTTTTAAGCTGTACACGTGCTTATGCGATTATCTGGTTGATGCTTCCTCCCGGTTCTGAAGATGTGTTATTTCGTTTTTGTCTTCCCTGCTGGTGCCTCAGTCACCCAAGGACATTCAGTAAGAATGATTATTGATGCAGTAGGCGTGTGATGATTTACTTAATATCCCAGAATGCCTATCATAATTCATTTTTTATTTATTTTGCATGAGATGCATGGTTAGTGCTTTACAGTTAAGCATAAAGACTTGTCTCCTGCCCCAAGACAATTGAAAATGAAAAAACAAGAACTGGGACCATTGAAATGAATGCAACATAAAAGCAAAGAGATTGATTGTTCTCTGTAATTTCTATTAGTATTCCTTAGAATGGTTCTGTTTAACCTTCATTACAGTGTGAGGTAAGATCACAATCTCTTCATACTCTTGTTTTCAAATCAATGAAACTCCTTGTGAGTTAAATGAAGTCATGTCTAGACCATGCTTTTCTGCACCAAATCTTCCTAATTACCTATCTTCCTCTTTGACACTTCCATATTTTTAAGACTTATCAAATTACTTTGCTCTATTGTTTGCTCATCAACTGTGTGATCAACTAACTTAGAAATCATATCATGTGAATGCAAAGTAGAGGAAAAAAGCACTTACGTACAGTCAATTCCCATACCAAACATTCTGGTTGGTGTGTGATCCCTGAGAAGTTTTGTCATGTGTCACTAAGCAGGAAAGCTCCTGAATGGATAAGGATGTTTTTTTATATGCCCCAGTCCTGCAGCTTAGTGTTTAAGCAAGACCTTATGGTTGGGCAAAGGTCTGTTGGTATGAATGGGTTTCTTGCCCATGGGTATCCAATTGCAAGATTAATGCCTTAAAATTGAGTCCTTAAGCTTCCCATCTCTTTAAGTCCTAGCAGTGCAGAGCAATATTCTAATGCAGCTGGTAGCCATGAGTTCTTACCTCATGGAAGAGTGATAGCTGGAAAAACATCATGTTCCTCAGAAAGACTGGTTAAACAATTAACAAAAAAAGAACATTTAAGAGTTTTGCATGCTTACCTGTAAGAATGGAGACCCAGCCCTTTCCAGAGACTCAAGTCAGGGTCTCTCCAGCTTAATGCCACACAGTTGAATTCTCCAAGTAACCCCATCCACCGGGCAGAAGTACTGGGGTAGGTGGCTGGAGGACACTTTTCTGCTCACTGACTGCATAGGACATTCCACCCAAAGTTCCTCAAAGGCAGCTCTGAAAAGGGGCTGCTCAGCCTCTGTAGAAGGCACTTGTCTGAAACAATTTGATGGCCCATCACTGCCTTGAACTGTTGCAACGCTTAACATTTGCAAGCCCACTTATATTACCCAAGTGCAATGCTGAATGGTAGAGAAGGTGTATTCTCCTCCTTGCAGAATCACCCTTTCTCTGCCTTCTGTGCCCTGCTGTTTTGTATACAATCCAGGTGGGAAAACAAGCTGCTTTTTTTGAAATTTTTTTGAGAGAGACCTATTTATTTCTGGCAGTGGGGATATTTTCTGGCAGTGGCATAGTGTATTCTCTTTAAGCCATCATCAGCAAATTCCTATTTTTCAGGCTCTAACTCCTGCACTGCACAGCAGAGATGTGTAACTAAAAGCATTGCTCCCACCTGGGATTCTCAGTTTATTGGACACTGCTAGAGGAGAGAGAGTGACTACTGCTACTCTCCCTACCACAGGAGAAAGTAGTTATAGCCTTAACCTCCTCAGTCTCCAATGTCTTGTATGGCTGAATGATGCCAACTGCATAGTCTGCGGATTCAGCATGGAATTTGGGTTGTTTTGTTTATTGGTTTGTGGTTTTTTCCCCTCTGTAAGCTTTCTTCTAGAGACACCAGCTGCAAATCTGGGCCAGCAGCCAACTTTGTCTCTCCTTGAATAAAAATAAGACAGAGCTAGTGGGAAGTGCAGAGAGGGCGGCAGAAGATCAGACATCCGCTTGTATCAAACACACGACACTCGCCCAAGATGCAGCGAGCTGCTGAAGTGCTGCCCTGGAGAAGGACTTCTAAACAATGTCCGTATGGACAGATGCATTGGCCCCTCGCCGAGCAGAGCCCAGGTGGTGATGGCGATGAGCCGATCTCAGCTTCTCCTGAACTTGCTGGGCCAAGAGCTGCAGAGGAGAGGGCTTACAGCCCCCTGCACCAGCTGGGCCTGCGGTCCCCCTGCTCCGCCATGACACCCAGGTGGGAAAGTGGCCATGGAGGGTCCTGGAGGGAGCAGGAGCAGGTGTGGTGTGCTCAGCGAGCGTGATTTTCCTAAGCTGGGGTGGGAATCATCAACGGATTTGCTGGGGGGAAGCAGCAGCACCTTTGTGCTGTTTGGGTCATGAGACGGGGCTTGAGACTGGAGTCAAGGACACAATAATCAGCAGCAACTGCTCAGCAGGTGGATGATGAAGGCGGAATGGGAAACAAAGTACAATTTCTTCCCTCTCCTTTGCAAGCCACAGGGTAGAAACATGCCTCCAGAAGGAAACTAAATTCAGTAGTGGGGAAATGAAGAGAGGCATTTTCATGTTTTGCCAAACTTGTCCGGCCCCGAAAGCTTTCTCTCTGATTAATCCACCCTTTCACTGAATTGATAATTGTCTCCCAGCACAGACCTTCCCTTCCCCCTCCTTACCCATCCGCTCACGGTGCTTTCTTCACCAGCTGCCTTTCGACCGATTGCATCGCAGCATCGGACACAGATCTGTGATGGGGAATGACTGCTCAGCTCCAGCATCGCTAACTGAGCCATCCCCGACAGCATCACAGGTGTGTCCCTCACCTCATTAAAAAAAAATTAGGATTTTCAGGGAAATCTGGAGCAGCAAAGGGGTTCCGGGAGGTGGCAGATGCAGCTGTCCAGATGTTCTGCTGGATGAGCTTGAGACTGTTCCTGGGTACAAGCCCTGGGGTGTAACCATTTGGTGTGTACTCAGGTTGCAGGCATTTGGGTAGTTAGGTGATGATGGATGGGCAGATACCTGGAGGTTTGGGCAACAGATGAGTTACAGTTTAGCAAATGTCTGGGATGCCTGGATTGTAAGCAGAGCTGCCAGTCTGCCTTTCTATGAACCCCTCTCCACGGGCTGATGTCCCAGCCTCTGTCCATCCCCATCCCCAGGGAGGTGCACACTGCCCGGGGCTGAGGCTGCCCCAGCTGCCCCAGCTGCCCTGCTCCCTGGCTGGGGCGGTGGGACCTGACAATGTGTATGCATACAGGAGCTGTTCAACTAGATATATTCTTAGGAAGAAAAATAAGACTGGAATACTAAAGTAGTAAAAAAAAAAAAAAAGAATAGTCACAAAAATGCAGGAACAGCAACAATGCTTCTGTCGTATCACAATTGTGGTTGATTAAAAGTAATCACTTTCCTGTAATTTTTCTGTATTTTTCAGGTCAAGGAATAGAAGCTGTGCAAATACCTGCCTTGGACAGTTCTGCTCACTGCTCATTTCCCCTTCCTTGCATTCGAAACAGCTCATAATAATTTCATTCAGGACAAAAAGGGTATGTGCTTAAACTAATACAGGATGGGAATGAAGCTGTAACTCCGTGTATTGGAAGCAATCACCCACAAAATATAGCCCTTCTTCCAGAATAGTAGAGTCCAGAGAATGATGAAATGTCAGCATGCTTCTGGAAATACCTGTTTGTCAGAGAAACAAAAAAAATAACCCCATTTTCTGTCCCCCACCTTCAATTTATGTAACTGCTAAGACTGGCTTTTAAAAACAATGGAGCTCATAGAAGAAAAAAATACTATCCTTAAGAAGTCTTATCAACACGGAGAGAGTTAGGCATGTCCCTAGGGATACTGAGAAAAGATCTCTCCCTGTTGTAATATATGAACACTGTATCAAATGAAAAATGGGGTGTATACACATAACGGGTTCTAAATCCTAGAACTAGCATTTGTCGTTCATTGCCTATTTGCCTCTCTACTCACAAAATCTTAGATCTTTGCTTATTTAGACAGTGTCAAAATAACTGTCCATTATATCAGTAGAGAGAGGCCTTTAAAACTGGAGACAAAGCATCTTAGACCCCTATTAGGCCTCCTTTACCGTCATTTCTTGTGAAGAGCCTTAGTGCAAATGAGAATCTGGCACATTCCTTTTCATAAACACTGTCATTTATTAGCAGGTTAAGATAGGAGAAGAAGAGTCCTTTTGATGCACAGCGTAGAAGGTAATTAATTAGAGTTGTAATTCAGCAGAAAAGTGTTAAATTTAAACTTCAGAAGAATTATAAAACTTAATGAATTGACCTGGAATGTGCTGAAATTTCTAGCACCTTATTTAATTGCCCTAAATTAAATGACCTAAAATCATGATCGGACATTAAAAAATTGAATTGGTTGACCTGACCTGTGAGCAGACAGTAAATAACAAGCTGAGGAGGGATTGATAACAAATGTATATTCTGAGAGGAAGAGAATGCATCTCTATAGGAATATACAAATCATTTATATAATAATTCCTGGCCCATGAAAGTTACTATTTTAAATCTGTTTCCAGTCATTTCTAGGAAGACCCAAAGGCTTCGGCAGGGGAACTTCAAATAATATTTTGAATGAAGGAGTTCCCAACATAAGCATTTAAAGCAGGAGATGCCGAATGGGCAGTTTCTTTCTGCTGCTCTGTTTCCTACCTCGCTTAGCTCTCGTCTCCTTTGTGCTGTGAATGCCCCGCAAGCAGTCTGTCAGTTGTCGCAGATACCTGAAGTCAGGGACTGATGAACATGCTCTATATACAGTATCTGTGCTTTTCAGATTTTAATAAGTTTCCTAGATATTTAGCAGAGTTCCCTAACCCTTACACCACATCTATAGAATTAGCAAAAATAGCAGGAACATTTAGCTTAATGGACTATGAAGCTGGTACAGCTGAACCTGAGGGCACACGCAGAAGTCTCACACTTTGCTCTTGAAAAAAAAAAAGTTCCTAAATAAAAAAAAGTTTATTAAAACAGAACCACAAACATAGAAATAAAAAAAGAGGTTCTGCAGTTGAGCTTTGAGGAGCCCAACTTCACTCTCCATTTACATGACTGTAAACTCTGACTGATGCCACCGTGCAACAGAAGAGAATTTGGGCCAGTGTGTAAGTACCGTGGCAGACTTAAGCTTCCATATGTTTGTTTATTTTATCAATTCCTCCCCCACATATGACTAACGCATGATATTCAGGCCTTCCAGGAGATGAAAAGAACTGCATCCACGGCATTCCCTGTGGGTGCCATTTGCACTGGATCTAACACAACAGATTGATTTAAACATTGCCCTCCCCATGCAAGGTGTCCTGTAGCCAGCCATGACCCATGCTGGGAAGGTTCACAACCCTTTGCCACCTGAAACATTACAAGATATTTACTGAAATCATTTTCATCAGCTAAGTGTCTGTTTCCTCACACTGACCGAAAGTAAGCCTACTGCTCCCCAAATGCCAACATTTTCCCTTTTCATTGCCTTTCTCACTCTGCTGAAATCGTGACATGTGTTCACCACAGCAGTGGGTGCTGCCAAATGGCATAAGATCACTGGCGCTACAGGAATAAAACTATGCAAATCTAAGGGATTGCAAAAGCTACTCAGAGGCTCAGGTGGCTTTATTCGATAAAAGCTAAAGCAAAGAGGCCCTGCAGTACTGCTTGGTAGGAACCTGTGCATCCTAAGGCAAAAATACTGCAAACACTGTGAGTCAGCACTGAGGTTCTGGGCAAGTTTCAGTGTTTGTCAGAATCAGAAAGTCATCCACCTAATTAAGGATTGATTTTAAACTTATACTTCCCCTTCATTATTATGCACTGCAAGAGAGTACTACAAACATTAGTATCCCATTATTGGTTCGTAATGTGGTGCCATTACTCTGTCCCAGCTCAAATTACCACTGTAATGGCTACTGGCTTCCAATAACCTACCCCAATGTGAGATTCCACAAGGGAGACACAGTTTATGTGAGGCACCACTATAAATGTCTCATAATATGCATAAAAGACCAAATTGCGCATAAAAGATTGAACATCTTCTGAATGCAAAGCCTCTGCGCTCTCTGCAACAGATGTTTTCTTTCATGCTGCCCTGAAAGGATATATCTTGGGGATTGTTTTGATGCAAATATATATCATTGTCTCTATAAACATTTGTCGGTGCCACTTGTGGCATCTACTTCCCTTCTACTTTCCCATCGACTTCTCCCTCTTTTTAGTTTAGACTGGGATGCGAATATGTGAAATAATGTAGGACTCACCCTTTAGAGTGGAAAGACATGCAGGCATCATCCTCTACGCAGCTGCTCCCCGCTCTCCTGTCACGCTGTTGATCAGTGTGATTTCAGTTACCTGTACTGTAATTAAATTTGGTTCCTCTTGCCCACAATTTCTTGTCTGTCTCACTGCCACATATTGGAGTTCCCTCCTGTTCAGTGCTCATATCAGTCCTTACAACAGATGTGCTCTGCTAAATAAACACCACACATACTCTGTTCCCCATCCAGCCCCTCTAAAGTTATCATTATTTATTTATTTCAAGCTTTGCATTTTTTTTTGAGATACTTTAATTATAATTCTCTGCTCCTAATTTTCTCTATTTACAGTTGCCATCATGCATTAACTAAACTTTGATTGAATAATCTTTGAAATATATCCTTAGGAGTAAGCCATATTTTAAAACAAAAGATAACATATCACTCTAACAGGGACGTGCAATTCAGACTACCACTTCTTTTCACACACAATTTATTTATGCATATATGAAATGTAGACAACTGCCCTATCTATCAGGGAAAATTCTCCATTTAATTTTTCTTTCATCTCTCTCCCTCTGTGATCTGCATCTCACAGTCAATAACTCTTTTTCTCCTACATCATATGTCCTGTCAGCTTTCTTTTCTACGATTTTAAATGAAAAAGGCAGACTTTTTTTTAAAATCCATGCATGATTTTTCATATTTGCAAGAGCCTATAGCATTTTTTATTTTACTTTTCAGAAAACTAGTTCTCTCTCATTAAACATCCAGTTCCTAGCTATCCATCATATTAAAAAAACTTGCATACTTCATAGCATTAAGTAATACCTTTTCCATTCACAGCAGTAACCTGCAGTCAGAAGTTCTTTACTTTTTCTTGCTTATTCCTAAGTGAGGAAAGATTGAAAAGTATGCCATTAAAAATCTCTGATAAGGATTGGGGACCATTCCTGCTCAAGTCACTGATAATAAAGTTCTAATCTGGACTTGAAGTTAGACTGTGAACATGTGAATGAAGACGTGTAAAGAGCCTACTCATGCAAATTGTGTTATCCATTTCTTAGAAGAAGGATTAAGAGTTTCCTCTGAGCCCATCCTGACACACTGAAGTTAGCAAGTATTTTGACAGCGAGTCTTCTTGAGTTTTCATTACCATAGGGACTGTAATAGATAGACAGATATCTAAGATATTTGTGTGGAAGTTATTGTTTTCCCCCTTCTTTAGCAATAATATCTGAATTCAGTGATGCTCTTACTTGCCAATTTTACCATTATCAAAATTACATGTCCTTATTTCTTTGACAGATTTCTAATAATGTGATATGAAACATTGCTATAAAGTAAAGATTTTATGTTATTGCATTCAGGAAGTGCTGGGGAAAGGAAGCTGCCTATTTCCATCAAGTAATTAAGAGATTTTAATGTTTTGATGTATAGGGCAAGTGGACTCTCTAACTGGAATAACAATTTGTGTTTCAGTGAACAATCACCTAGCTTGCGCCATATTAAAATCTGAAGAAATGGAATATGAATACAGAAGAAACACAAGCCACTTATTGTAGTAAAATCATGTTATTGTTTTATAGGAACTTTGATCTCGAATCATATTATATTATAATTAAATTATATTTCTGATGAGATGGAACATATTTATGTTAGAAATGATCTAACTTTCAAAAGGCTGTAAAGACGTCTCTGGAAGGAAACAAAGTGGTTGAGGGGGTACATTTGGTTATTCTTGTTTTGTAATTAACAGTCATTAATGACTTAGAATCAATCTGATTAATGGGGCATTGTCTTTGCAAATTTGTTTTCTGTACTGTAAGGAAAAAGACTGAGGAAGAACTGTGAGAAAGGTTATTAAAACAGCACCAACTTCAATAATGAGACTAAGCAAATTCTATATCACTTCTGATGGAACAAATTAACAATGAAAAAAACAAGAAAAAAGAAGTCTTTTGTAAAGACAATTTACCAAAAACATGCAGCAGACTACAATTTTAAACTAAGACTTTTAGGAATGAAATCTGACCTCTAGCCATCATATGTGACCCAGAGATCCTAGGATTAATGTTCTGTCCCTTTCAAATTACAAATTTAGCCAAATACTTTCTAAGTTAAATTTCTTGCAGCCAGTTGAAATTAGTGGGGACATGCACAGTAACTTTAATAAGTTTTAGATCAGATCTTTGTCTTCTAATGAGACTTGGCTGATTTAGGTAACAAGTACTGGGGAAACAATAGCTTTAGATTAGAGCGCCCCAGCTTCTACTTTGATAATAACTTGCAGCACAAAACTAGCTGAGTATCTCTCTTTGTTAATTCTCTTCATATTAAGGATGATAGAAACTGGCATCCTGATTTGATATGACACTATTTGAACTCTTATTTTCTCTGCAGGACTCACACCTGCAAGTATACTCTGAAAATAGAATCTTTAGTACAGTGAATCTGCTTTGGTACTGGTAGCTCCAATGAGCTAGGAAATTAGCTAGGTCTTCATAGCTAAGGCTGCAACCAGGCCCCCATTAGCTCTATTGATTTCATTCTGCTCACAATTTGAAAACTCAGTTACTGAAACTGGGCATCTTCAGGAATTGAGGCCTCTTTGATTGTTTTAGCTTTTCGAAATTCTTTATCTTCTGTCCAAGCCTTCTTTTCCTCCTGTCCTAGGACAGAGCTTATTTCATAAGAAGCATTTGATTATAATCTATTATTTCTCAGAGATGCACAAGAAAAGATTTCTTTCAACTCAGCTGGCTCTACTGAATATTATCTAAAATTTTCCATCTGCCATGATATAAGAAAAACTTAACTTTGTGTCCTACTGCACATGATGAACATCTGCTCTGTTGTCAGCTATTTCCAACATCACATACTTAAATACATTTAGATTTGAGAAATTGTAATTTTCTTGATTGTAAACATTTGCAAAAGTTATGAAGTGTTGTCTTCTTTAAATACTGCAAAAGACTTAAACTGAAAATAAAAAATTGTGATATAATGACTTAAAATCACTATAAAATAAATGATTTTGATGAAACAATGCAGCAACAAACAAGCAGGAATTCTGTAGACATAAACAATTACAGACCTGGGTGTTCTGTCTTTTGCCATAAGAGTTTCTTCCCCCACCTTCCATAAATCATTTGCTTAGGATGTCAGAAAGGTGCTTAGGTTGCATCACTAAACACTTAAAACCCAAGCATTTCTGCAAACCTTGAGAATCCTTTGTGTTCTTTTTTTTTTTTTCTTTTTCCTATGGAGCCACCTTATATAAGATTAAAATAAAATCCTTAAAAATTCAGCTTATGGAAGTACTGCATGTAAAAGCTTTGCTTTCGTTAACCTGAATGAAATTATCACAGATGAGCATTACAGTAAAAAGAGAGCAGGAAAAAAAAAATAAAACACAACAGATATGTAATGCTTAATCTTCAAACTTTTTCTGATGTAAAACTTGCATGCTTGGGAGCGAAAACCAGAAATTGCCTATGTTCCTATTTTTATGGGATCAAGATATAATGGATTCATCATGGATATGTTAGCAAAATGAGCTGATTATGAGCCAACAGCAAAAAAGTTTGTTTCATGATCTGTCAGTGGAAGAAACAAACTCTATTCAAGTAATGCTGTTAAGGTAATGAAAAATAGCATGACGACGCTAAAAGGAGATAAAGCAAGATGCAACTTCTTTGCATCTGGGTACAAGGCTGATTTTATTCTAGATTCTTTTGTCTATAATATTCTATCATATTATTCTATTATTATTCTTTATTATTACTGTTGAGAGCTCTCCAGCTCTCAACAGCTGGTGGACAATTCTTAAATATAAATTTTATTCAATTGTAATTTTTTATAATATGGACCATTTTTCTAATATGGATATTGTATTTAAGCATAAAACCATTTATCTGTGAAAGACCTCTTGTGAAGCTTTTCATTGCAAATTTTGCTGGTATAATAATTCGTTGGTCTATGTAATACTGTAGATAACTGTTGCCTGAAGAAGAGGAAAGTAAGTGAGAAATGCAACAATAATATTGGTAGAAAATTGAGATGGTGGTTTGTGTTAAGAATAGTCTTTCTTATGCAATCAATTTGCTTGAGACCTCTGGGTGTTGTCTTTAATAAAAGCAAGTATATTGTAAATAAATAATAACAAATAAAAATATAAGCTTAAAATTCTGTTCCAGAAGCCTATTAAGGACATACCACAGAGCTCACCTATTACATTATCCATCAAAGTGGTTATATTGGAAGAATGTTGTTAAAAGTTTCAAGGTCAGTCTCTGCAAAGTTAGGAATCTTCAGTTACACCTGGTGTTTAAAAAATATACAAAAATCTTTGATAGTCTTACCCGGGTGTATACTGGCTTTTGTTAGGATTGGTGTCACATTCAGGGCACTAAATAAAAAAATGCTCATTTTTTTAGCAAATATTCGTTATGCCTGAATTTTGGAAATTTTGAAATTAAAATCTCTTTTAGAGGGGAGCTTTCTTGCTCATGAGCTGGAACTGTGGCTCCCAGAAATACCTGTCTTTTTCCCACCTTCCCCACTTCCCCACATGTACTGCACATGTACACTCACTTGCTCTCTCACAGAATAGCAGCAGAGGACCCTCTGACACTAGCTTTTTTTTTATACTTTCTGGAAAAATGCTTGAAAGGTACTGTATATAAATCTCTGAATGCTTTTCATTATCTCTTGAATTTATCCTGGTTGCTGTGTCTTCATTTATTATTTTTAATGTCTTCAGAGGAATAACAGAGGGTAAATCACTTCCAAGAGCCTGAGTTCCCTGGTGCAGAATTTAATGTACTGCTAAAATATTGTTTTAAAGCAAAGTTTTGACCACATAACATTTAGGGAAAAGGACTGTAACCATCCAGAAATAAGACCCATGAAGAATCTAATAGGCTGAACTGGAGGATATGAAAAGATGTTCCAAAGAAAGAAAGGCGTTTCGAAAGCCTAAAGGTATTCAGAGACCAAGTCAGCCAGATCTGTGCTAACACATCCGAGAGGCTGCTCTCAGTTCCCTAGAGGTGGGTGATTTTTCATGGGAGATGCTATAGCAGCCTGTAGGAAGGACTGGGCGCCGTTAATTTGCAGGTACCCAGAAGAGTACAGCTCATTGCCACTCAGATTGGAGATGCTGGACTGTTTGAATCAGAAGTGCTTCCAACTGGTAGGACTGCTCTAGGCATGGGATGCAGTGAACAAATGATATTGTGGTAGGGTGCGGCATATGACTGGCAAACTACCACCTACCTTTGTGCTCTGCCCAGGTGAGCAACAAAAAGCAAGCCTTGCTCTCTCAAAAGTGTCCAGACAGAGGGAGGGACAAGGGGATGCATTCTCACCTGTGGCATTTTCTGACTGCTCACCAGCTCTGAACTGAGAGAAAAACCTTTCCTGTTACATTTGTGGAAGCTGACATGCAGAGATGATGTACTCTGTTATTCTTCTGCTCCTATGCACACAACTGAGAAATCAGTATGAACGAGTGGCTGGCAGAGATGTACAAGGGACAGCAGGATTTCAGCAGAGGGATGTTCTGTTGCAAAATGAACCAGCTTTTTTACTTCAGGTTTTTCCTAGGAAATACAGAGGCAGGAAAGAACAAGACACACATTCAGGTATGGTGGTTTGCTTGAGTCAAGAGCTCTTGGAGGCAGCAACATGCCATTTTGAACCCACCGGACCCAAGGAGAGCACGAGATATTCTGAGGAATAAATTATCATGTTATAATTGGCCACCCCTCACCACGAGTGAGAAAGAGGTCTTCCAGAAAGAATTCTGCTGGGGTCTTCTTTGAAGGACAGTTTTGGGCTTTGGCTGCTCAGCAGACTGACATGCTATCCGTGGACCTCTCCAGGACACTGCCTTGTCATCTGGGGAGACCTTTGCACATCCCCTGCAGAGACTATAATGTCACTCTTTTGAATTTTCTGGGAGTGAAGCTTGCAGATCCTGTTTTAGAGCTAGTCCAAGGAAGACATGGGAGAATAAATTTGAATGAGAAATACATACATATAAAAAATATATTTCCGTCTGTTTTGGTTAGTCATATGCCTCAGCCATTCACAGTGCTACTGTTTGACATCAGGACTCCCAAATTCTCTCTCTTTTTGTGCCATTCTCCCCTAGGATGACCGCCATGTGCCTACCTATGCACTTGGACCTCCTCCCTCTCACACCCTCACCTGCCTGCTGAAAAGGCAAAGGGAAAGATCTGTTTGGGAGCTGGAAGAGTGGTACTCTCAGCCAGTTGGTGAACGCTTACTTAACCATGTATAACCTTTCCTTGTAGGCAGGTAAAGGGTTACTACAGCCCTGTTACTTTTGGGGGGTCTTGTCTGCCCTGCCAAAGGCAATTCAGTAATCTTCCTAGGGAGGACTCTCCACTATGTAGGTTTTTGAAAAACAAAGCACATATTTCTGCGAATCTAGGGAATTTTTTTCCATTTATTTTACTAGCTTGAACAAATCTAGCAGTCTGGGACTCAAGAGGTGAACCATCAAAAGAACACTCCCCGATCACTATTCCTACAACATATTTATTTAAAAACCAGCGGCCTAGCATTTGCGAGCAATGAGATACATGGCTACTGGGAATACCCTCATTTTTGGAATGGCTCTGACATTACAACAACAGTAATCTGGTGTGAATTGGGGCTGTTAAAATGTCAAGAAACTAACTGTCTTTGGAGGATTGTGAGGGTAGATTTACTTTATCAGTTTTCCGCACAACAGATCAGTGGATACAAAAATCCACCAGCTCTAGAAAGATTCATGGGACAAGAGTGGCTCAGTGTATCTGCAGAATTCCTAATATTGTAAAAAAAAAATTAAACCCACTGTTTAAAGAGTATTTTCTTCTCTCTTTTTTTTGGGGGGGTGTGGGGGGTCCTTACTAGTAAATCCTTAACATCAACACTTCATGTCTTAATATTTTCACAGTTAGAATCTGCAGAAATATACAGACACATATGTATATGCATATGTTTAACTTCAGTTGCCATTACTGTAGATTTCTGATACAACTAATTTAGACTTTTTAATGTACAGTTCACTGAGATAGAAAAGATTATATTAAGTCCTGAAGAAACTTTGTTATCTAAAAAAAATCATTGCTTTTAATTGTGTCCTTTGCTCCAGGGTAGTATTTATGACAAAAATTAATATCCCCAGTGCTGACTATTCTCCTTTTCAACATCTATGATTATTACTTCATTTGAATTCATTCTGGCATCTTGAGTGTCTTAAATCAAAATATATCTTAGTCTAAACATCTAAACTATGTATGAACAGCCCTACAGGATCTCAACAAAACCCATCCAGTCCGATGCTGTGTATTGGGAAGTGATTAGTAACCCGTGCCTCAGGAAACCGTGTAGGAAACAGAGCATCCTTATCCTCACACACCCTCCCACAAACTGAGAGTCAGCAGCTGGGGGATTTCCTGACCTAACTGAAGGATCATTATGTTTAACAGGCGCTCGTGCATCTATTCTCTAAGGCTGCCCATTAACCCATTTACACCTTTAGTTCTGCAACATCCTATAGCAACACATTTCCAAACTTAGGTAAGTTGGCACCTAGAAGCAGGATCCATGGACCTGATTTAGGGATCTTGGATTCCTTTTGCAAAATACAAAGAAAGTTTAAGGGATGGGCCTTTTTTTGCATCCAGGCTTTCCATGCCCCTCTTTGCCTTCTGTCAAATGAGGAAGTCACAATTCCTCTGTTGAACACTGAGGAGCTAGGCTGACAGGAAAGGAGAGGCACCTAAACACCTTAGGCTAAGAGGTGCCTGAGTTGTCTTCAGGCTTATGAGATTATGAGAAGTTTCTTGACAGTTTTGTTACAACATTCAAGAGTCTCTGAGGCCCTAAAACCAAACCACTGGCATCTGGAACAAGCAGAGGGAGAAAGAAGATGCCTGTGAATAAAAGGGGCATGCTGTCACCATAAAAAAAAAAGAGCATGCTGTATGGGAAGGGCCAAGCTATGCGAAACAGAGATTCAAGTATTGCGGACGGCATGCCAGTTGGGGGACAGTATCAGCACTAAGTGGATGTAAGCATTTATCTAGGCTAATCAACAGGGCAGGAGAGAGGTGTATCATGTCAGACGCAACATTTACATGCACTAGAGGGGCTGCAAGTTCTGGTGCCTGATCATTTGACAGCAGATTTAGAGTCTATGCACAGATCTTTCCCTGCCTAAAAGCACAGAAAGATTGGCTCCCTGTCTCTTACTTCTTATGAATACAAAGAATTGGGTTCATGAGGAATCTGACCACATATTCTGGTGGACCAGATGCACAGCTGAGATTATACTGTATTCAAAATGGCTGCGTGCAAGCTGGTTTATGTAATCTCAATCGGAGACTGGTAAAGGCAGAATTAGGTAGGTGAGGTAAGGTATGCATGAAAGCAGACTAAATTCAGTGTGGTAGTTAGATGTGTATCACTGAGTTAGTGAACAAACCTATGCAAAGCCTGAAAAGCTAAATTAATTTAGTAGATTCATTAGAATACATCAGGGGAAGGGGTTGCTGGGGTTTTTTTGGTTAGCTGGGGTTTTTTGTTTGGGGTTTTTCTGTTCATATTTTTTTTCCAAAAGCTGAGAGGTATGTGCATGACTTGTTTTAAAGGAACAAATTTATTTATTTATTCCTTTATTTAAAGGAAGCTCTTTCCTTTCTGTTTGTTTCACTGTATGGAACCTAGAATTGTAATTGGGCATGTGGTAAGACAAACTATGACATAAATTAACATAAAAGGTGTGAAGGAATAAACTAAAAAAAGCTAGCTATCTAAAATACAGGGTAGTTTCAATACTTTCCTAAAAGCACTGGGGAGTATTCTCTGTGATGCATCTTCCAGTATCAGTGAGAATTTTGCATGTCAACTGGGGAATAAAAATAGATCACTTGGTGTTCATCTTTCTTCTCATCAAGATTCACATAAACAAACAACAAAACAACAATTGAATCCATTGTAAATCTTGTATAGAATCTGCACCTTTGTCATGCAAGCTGCAAAGGAAAGTAATTAATTTGAAGACGTGGTAGAGGAAAGTAATTAAATTGAACTGAAGATGTGGCTTCTAATTAAGATGTATAGTATATTAGTGGCTTAATTTCTCAGGTTATTAATTGCTATAAAATAAACGTCTATATGATTCAACCTTTCAAGCTTCTGACTTTAATGGCAATTCAAAGCCCTTGACATTTCCACAATGTGCTCAGTGCTACAGAGGATCAAGTTCCTAAAAGAAAAGGAGGCATTTTTCCCTTTTTACTTAGGGTCAAAGTAATAAACATCTAATTCCTCACAGACATGTCAAATGTACATATGGATGCATAAAACCATAACGTGATCTTCCACTATGATTAAACCAATGATGCAGAAAAAACTGTAGACTTCTACTGCTTTGGGTTGAGTTTTGTATCTGTTAGCCTGTGTACGTAATCCTGCAGAAATTAGACTGTTTATTTTGATGACCAAGAATTACTGAATCAGGTGATGCTCTATGTGACTGTTTTAAATCTTAATCTAATCTTGGTGGGCCCAATCTGTTTTTATATACCAATGTAACTGGGAGCAGCTCCAGCAATGTTGGCAGTTATACCTGTAAAAAGTTGGTATAAAAGATACTGGAATCTAGCCACTTTATCTTCATGCCTTATGACTTTCTATCCTGAATTTCTTGTGGCCTAAACTTGCTTCTCTGAAAATTAATGGATATTTTTCAATGACTTCAACTAGAGCAAGATTGGACCATCAAAAAATTGTGTTAGTACCCTCCCCAATGATGTTCATACTCCAGTAAACTCCATTAGAAAAACTAATTTCATTCTAAACACTTATAACACAGCATTTAGGTAGGAAAAAAAATACCATCAATCACTTGGTGTTATCCCACAGACAACTCTACACACATCAGTGATGTGCTCAGAAGGCAAGATGACCCAGATGAATTGGTACAGTTTGTCTGGTTTTTTCAGTTTATAAACTAAAGTGTTGCAGGGATATAAAACACTATGTAGCTATCATTTCTACTGTTAAACTCAAGCATATAAAAAGGCCTTTTAGGAAAACAGCAGGACTAAGCAAAAAAGGATAAATTTATGTAATTTTACAGAGAAATATATGAGACCAGTATCAAAAGAATTAAAGTCTACTATGATAGACTTATGATTAGCAGCCAGGCATCAAACTTTAATTTATGTGTTCTGTCTATAGACTGATGTTGGCAATTAAATTTTCCTTTTATATATTAGAAAAAACTCTATATACCTCAACACAGAGTGTGCATTTGTCGTAATAGCAATTGAGTGACTCAAGGTTCTGAAAGCAACATGTTAAAGGGAATATAACTGGTATTGGCCATTAATATATTGACTTTCCTGAGAAGGGTGAATAGCTTTACCTATATAATTTTCAGAGTTCATAGGACAGATCTGATAATCAAGTGTACTTTAAAATATCTGAAAATTATCTGAAAACAATTATTTTCCAAATTATTCTCAAACACCAGAATGGCCATTGGCCATTCAGTTACCATCTGTTGGGTAAAACAGATTATGTGAAGTTCTGATGAAATGGCTGAAAATTTATGAAGACAATGGAAGTCATGCAAGATAGTGCACAGTAATAAACATAACAAAATTGACTGAATGAAAAAAAATGCTTTAGAAATTAAAAATTATAGCAAAAGGTTCAGTTTACTATGTTAATTGCTTTTTGCCTAGCTTCTGAAAGAATTAAAATGATATCTTCTATTTTAACATCATTTATCTTGACAAAGTATGTTGACTGTGCTGCTTGTATATGTAACGTCATGAAAGGTAATATTATTAGCTTTTAAAGCTAAATGAGACGGTTACATCTTTCTGTGTAACCAAAGCAGTAGAATTTTACCAAGCAGTTCTTGCATCCAGCTCAGGAAGTTACAGATTAAAATCTACAGAAAGACTTTTAATACTGATTTAAACCTCAAAGTAATGATGAAGCCAGGCTATTCCTTGGAGCAATGTTATTAGTTTGGGTAGGAAAAAGCATTTTGAATTTTTATTTATGAAAGAGAAAACATTCTCATTAATATGTATGTAGCTTAGGGCTATTTAAGCCATTCTTATAAGCTGAGGCATTTATTGACTGTAGTTGATCGTTATTACTTGTTGAATAGGATGTAGTAATTTTCATTTTATATTATAATAACATCAAATCTAAATAGGCCTGCTGTCTATATTACGTTGCATTACACTGGAAATTATTTTCATTTGTAGCCACTGAACTTGGTGAAGTAATATGGACAGAATCTGATTCTGTTCAGCTGGCTTTCACATCATAAAAGAGAGAATCAATCCACCAGAAACAGTCCACCTACACTTTTCCTTCAGTGCAGTAAGTCTTGATGAGGCAGGTGTAAGTAAAAGGGAATTAAGGTCCTCTTTCACTTCAATCTTTTAAAATTCTTTTTTCTACATGGTTTTGTTATGTTCAGCCAAAGCCAATGAGAATGTAGCTCTGAAATAACAACAAAGTGTCCTTATGACTCCAGTGAAATTATTCTTTTTGTGCAATAAAAATAGCATCCCACTTCCTTTCTCCTGTTCAGGCCTTGCTTATTTACCACTTGAATGTCAGTAACTGCAATAACTTAACCTTTGGTGGTGTTCTAATGGACCTGCAATTAAACAGCAAGATTTTCATTGGCCTCTATTTGAGTGGAATGGTGCTAGGCACTGCAAAGCCAGCTGCTGCAGAGCGTGTGCAGTAGGAAGGCATCCCATTTGTATGTTTGTAACAACGTACTATGGGCTGTGCATCTGCAATACATTATTGATCAAACAGTTGTTATAAATAGGAGCATCTAGTTGTGCTACCAGCGCCAACCCTCAGATCTCTGAAAGCTAAGATGTAATTAATGTATTCATATAGAATACATAAACTAAGACTAGAAGACTGCCTACAAACAACTGTGTAAGAAGAAAAATCAACAAGACAAAACTCATTAAGAATTGTAATATTCGTTAGATTAGATAGCTTTTAGGACCTGCGCTTCTCCCCAACGTGCCCTTCTTCTGTCAACATTCAAAACCTCGTTACAGATTTGCCAAGACAAGTTGGTTCTCAGTTTGATCAGAGAAAGAAAATCATATAATTCCCCTAAATCTTCTGACAGTTCTTCTGTCAGGGCTGTCAGGCTGGGATACGTACTTTACATTAAATGAAGCAGAATATAGTAGTATAGAAGGGACTGTAAGAGTCTCTTCATAACAATGATTTATTTATTTTTGAATTAAATATGCCTTTGAGCTGTCAGATGATGCAAGGTTATTGCTGTTGTTTATTATTTATTGTTGGTATTATTATGATGCCTCGGAGTAGCCATGGACTATGATCCAATTGTTCTTGCTGCCTCACACAGTTCTGCCAAGGAACTTATAACTGAGAGTATGGTTAGAGAGCAATCAGAGGCGGGACTGCGGCATAACAGGTCAGCTTTACTCTCTCGTGCGTGGGTAACAACCACAGTGAAATCACTGTAGCATGCACTGTGGCTGCCTCAGTCCATTCCCAATACGGTCTTATGATCTTATTCCTGTACGGCCTTACGCTGCTCCCACTGCAGTCTGCAGTACACCAGTGGTGGTGGTGGTGGCCAAGGCAGGCAGCATCACAAACAAGAGAGAGGACAAGGTGAAAGTGAGGTAGGTAGGCAGGCAGCAGAGGAAGCAGTGAGGCCTGGTATTACATGCACAGTGGTCACAGGACACCAGCTGCTTATCTAGTAATGCCTTTCTTCAAGGTTTCATGGAAAAAGGAGGAGATTTTGAGAAGAAGCAAATAACACAGTGGTTATTCTTGCAGAGTCCTTTCAAGCCTCAGAGGCAATGGTGGAGAAATCCAAGTTGAACTTGCTAAACAGAGATTTCAAATAGGGTTGGTAATAGGGAAAAGCTTTTGAGAAGAACGGAAGAACAAGCCAGAGAGATGAGAATCTGAGGATGACCTGTTCAAAGAAATGGGCTAGAAACATGAGTTTTGCAAAAACTGCAAGAACCTTCACCATTGCATGAGAAAGAAGAAAGCAATGGCAAACATTACCATCAGTACCCAGTCTATATCCAACATGTTTTTTTGTACTGAGTAGCTCTGACAGACAACATGTTCATTTTGTAGAGTTAAATCACAGCTTCTTTTTTTATGGGCATGTAGGATTACAAAGAGCATAGCCTAATTTATATCCATGGAGGAGTTGAGCTTCTTTGGCTCTATTATTCAGCAAGGTCTTTCAGACCCTTACTGCAGAGCTCCGACTGAACAGTATCACAGAAAGTAAGACTCACAGGAATATTGAGTATAGGTGTGGGAAAAGGAGATATCAGATTTCCAATATTTTTACCTTAGTAATGGAAATTTTTTTCTGCCGTAGGCAGTATTTATACTTAGTATATAAATGTCTATGTAATACTATCATAATTACTGGTAATTTTTCCTTCCAAATAGTCATTATAGTGTCAAAAGTGAAGCTATATTTTTTTGAGCTGGTCTGCATTAATAAAAGCTACAGTGTTATTAATATTCTAGAACTATATTCAAAATCATGGAAGACTGAGTTCAAAAGAACAAGAAATAGAAGTTACAGTTCCAAAAGGGCTATTTGGAAGCAGCTGAGTGTTTTGTCCATGTATGATAAAACAACAGCCACTTTGGGAAAAATTTGAATGAAATCTGGCAAATATGAAAGAAAAACAAGTGGGAAAGGGAGAATGAACTTGAGATGTAGTAGTAAATTATGCTGTATTACTATATTATACTATATTAATATATTACTATGCTCTATATTATAGCAGTAAATTGTCTAAATCTGTTTAACATGTTTGAAGCCTTTTGCTTCAATAGGGAAACTACAGGACCAACTGAAAAGAGATGCAAGATGGAGCAATTGGAAAACGTGTTGTGTTCTGCATATTGTAAGGACATGTGATATGTAAAGGAGATGTGGATACCTGGGTGTGAGGACATCTGTCTTGTGAGGATATTTGGTTAACATAAAAGAAAAAAACTCAAGAAATAATAAACACACAGATCCTGACAGAGATAATAGAGATGATAGCAAAAACTGGATCCCTCAAGTCAATGACTGAGAGGGCTTTGAAGGAACCACTCAAGCACAGCCTGGAAGAAGTTCGACCGGACTTTTTAAGTGATAAGAAATGGAAAAATGAGATTATCATGGGTCTCATGGGAAAGAGACACAAAAACCCTTCTAAGGAGATCTCTCCTTTCTTTCTTTCTTTCTTTCTTTCTTTTTAGACAAGCTCTAAGATTTACCTCACTAAGAGAAACTATGACTTCTAGCCAATATCAATTGATTCGTTTCTTTGGTAAGGCACAGGCTCAACGTAACACAGCATTTATAACTATAGAACATGTAAAACTCAATAGGTAGAAACTAGAAACAATTTCATTGATCCAGCAGTGGTTATCTTTGCCTAGGACACTATTATTTCATTATAAGCCATATTATGTAAGGCTCTTTATAATTAAAGCACATTTTTACTTGCCTAGATTGGAGACTTGATAGAAAAGCTGTACTCTCTCTTAAGGAAATTATCTGCTTTAGGGAATGCCTTTAAATATATCAAAGTAGAGGGATCATTACCTTGTCTGTGGCTCATTTGCAATATAATCTCATTTTGGCTCCAACCATCACTGAATGGTAATGGATATTGATCAGTTGTTTTAGCAGTAGAATAACAGCTTCAATTTAATGACTGTGTAATAACATTATAATGGCCGAGGCTGCGAGCAGAACATGTTCATTATTTCACAAGCCATACAAGACAGCATCAGAGCTTTTAATGTATTTTCTGTATGATTTAATTGTGCACCAAGTTGTACTTTTATACATGAAATGATAGTACACAGAGGATTACAGTCCTTTAAAATGTAAAGTATGTACAATGTACACAACTAGAGCTGATCACATTTCCATTTTTATGTCTAGAAACCTGCTTGCTTTTAAATAAACTTACAGCATTTCATTTGCTTTCAAAGGTAAGAGGTACAATAAATGTAGTCCTAGCAGAAGGAAAGGTAAGTGGCTGTGTCCTTTCAGCTGACACATGCCTGCTTCCAGCCAAAAAAGAGCTAACCATTGGATTAAAAACAAAAAAAATTTGAGACAACTATCAGATATGTTAAAAATCAGTCTCCAAATTTACCAGACCACACTATATGACATAAAGTAGAAGTCTTCTGTTTTCAGTGCACCGGTGTACCAAGCTTCATTAATCACACTGAAAGCTGTGATACAAAATACCTTCTCACACCTTTTTTTTTCCCTCCTTTTTTTTTTTTTTTTTAATTTTTCATAAGATTTTATTAATTTCAACCTTTTCTAGTTGCACTTCTTGGTACCTTTTTTTTTTTTTTTTTTTTGCTTCTGAAAAATGCCAGCCTTTTTGAAAAGGCTTCAACTCAGCTATTACCTTGACACCCAGTAAATTACTGCTTTGTTGAAATAGGAATGTCTTTTTTTGCACATAATTTCACACTTTTAAAAAAGTTTCCATTCAACATTAGAACATTTTCAAAAAAAATATCAAATTGTTGTCTGATCAATTAAAATAGTGACAAATAAACAATTGTGGATTTATATCCAATATTCTATTTTCCATTATGCATATATTTCTAAATGAAGCAAAAGGTTCATTTTCAAAGTGCAAAAGCAAATCTGATCTTCCCAAAATATCAAAATACTACTGTGTGGTATTATTTGAAAGAAATTTGTTGAAATGGAGCTGTAGAAACTTTTTAAGTCAGGCTAATTACACTTTTAAAACATTACCCTGAAAAAAATGTTAAAAAGCTAAGAAATATTTATAGTTGAATAAGTAAGTGTAGTTTAATCTTGGATTTACTCAAATGTTTGAGGAAATCTGCAGGTTTTTGAGAACGAAAGATTCTTCTTATGTGTCTTATAGGATGTTTGAAACTTGTGATGATGTTTTTATCAAATATGTTTTTTAACATTTACGCTTTCAGCACAGCCAAAACCTTTTTTTAAACTTCCCACTGAAACATGGTGTTTTATACTTGTGCTTGCTGATTTTAGTACATTTTCCTTTCTTCCCTTTTATTTTTAAAGAAATGTTAGGAGTATATGGAAATAATATTATTAGCCAGGAGTAAACAAATCCGCTGTACTTGAAGAAAAAAAAAATCAATCTAGTTTCCGTAACACGTCTTGACTCAATTTTGATTTAAAATATTAAAAGAGAGGGACAGTCACTGGTGTCATTAACATGGAGACTGGAATCTAGAAAGGCATAGGAAAATTGCTATGAATTAGATGAAGAGCAAAGAAGAAAGATGAATGGAAAAGAAAAAAATGCATGAGAGTAAGACAAAGCTCAGAGAAGAGCTCAGAAGAGTCTGGGAATCAACATCTTCCAGTTATCAAAATTAAGACAGAGACACAGTATTGGTGTTTAGCTCATATATGATTAGCCTTGCACTTAATGAACACTTGAATGAATAATTCTCAGAACTATCCCAAAATATGGTCTCCCATCCCTCCCATATCTGTTATTGACAAACCTGCAGTAAGCGATGCATCCCTTACTCTAACTTCAGAAATAACTGCTTTTATTTTTCTGTTAGATAATTCAATCACAAATCTGCATTGCTTTAGTGGAGTAACACAACTGTTACAGCCTGCAGATCAGAAGGGTAGTGTTTCTGTTTAGTTGTTGTAAACCTCTGACATAGTTTTCATTAGTTTCAGAAGGTGCTGGGCTTGAGTGTATATCCCAGCCTACCAGCAACTTTTCTGTAGCCTCACATCTCCAACTTCATACAGCTAATTGTGAACTTATGACCAGAGTTTTAAAATTATGTGAACATTTTAAAAATTATTAATATTTTAAATTTATAATTATTTTTAAGCATAGTTTTCTGGGAAATATCTACCTCTAATTTTCTACTTTTTCCACAAGTTTATCACCTAATATGTTCTGCTTGTCAAATACTCATGGAATAGTTCAGGAGAGAAAGCAAGAGCACATTTTAGAAGCATTTTGAAGATGAGGAGGCTAACCTTATCTTTTTTTTTTTTCATCATCATGTCCACATAATACTTTTTACCCAGTGCTGTAAAATAGCCATATATTATGCTATCAAAGTCCACCACTCCGTTTGAAAGTGGAGAGTAGATAAACTACCAGTCATGTCAGACATTACTACGCTATGTATCCCATATCCAGCAAAGTTGGTTTGACACACACAATTATCTGTCTAGCTGCATTAAGTGTGCCAGAACCTTCCATTATCAGAAATTAGGCTACTTTCTGATTGTTTTCCTACCAGTACCCTGTGTATGGCTTAAATCTTTCCTGGATACCTTGAGTTTTGTGGTGGGTTGATGCTGGCTGGAGGCCAGGTGCCCACCAAAGCTGCTCTATCTCTCCCCTCCTCAGCTGGACAGGGGAGAGAAAATATAACAAAAGGCTCGTGGGTTGAGATAAGGACAGGGAGAGATCACTCAACCAATTACTGTCACGGGCCAAACAGACACAACTTGGGGACTTGTAGCTCCCCGCTACCAAAACCTTGCCACACAAACCCAGTGCAAGTTTCCAGAGGATTTCATTTCTGATGAAGCATTTAGCTGTAGTACTCTTCCACGCTATTATTTTTTTCCATTTCATTTTACTCCTGACTCCATGTGTTGTTCACAGTTTCTTTGAGCCCAAGCTGTATGAAAGTGATCCAGTTTATTTGGGAGCACGAGTCTAACTTAAAAGGATAGATCCAATTCTTACTCCAGAATGCCTTTTTTTGAGGAGCTAAAGCAATTATATTCCTAACACACAGACATTACAACTATACATGGAGCTGTTGGTTTTAATAAGTTAAGCAGAAAAATACAGTTTATTTGTAAACCATTTCTACAGCTTAAAATATTGTCTTTAAATTGTACACCTTTAACAGTAAAAACTGAGTTTCTACAATCCTGCCTTTCATGTTTAAAGATATGATCTTATACTAGCTATCCCAGAAAAATGCAATTAGCTGTCTGTGTTTAGTAGCCTGCCAATATTTGCCTGACTTACTAAATTCCAGCCAGTCTTCATTTTCAGCCATTCTGGTTTCAGCTCTTAGTGTAGTAGTAGTAGCTCATTTAAGCAGGTTGCACAGCCTTCCTTAAATGTATCCAGCATCCCTGTTATAATTTATTCATAAATTAACTCTGTGAACCTCACTTTCACATACTGATCAGTTCATGCTTTAATTTCACACATTGATGAGCACTGCATTAATAAGCGTGACAGGTTTCTTAAAATAGGTAGGGAGGATTTAACAGGACAGGAAAGCCTCTTGTTAACTGCAAGTAAGTGCCAAACTCACCACAGCTGGGAATCTGGTGTCTGCCTGGTAAAAGCAGCATTTTACATGCAGCTAATAGCACTTCAGCACTTCTGCTACAAATTCTATTTGTTAATGAGTTCTGAAGTACAAAGAACAATCACATCATTGTGACAATGAATCAATGAAGTTGTCTTTGGACAGAGATGGAGTATACTTTCTGACCTCCAATGTTATTATTTAATATGACATGTTCGCATTGTTTGATGGTGTTTAACTTGCTCTCTACTATGCTTTTATTGCTTAGTAACCTTATGCTATGTAACTGTGTAGTAATTGGCTGTGTTATTAAGATGGTTAGAAGCCAATGATCAGCACTATGACTAGCCCATAGCATTTAATATATTTATTATATTAAAAGATAATAAACACAGGCTATTACTGTAAGTTAAAAACAGAGATACAGACTTTGCCTCCCTGACCAGCTGAGCAGGTCACTTGTTCTATGGAGAGCTGCATCACCTAAACTCCAGATAATCAGTCAGTGCTGAGCCGTGTGAGCAGTCAAGGCCTAACTCTTGTGGCACAGCAGTAATTTGTCTTCCAAACAAAACAAAACAAAACAAAACCCCAACAACCCAAAACATAATGGCTAGAAGAAAAATTTTAGGTAGAAAATAAACTCAGGGTCCTAGTAACTTGACTTGCTTTTGGGGAGAATAGTTAAATCTAGCCTTTGCAGGTGTAGCCTTCATTACGATGCTATTTTACATTACATTATATAGAGAATAACATTTAGATTTATATAAAAATAATAATGAAGACAGGGGGTGAAATTTGTCACTAGGAAAGTGACAACCTTATATTTACCACTGTGAACCTCCTCCTCTTCCTAGTGTTTAGAATTTTCTATTTTGACTTCTCGTGAGAATAAACAGACAAAATTTATTCAGAATTGTGCTTTTTCTTTTAGACTTTAGTCTAACCTGTGTTCTCAGTGCATTTCAATTCCTGGCTTTATGTTCTGGAAAATAAGTACTCACCATCTTGTCAGGTCCTCATTTTGCTCAAAAGGCATGTTTCAGCATGATGGTTCTGAAAAGCTGTCTTATAAACAAAGCTCAGCATTTAAGTTGGGCAGATACATTTGAATCTAGAAATAAATTAATTTCATTCTCTGTACTTATTTTTTACCCAGTATAGTGGGACCAGTGTTGAATAAAAAAGCAACTTCATGTGGAGCTTTCTACTGGAGTGTGTTGATTCCAAGCCTGGGAGCCCCAAAGGAGGAAGTTATCTTTAATTGTTTTTGCTTCATATACTTCAACCTGATTTCCACTAAAGCTGATGGAAGATCTTCTATATTGTAAGGAGGACTTAAGATTCTTTATCACTTTGGCAGTTTTGAAAATGTTATAAATGATCTCTGTTTTTATATTTTTTTCCCTACTCTGGCTAGAAGCTAGACTTACTGGTTATCTAATGCTTTGTGTCTTTTCTCGAGATTTTGAGCGGGGGTTTTGCTTGCAAATGTAAACCTGAAAATCTTAGTCACCCTTTCTCACAAATTAGTCCTTAATGTTTAGTCATATTTTCTTCACAGTTTTCCTCATAAAATCATAGTTATCTTCTTAATTCTTCTTAACTTGGTTCCAGACACACTTATGTTTTCTCCCTTCTCCAAGTTTCCGTAATCCATTTTTCCTCTTCCTTTTAAGAAAAAAAAAAAAAAAAAAAAAGGCTTAAAAATCAGTAGGTGACAACCAAATTTGTGATTTTTTTTTTCTGTTACTATAATGACTGTATTTTCAGTACACTATCTAGCTTAACCTCAGTAGGAAATCCTCTGGTCTTCTGGGAGTAGTAAAGCTCTGAGCTTATTGTTCCTATTGTAGCAAATCAAACTAGAATTTCCAAGTTGGACAGAAAATTATGTAACAGGGTCTTGTGTACCTCTTGCTCATGCTGGGGAACATTTTCTCACCTAAATGATCTTATTTAGATGATTTGTGTATCCTCTCCTCACCTCTCGTGCTGCCCTCAAAGCACGTACAAATCTCTGGGACTTGCTGGTGGATTTGGCCAGGTATCTTACACCATGAGTGTAAATGCAGAAAAGAAATATGGCACTTGCATTTCCAGTGGGAGCAGAATCATTGATTTATGTAAGCTGTCTTCTGGTCGTAGTCCTTAGAAGCAAGGGAGCAAGCAAAAAGTACATTAGGCTTTCTTAATATATCCCTCTATAATTGTGTTTATTGCCCTTGGAATAAGGTTACCTGAGAATCAGCTGTGAGGACTTAGTATCTGTCTAAAAATCTTCATTGTTGTGAAACCAGTTGTTACAGTTGTAAGGCTGTTCAGAAGTCAGCATTTCTTGTACTTCCCATTGCTTATAATCCTAATGAAAACAAAAGCAAACTGTCATAGAATCATCGAATCATTTAGGTTGGAAAAGACTTTAAGATCACCGAGTCCAACCGTCAACCCAACACCACCATGCCCACTAAACCACTAAACGATGTCCATATCACAGATAACAATCAGATTCTTAATAAAAGCAAACCAGCTCAGTTGTGAACTCTAGAGCTGCTGGAACAATGCACCTCTGCAAGAGCTGTAGCAGGCAATGAAGAACCACGTTCTAAATATGCCGCCTATATCCAGTGACATTACACCCAGAGAACCACAAAGCACCAGCTTTTTGTTGAAAGCAAAGTCTGATTTGTGTGTACAAGCTCTTGGTGTTTTCTTGTTATCATGTCACCCACTAATTGGCTAGGTTACTGAGAATAAAATAAGTAAACTTTTCTTGCTGACACGTTGAGGGCATAAGATATTATAAAAGGCCTAGAAAACTTGACAGCTCTTGTAATAATATTGCTGAGTTAACTCCTTTTCTCTGCCTGTGGGGTAGAAGAACAACTTAGATTTCAGTAAGATTGCACATACAATCTCAACTCTGAAAAATATTTTATAACAATATTACTGAAGGCAACCCAGGGTCACAATGGAATAAAACACTGTGAAAATTCATGAGGTTTTTTGAAATATTTACAAACTTTATGAAATATTTCCAACAGTGTTTGGCATTTAAGAACAACTAAGAATGATCACAGACAGTGAGACTGAATTCTGCTCTCAAGCATCCAAAGACACTATTATTGAGAGCTGATAAGTAGTCACCAAAATTGCTTGATTTTTCTTCTGCTCCTGACAGAAGATTGAAGTTTTGTAGCAGGAGAGTAGAAAATGATGAAGAGCAAATATATATTTCACTTCTAGATTTGTGAAGCTTTGAAATAGTCATCTGGGTGAATGGAAATACTGCAATAGATTTAAGTGTGTACTGGCTGGGCCCAGTAGGATTGTGTGAATTTGAGGCTTTGCAACCTGAGATTTCATTATATCTAATATAATTTTTAAAGCTGTTTTGAGGGAGAATTGGACATTATGCAGAGTCTTTAAAACAATAAAATCAGAAGTGGTGCAGACAAAAAACAGCATGTCTTTTTAGGAAGCTTCCAAAAAACCCTATTTTTTTGGCAAGGAATAGCAGTGATGTGTAAGCAATGAGATTGCATTAAAGTTATGACACACTCACAGCCTCCAATCTTTTTTTTTTTTTTTTAACAAGACATTACAGATCTATGTTACTCAGGGTACTGGCTCTGAAAGTGCCTCTGCTTGTTTTGCAGCTGTGATGTGGATCTAATCTGAGACTTAGATCATCAGCAAATTTAACATGGGAGGCTCCCTAAGCATCTCTAATGAAAGCAAAGCAAAGCTCCAAAGACGTTGGAGTTGATAGTTCAACTGGTAATAGGGAATATTAGTCTGAATAAAACACAGATTACAGCCTGTGCGGGGTGATGTACTGTGAACATGTATAGTACAGAAACAGAGTTTCGAAGGCAACAATGTGGTAAATATTAAAATGGATTTCAATATGCCTTGAAACATCACAGTTTTAAAGAGAAAAATTACATTTTTTAGTAATTAATCCAGAATTGAAACATGTCAAAGTATTCTCTTTAAAATGGTGCCACATGCCAAATGAAGGTATTGTTATCATTGTTGCTCAGGATTTACAGTCCCATTCTGCCATTTTGATGGGCTCTTCAGCCTGACTCTTTCTCACATAATTCATCTCTTTTTCTTCTTTTAATGAAGATGGGGGACACGTTGCGTGATTTATGAGCTACAAGTCAATTAAAAAGCATAACTCACAGCAGAAAATAGCACTATTTGAGTTGAATTTTTTTTTACTTTCAGAGAAAATACTCTGTATAATCATACAAAATTTCAAAGGTTTAATCTTTCAGATACTTGGTTTTCTAACAGGATATCAACATATCCATTGAAAGCAGATTTTTTTGCCAGAAAATGCAGTTTTGTGTTGGTAAAGAAATTTAACAGGAGTCTATTGACCAGCCTTGGTTATTAACTATTGTACTTGCATGGCTTATGTGACTGAAGGGAAATAATTTCCTTTTCTTCTGCTTCAGAAAGTCTATGTTTTCTTTTTTAAGTGAATCAAAATTTCCAGAGACATCTGTGAAATTTTACATGTAAAACTTGAGTAAAAAGCAGCTCCAAATATCTGCTGAAATAGTTCTCCACTTCATACTGCAGGGTGAAGTTCAATTTATTAATATTTATCTACTGTTGCCTTTTTAAAGTACTTGGTACATTCTTATTCATGGATTCCAAAATGTATTTTAAAACAGCTCAGATTTTTTTCAGTGATGGAGCTCAGCTCCTAGTGCTCAGGTATCTTTATTCCCTTCCCTTCCACTCTCATGCTTATACTGCTCAGCAGCCCTCTATCTCTGACCTGGTGCTATAAAGCCACAGTCACTTATCTTCTGCTTTCTCAGGTGAACAAGGAGAACAGAAAGTTGAATGGTGCCCGTAATTGCAGCACTTAGGCAATTCCTTTGGTAACACTAAAAAAAAGCGATGCAGTGAAGCTTCCCTTGATACAAAAGAGAATATTGCACTGTGCCTACTTGGTGCTGTCCTAATCCCAAGTGAAGCCAAAGTGGATCAATATTTTGTTCAGGAACCAGAGATGCTTTAATAGGCACTTGTTTCAGACACCAGGTGATCATCTTGGAAAAGAACTGAAAACCAAAATGCTAAAACTACTCACTTTGTTTCCATGACATACATGTGTATATATTGAAAACAAGTACTTACATCAAACAAATCTGATGTATTTTGATTCAGCAATGTTTATTTTTCTCTAATGTAGAATTTGAGTCAGAGTGGTCTAATTATTGTTCTTCTCAGTCTTTTAGAAACTTTTTTAGACACTGAATAATTTACTTGCTTTACAAAAAGACAAGTAAGTGCTACAGCAAGCCAAGAAAAACAAAATACAGTTGTCTTGTATATAAGAGCATGTGAGGGGCTCCCACAGTGGCTGTTACATATAGGCAGCCTTTTATAGCCTTAATTATATCATCACTGGAAAATCAGTTGCTGTGTATCTAAATTCATTTGCACACATTATGTTTTTCACCCCTGAGGAGTAATATGGTATATAACTACATCTGAAAACTAAACCAGTGAAATTTATGTCATGCCGGTGTTTATTTTGTTGTAAAATTGACTTTCAACAAGCAATCCAATATCTAGTAAAAGGCTCTGATCAGGCAGGGTTATAATGTCATTAAATGCTGCATTTGTTAATAGCTGCAAATATTTTCTTTCCTACTACTTAAGGGTGTTGAAAAGCTTGTTAATGGGAGTGGAAATGAGCTACAAATGAGTGTATACATATTGTACTGAAGTAATTCAGCAATTGCTGTTCCTATTTAAACTGAAAGAAAAATGTCAGCGAAGAAAAAATGTCAGATAGAGAAACCCCTCAACCCTGGTGGACATCAGTCGCCAGAATAATTTCCCGAAGGAACTGATGGGAGTTGGATTTTTGAACCATTTAAAACTCAACATGGTGAAGTAGTGAAGAAGATAAGAAACAGTCTGGATTTTACATAGGCAGTGATTCTGAGTTTTAGGTCTGAGATCTAGAAAGCCTTGCTGAGGCACTGTTGGCCTTCCCCATGTTGAGCAGAGGTTGCTTAAGTGCCTGGTAACTTCCCACATGGAAACAATCCAGTATGAGTTAAACTACTGCAGAAATATATCCATCCTCTCTTGGCTGGCCGTACTTCTCTGTCATGGTAAGAGAGGAGTTGATTTACAGCGTCGTCCTCAGGTGGATTGCTCTTTGTTTTCAATTTTCCTATCTGATGCTAGTTCATCACTCTTCAGCTGCAGCACAAGAGGGGTGACTCCTTCTTATGGGAAGAGATCTGTTCCCAGCAACCCTGGTTGAGAGAGAGGGTGAAGCTTCTTTGTTACGATAATACCTCTTGGATCAATGGCATGGAAATCAATCAAATGAGTTTCAGACTGTGATTCAAACATAGCAACATTTGAATATTCCCCATGGTGTAACGGGAACAGTAGCCTGTTTTATTGACTTTCTGCTTGAAGCCATAGCATTGTTCAAGAAAATTGGAAAAAAGTCACATGGCCTCTTGAAGGAAAAAAATTACATGGGATGTGTCGGTGAGAGCAGTATCTGTCAAAGGTCAGAGATGTGGTGGCTATGTAGTTGTATAAGGAGTCCAGCTTACATTTTACTGGAGGCCACCCTGACCTTTTTAGCTGATGCTAATAGCTTTCACTGCAGGTTTTGATAGTTTTGCACCACCGTAGAGCCAATGAGGCTCATATTCTTCCTTTGCACGTTTTTCTTTGTTATGGGAATATAATCAGAGGTAAATTAAAAGTAAAATCTAACTCCATCTTCTAAGATACTACCTGTGAAATCAGTGCTAAAAGCAATATTGGAAGGATAAAGCTTTCACTGTAGAGTCCAACACTTTTTCCTACTTCTTGGTTCTCTGACCACTATTTACTTATTGCTTCTGCACCCTAACTGTGAGATATAAATTGCTGCTGTGTGTAGTAATTTTTTTCCTACTCTTTGTCATGATCTGTTGTTAATTTATCAATAGACCAGATGAGATATGGCTAAGATGAACTGAGTTGAAAAAATATGTATAAGACAAGGGAATGGATCTCAAATTTGCGAAAGTGCTAACTCTGTCTGATACCCAAGTAGTCACAAACAGATTGCCACCAAAAGCAAAGCAGTCTTTAATGTGCAGTGCCAAACTCCAGTATGAATTAATATTTTAATTAACATTATTGTAGAAATAAATTAATCTTACACAGCTCAGAATCTGTCCATTCCAAAGCATATCAGAATTTGCTGTAAGAGAAAGTTAATAAAATGAGAACATTTCAGGTAGAAAGTAATTTGCTGTTTCTGAAATGAAATATTCGGGGACAGTCTCACCTCTACCATACAAAATTACCAGTATATTTCTTCAATTACTTTATTTCTGCTGTTTGCAGAAGGGCCTCAAGCCCTTCCCATAGCCTAAATCATTCTGGTTTCGTAGCCATATAAGAGTTAGTACTGGGTGCAGAGACCAAAAAGGAATGAATTTGGGTGGTCCTGTTCAGCTTCTCTACCTATTTGCTGTGGATTTTTCCAGTACTTTTTCCTGCAAGAAGCAGTCGGATTGCACAAGCTTTTCAACCAGGCTGGAGCAGAGGGAGATCTGGATGAATATCATAGGGCAGGTATGGAGAATGCAATAAGAGCACAAGCACAGACACCAAAGCTGGGTTTGGGGGGGGGGTGGTGAGGTGGTGGTTCTGGACGTTTGGTTTTGTTTGTTTGTTTGTTTGTTTTAATGAAGTTTGCCCAAGGTTTCTTGCTGTTGACTTCATTATTTTCCTCCTACACCAATTATTGAATTGTTTGCCTCAGGCATCAGATACTTATCTATCAGATAAGGAGTAGAAAAGATAAGAACATATGAGGCAAAATATTAGTGGGAAAAAATGTGGCAGAAACAGATGAAAGAGAAATGGATAAGCAAAGGGAAGTAGGACAAAGAGGCAGTTTTGTATCTTGACAATGAGCTGTGAAAATCCTAGGTACAGCTGTAACAAAAATGAAAATGGTCTCTAAACCCACACTAGCAGGAATTACAGTAGGAAAGTGTAAGTCTCTTCTTGTGAAGGGGCAGAAATCTCTACACAGCACTATTTATCCTCTTATTCCAAAAGGAAACATCCTTAATGGATCTCTGTCTTCTCAGAGCATGAACTCGAGCAGTGATTTATTTAAGCTTGGATGGTTACCTAAAAATAAGAAATGCAAATGCAAATATTTGCATTTGTAAATGTTAATATGACAAGATAGGGAAGTCACTGTCTTATCCTGATGTGTGCAATCAAATGGAGAGGGCAGAGAATAGACTGGGTTTTCACAAGCAGAGTGAGACATTGGGGGAGCAAGTAGCAAAAGTGTAAAGACACCCGTGAAGAATTTGGAAGTCAAGAAGGTAATTTTAAATTCCTTTCTTGATACAGCAGAAAGGAAGCAAGTGAAAAGGTGTTAAGATAATCACAAGTTCCTGCAGATTACTTGGTAAAATGCTTAGAAGGGCCAAGAATAATTACCATGTAACTGACAGTGGCTCTATTTACTTAGTAACATTTATAGCAATTATCATATAATTAGACTGCCACTACCTGATATTTACTATGCAATCAAATGACAAGAGCTACCCTGAAATGTGGTAAAGAAGAGAAGGAATATGGTAACAGTGATTTGTAACTTTAATCATTACCAAGTAACAATTATAACATAGCTTAGGACATTTCTGGCTCAAGAATGATTTTCAGAATGGTGTATGTGCAAATTACAGGCCAAAATGAATTATTTCTTTCAAGGAGATTGAATTTTAGGCTTAAGATATTTACTGTGATGTTATTTTTGGCCATGGTCCATCAAGCTTGGACAAGCTCCCGCTTCTACACAGAGGCTGGAATAATCCCACTGCAGTAAAGCACTGAGGAGACAGGAATATTATCTCCTCAGACTCCCTCCATTGCTAGGAAGACAGATGAAGAGGCATCTCTAAAGGAGAATTGTGAAGTCTGATGAGCTAAGATGTTGTGTAGAGGTGTTTATTTTTTCCATTGACTATTAAAGGAGCCTAGGGTGGTTGTAATCCTAACATAAGCACCTCTGTTAATTGCATGAAATTAGATAAATTGCACTCAGGCCTGAATTAAAAAGCCAAATAGATTAAAAATAAATTCACCAGAAGCCTGCCTGAAAAGATCAGGCTCTGATTGGAAGATCTCCTGTGTATGCCACATGTTTGTAAAATTATTTGCATCCCACCCCTGCTCAGCCTCGGTATAAATAACATTATCACTTTCATTGCCTTCATGTATTTTGCATTTATCCTACAAATTCTGAAATAATTATTTGAAAACTTATATCGGATACCTGAAAATGAGGAAAATGTAATCAGTGTAGCTTATAGTAAAGTACTTACTAACCACATGTGTTTGATAAATTTGAATTTGGATCATTACTTTTGATTATATGATAAGCATATCAACACGTAAGGAGGATAGCTATGCAGATCATAATACACCTTCAACAAGTGAAGGACATCAGTGTGACTGGAGATGAAATTATATCTTGCAGACTAGTTTCTAGTGAGCTAAAATATTTGCTTAAAAAAATTCAAATGACCTTGAAATAAGTCAAGTGAAAATCTATTACTGAACTGGATTCTTAGATCGTTGCTTCAATAAATATTTAATGAAAAGCTAAGAACTAAACAGAAAAAAAGGACAAATGTTTATGCTTTCCAAAATTTATAGAAAAGTATACCCACTGGGGATATATACATACCTCAGCTTCATGGAGCAATGAATGAATTCACAGATGTATTTGCATATGCATCACATCCAAGATTACAGTTCCCTTGCTCCTGGACACTATTTTTGGGAAAGCACAGGAGGCCCCATATTTCATTCCCCTCATTTAAAAAGATTCAAATATGGGAATACAATCTGAAAGGAAGAGAGTCTCAATCGGTAGAAGAGTTGCAGAATGAAAAAACAGACAGAATGCCTCTTGTCCCTTGAAAAAATATGTGATAATAAATTGATGGTCTAAATTCATATATCTTTGTTCTCATCCTAAATGGGTAACACTGATGTATTGAAGTTGGTAAAAATGACAACATTGATGAAGCATTAATTTCGAGTTTCATAGTTTTTTGTACAATAATAAAATCATTCTGGCCACTCAATTTTTTTCATTTCATACAATGAATACAGGTTTTTGTATCATCAGATCTTCCTCAGAACCTTCTTTGGTATGGAAAGACCTCATTGCAAGGTTACTTAAGTTTTATAATCCAGCCTTCATATTTGCTTGATTCAGGAAATTACAGAAGGTAATTTGCTGCACCTGTACAGAGAAAGTCTATTCTAATGACACTGATATTTTGCAAGCAATTCTGGTTTTTACAGGTAAAGAATTTCATTTTGAAGTACAGTCTTACTTTGTACAGCTTTACCCGTATTTTTAGCATGGTACGGTCCAAGTCAGTCTGCCTTTGTGCAGGTGAGAGATCCTGGTGCTTACCATCTTCTCTCCCCTTGGGCTGAGGTGCTGTAAACTGTTTCTGGACCGGTTTCAGAGCTGCCTGACATAGGACTGCCTGTAGCACACTTTTAATGTACACTCTCAGAAGACACTGGGAAAGAAAGTTTAGCTTTCTGCAGCCTCGTCCAACATACCCCTTGTTGCCAGAATGGATTTAATGTATGTCTTTCTCCACTTCTTCAGTCACCTTATGTAAGGGGATCTATTCATAGCTGATTAGGAAGTGAGCAAGCCATCACTGCTAGCTCTGCTCCAAAGGCGGTAAGAGAACCCTTTGCTGTTTCTCCCTCCCACAGCAGGACACAGAGTTACATCAGGGGAACTTCGGTTTGAATTGCTTGGAGACTTCAGATGTCTGCACAATGGTGATGCCTTTTCAGACTGCCACTGTCTAAGGCTGTAGTCAGCAAAGCTAGAACAGGCTTCTTCAGTGATGGGGACTACAGCTTCACCTAGAAGAATAAAATTGCAGGATAGCAGCACCTCTGAAACCAGAGGTGATATAATCAAGCTCGTTCTGAATTTCTGAGTTTAAAGCTCAACCCCAGTAGCAGCAGCCTTCTGGGAGCAGAGTTAGAGGATATGGAAATCTCATTCCAGATATAAAGGAGAACTGAAAAGCCAGAGCCAGTGAATTTTATCTCAGGGTGTTATCTCCTGGCAAAGTCAGGTGTGCTTCATGGAAAATTACAAAAGCAATCCAGGAACTCTTGCCTCTGGGCTGCTTGCTGCAAACAAATGTATGTTTTAAATTATTCATGGCATTCTGAGCAATGGTTTCATAACCACCAACAATCAAACCCAGAATTCACACGTGCAAGACAAGAACTTTAGCTTTAGATTTAGTCTTGCCAGGCAGTACTGTCTGTTTAGCACAGTGGGGACCCAGTCATTGATTGACACCCTTCCATAATTAATTATTAAATCCTAAAATAGATTAGTGGGTCCTAGTAAGTTAAACATCCTGACTTCCCTTTCACTGTTTAAAATCCTGCCTTTGGTGATACCACTGGCGGGATTACTCTGCTCTGCTCCTATTAACATTCTTTAGAGCTCAGCCTAGACAGTGGTTTTCTTTGACACAATTTAAATTCCCGCTCTACACTGAAGAAGAATGATTATAAAACTTTTTAGGATCAGTTTTCAGTAATAAAGGTGTCAGTAGAACACCATGCCACAGCACAGCAGTTTGAAGGATTCATCCGTAAATATAGCCATTGCAGAAATTAATCTACAACATACAGGGAATGTAGACACAGGGCAAAACTCTGTCTGATTTTCCAACTGGAGTTGGAGAGAAATTATTAATCAGCTAGCAAAGGTAACTGTATATTTTCAAAACTGTAAAATTAGTTACCTTGACCAAAGAGACTTAGAAAAATCCATTATCTGTTCAAACACCAAAAAATGTGTGATACCACTTTGATTTTTTTTTTTATCTGCCATACCTTGACCTGTGGATCAGGTACAACATCTTCTGCATAATTACCTCCAAGCCAGTTAAAACTGGCTTTGTTAGGATTAGGGAATTTTACACCTCTGTAAGTGACTGTTTTCTCATCCTAATGACAACAGTGTGAGTCAAGGTGGGGGGAGAGTCAGCATATTGCAGAAATAAATCCTTGAAGACTGCAAGATTGTTTTCCAAACAAGCAATGCCATTTCAGAAGACAATGCAATTTATGCTTCTGAATTTATTTGCACATCACTAGAAAGAAGAAGCTTTCAGTAGTATGGAGTGGTTCCTTGCTATTCGTGTAGAAGAAATTCTACAATAAGCAGCCATTGTGAATTGATTTCTGTCTCCTTATAAGTGTACCTTTGAATAACTTTTTCACAATTCCTTTGGCTGGAGGACTTTCAGACACAATTCTGAGCTGTATGGGCAAAATCCTGGTGTCACTGGAGTGAACAGAAACTTACCATTGACTTCAATGAGACAGAAACTTGGCTCCGTGCTAGATAAAAATAAACTCAGATGACTGGTTTCTTTTTGCATGTCCTCAGAACTGAAATGCATGATGAACATATTTTTATAGTCTTTGATGCTTTCTTTGGATATGTCCCTGCTTTTTGGAAGAAGTCCAGGAGGTTCTTTCAGGTTCATGTAACTCATAAGAAACTGTAGCTGCTGCCTATACTAAGGTTTGTGATAAGAGGTTCCTCTAAAAGTAAGTTGCTATACTGCAGTGTATAAGAGATGACGGAACAGATCAGTACAGAATAAGATATAATGTCATTTTAAAATATAGTATCTATAGTTTATCTCAGGGGCTTTGCACCAAAAAAGAAGGTATTTAAACCAAATAAATAGGCAATGTGTTAGTATCGGAACTCTGTGTTTGTGGGTAGTTTCCATTCTCTTTATGAACGGGGCAGAACTTTTCTGGGGTTTTCAGAAGGCTTCTCCAAAATCCATAAGTCAAAAAGATGTCTTGAGGTCTGTCTTCCTTACACTCTCAGAACTTTTTCATTTTGTATAAATAATATTTATATGTTATTATATATTGTAATATTTGTATAAATAATATTCTTGGGTTTTTTGAAACCTTTTTGGAAATTTTTGTGATGGAACTTCCCAAGTTGCTTACTTTGGGTCACCTTTTTGAGTCATTCCTGTCTCTGCACTGGAACATGGGGTTACTTGGATTTAATTTACTTTTTAGCAGTTTTTTCTTATGTCATTTTAATTACATGTAATAATAAGCAAAATTTACATTAAACATTTACCAGCTTTAAGGTCTCACAAGCAGTGCTAAACAAAGGAATAAGGAAGAAGAGCATACACCTGCAGTTAATAAAACACTGAATCACCACCATTTTAAAAGTCAGTGCCTATGAAAAAATGGTTCTATATCCACTTTCAGTATCTCCAGTAAAGTGGTACAAATTAGTGAAGGTCAAACACAGTAAAGCTATTAATGAACCTCTAGAATTTCTCATAGAAATTATAATGGTTGCTTTAGTAGGATTTTGCAGGTTGAAACTGCTAAATGATGACAGAATACCCAGGAGATTAAGGGAAAAATAACTTATAATTGTTCATCAGGCTATTGTGGGGTATCGGAATCTTAACAGTACAGTAAGTTGATTACTTGGTAATGTCTGTGTGTGTGTAGATGATGCTGTAGTGTTCAGGGCTTATCACAGGTGTGTCTGGCAATATCTTTTACCCAAGCTCTAGCAGACTTATTCTTCTCCTTCTCTGTCCTGTTGATGATCCCTTTACATTGATACTCACCTCCAAACTAGCCCTGAGAAATTCTGAACTGGCTCCTTCGGGGTATCAAGTGGAAAGGTTTATTTGTTTCCTCTCTTCCCCTTGTACACCCTCAGAGAGCTAGACATGTTCTCAGAGTCTCCTACTTTGTTACTTGGGAGCCACTCCTTTCCTGGCACTGATGCTGGCTATGACATGAACTCTGTTCTCACTTGTTGATGGACAAAGTTATAAAAGACCTAATTAATGTCCACAGTTACATTCTTGCCATTCAGAAAAGCTTGTTTGTATCAATCGTTATATAAATAATAATTACATAAAAAATAGGAAACAATCTAAAGATGTAATCTATTCCATCCTCTTACCATCAGCCAGTATCAAATTTACCCACACCATTCTTTGTATCTACCTAGCCAGTTCTTAAATATGTCCAATGGTGGACATTCCCCAAGATTACTAGGTGATCCATTGCTGATACTCAATATCCATAATGTTAGCAAGCTTTTCCTAATTTCTGACATGAATATCCCTCACTGCAAATAAAGCTCAAAACTTTTCACCTGTGGATCTGAAGGATAAACTCTCTTCAGAGAATTTGAATATTTTTGACTACAAGGCTCTGGAATCCTTGGACTGAGACAATTTGTGTATTTGTCATTGTCATAATTCTGTGGCAGAAATTAGCAAAATCAAGTTTTTATGATCTGCCTTAATTCTGATATTCTTAAATGTTAACACTTAATTTGAAATGTCAATGTTTTTCAGAATGAATCAGAACACATTTGCATACACACATATGGACATATACACACACTCACGCCCTGAATTTCTGGCAGATAGATAGACACACATACTCACATGGACATGGACTCTCCCGTGTGGCCTCCACAAAATATTGTCTTACTGAGAATCCATTGATATAGGGCTCTAGGCATGTCCCCAAAATGTCAACTAGCTTAATAAAAAAAACCTTCCTTCAATAATTCAATGTTAATGCCTACCAGAGGTTAAATTCCACCCAAGAAAGCCCTATTATTGAACTGGATTCTCAAATATATCTTTCTGTAAATATTTAATGAAACACTGACAAACAGAAATAGAACAACATTTGATTTCCACCCCCACCCCTCACCCCCAATTAATAGGACAGGGTCCTACTTTAGCATTATACACCTTGGGTTAGTTTATGTACTTAGATGATTCTGTACTGGTGTAGACAAATTTGCAAATATAATCACACAGCCTACCTCGCTCTGTGACCAGATGAGCTTTTGGTAAGCAGAAGGAATGCGAGATCTAGTTTTTAAAAGCATTTTCCTCTGTTTTATGAGGATAAGAATTCTTATAAAGAGCAAATAAGTATACAATCAATGAAAGAATGCAAGAAAAAGTAGATTAGTTGCCATAAATCCAGAAAGCAGAAGTGCTTAGGGTGCGCCTACGTTACTGACTGGTATGTATAGAGAGATGCCCGCTACATTTTGCCTACACTCTATTTGGAACACTCTGCATGGTGTCCTGGTGCATTGCTTCAAGTTTGATACCAGAGCAGTACTGATTCAAGTGCACCAGGAATGTGCTAAATTGTGCAGCACAAGACTCTTGAGTGCAGATGTAAGGCAAATTTACAAGAGAAAGTAATTTCTCCAGTGTATTAAATTGCAATTGTAATTGCATTCTTGGTGTATACTTGGTTCGGCAGTACAAATAGGACTGAGTGAGTACAAATGGGGAAATTGCCCACAAAATCTGCCTTTTACTTTTCCCTAAAACAGCTGAAAAAAAGGCCCATGAAGCCATTCATCCTGGCTATCATGGGTTGGTGGTGTGGAGTTTCCATGGGAATCAGTAAGTCATTCATTAATGTCAAAGTGTCCTTGAGCACAAAGGAGAACACTAGACATGGTGGCACTTGTAAATATAGATTAGAGTTTGACAAAGCAACAAACTCCTTATTGTGCCACCAGGATCAAGCATCTTCCATGTGACTAGTCATACAGATAATGGGTTCTGACTCCTGCACTTCCAACCACAGACTGCTTAATGTAGCATAAGTGACAAAATCTATATTTAGGATGGGCTATATCTCCTTTAACTTTAGCCACCAAAAAGACTGTCTAATCTAAGTTAGCCATCAACGATCTAAGTAGGTTCCCTCAGTCAATGGGGAGAGGTCTTAGATATCTATCTTTATCACCTGAACCACTTCCTGACAGAAGTTCATCCCCTTCCGTCGTCTTCCAAGAGATCTAGATGATTAGCATAGATAGGTCCTTACCATTCAGACAGTCAAAATGAGACTAAATGAATCCCACTCTCAAAGAAAACAGATAAATGGGAAGTCACTGTGGAATACAAACCTAAATTTGGTAAAGACAATTATATCCATTCATGACAAGGAGGTATTCTGCAGAAATAGCATTGCTTTGACAAAAAGATCACTTTGCCGTAGCTTTTGCCCAAGTTCAAATGTACTGACAAGTCTTCAAGAAAGAAAAAGATGAGTGAAGGATTTAAGAAGAGATGAAATACTGAGGCAGGGGAGCCTGGTAGGTGGTGATTTTCCTTTCTGATGAGTTTTGTCACTCAGGGAAGAGACAAAATGGAGGAGGCATTGAACCAATAAGGTTGTGGGTGTGTTTGTGTACATGTAATTAAAAGTTCATTGTTCAGTGTGTGAGTATGTAGATCAACCTGGTTTTGCTGTTGAATTCCCTATTAAAATATCTTACTTTTGTATGAGACTGTAATATGTGTAAGTGCTATAGATTCTAATAATTTATTATTTCTTTATCTTTGTTCATGGTCTCCTAAGAAGGAAATAACTGTTTCTAAAGTTCAAAGCTTCCTGACTACTTTTGAAGTTATGACAGCACTGTTCCTAGGGAGGGCTGTGATCTAGGCAGCTGTCCCCCAGGAATAAAAGTAAATTAATGGAAAAAAATCATAGAGATATAAAACGGTGCTTTCATCAATAGGGCTTTTCAGTTTTGCTTTATGATATGTCATCTGGTGTGGGAGGGAAAGCAAAGTAACTTGTACTTTGAAGTGGTAGCATGTTCCGAAGCAGTCATTAATGTAGTTCATACCTCTTCTTAGGTACCTGAATCAGAGTCCCTGATTCTTTGAGGTGCTCTGTGCAGCCAGGATACCTTGCAAAACCCAGGCCTGTGCAAGCAGCCTGGAGGGCAAAAAATCTGACAAAGAAAACCATTAACTGGAGAGCTTTGGGGTTGAAGATATAAAATATTTTCCAGTTAAGATGCTATAATTTTTGAGATTTTTACAAAGACCTTACAGCTAGCCTAGCTTTCAGAAAAGTATCTTACATTAAATTATTTACAACTAAGAAAAGTAGTTTTCTCTTTAGCTTCTTATAATTTCAAGTTGAAAAGTTAGATCATAGGTTTCAGTCTTCTTTCTTCACATTGAAATTATTAAGACATAAAATCTTTTCACATTATATTACAAATACATGAACACATTCCTATAATTTTCATCAGTTTGCACACACTTTCATAATGTGTTAATGCCTGTCACATACATTTATTTCTAATCTTAACAGGGAATTTTAATGTCTCCTTCCGTGGCATAAGCACCCCCTTAAGTCAGTTGACACATAATTAGAGGGGTTGCTCTTGTACGATAGAAATCGGTTACTTCCCCTACTATGAGCATATTATGCAGCTTCCATTAAGTTTCCTTTGCTTGACAGGTCAAAGAAAGTAGAGAACAATATATAACTGTTAATTCTTATGATAGATTGTCCCTAATTACTTAATTATATTGGTTGGCATATATGATAGTTAGTGTATTGCATTATTTTAGCTGATAATGGATAGCGTAATTCAGCTGAAATGGAAAACTACATGGAAATAAGCTCAATATCTTCATATTTTGTACCCTCTGGAAGGACATTTTTTAGCTGAGACCTACTGAAGAGAATGTAAAGACCTAAGGAGCTCAATGCTCTGAGCTTTCCTTATATGTTCTCTCCAATAGATTCTGCCTTGAACTAGATCCCATTTAGGATTGGCTCTACCAGGTCAGAGCAATGCCTACTTAGACATCCATGGGGAATGCCCAAAGGAGAGTATGAGAATAGGAGCTGCAAGCAGATGATCTTTCCCAGATGCTCTTCCTGCTTCCAGTAATTTATGGTTTAGGGGATTCCTTAGAAGGTGGTATCTTTGTATTTAATAATCATGATGGACTTCCCTTTCATGTCCTTGTCCAGTGACTTTTGTCACCCCTGTCATCTACTAGAAATCTACAACCTCCTGTGGCAGGGATGTCTACCGCTTAGTTACAAGTCACAGGATAAATCCCTCCCTGTCTTTACTTTAGGAATTAACTTTTAGTTTCATTTGGAGGTCTTTTAGTCTCTTATTGGAGGAAACAGTGACCATCTGATCAGATTCACTCTTCCCTGTTTGCTCTCAAACACTATTCACTCTCCTCAAATTACTTGATGTTGTACAGAATTGTCTTACCTCTTCCCTCATATCTGCTTCTTTTCCAGGATGTATCCAGCTTTATAAATATACTTCTCATACCTAAGCCATTTCATAACTTTAATTATCCTTGATGCCCTTTGCTGAAAACTTGCCAATTCTACTAATTTGGTAAATTACATAGAAAGCGAACATTAAACTGGAATTTCTGGCATTATTGCTGCAGTAAAACATTGATGACTGGAGAGTATAACATGAATTTGTTATGTTACAGTTAGCTTCACATTTGCTTCTGAAGACACATTTCACCCTCAATTATATGAAGGGGAAAGTAATATGCTGCTTTAATTTTTGTAAATTATACTTTCTAGGCATTCAGACTACTGAATACTGAAAAGGTCAGAGTACTATAGTTCACCAATGTAATTTATGATCTGTCTCATGCATGCTAAGAAATAGCACACATTGGGGGAAATGATGTAAACTCCATGAAAAAAAAAAATCAAATTAAGCCAAGGATGATGTCCAGAAAGACTAATAGTTTAGAGTTTTAATTTCCTATTGCATTCACATTACATTTAGATGGCAAAACTACAGCTGTCATTGAAGTGTTTTACAAATATTCATTAATCTATATCTTAATTAATTACGTATTCTTATGAGAAACCAGGGAGTAAGGTTATGTTCCAGTCAGAGCAGATATTCTTACCTATATTCAATAGTTTACTCTCAGTGACAAAGAAGTCATAATTAGGAGGAATTAGAATCCAGGATTTCTTGGGTGTCACAGTTTTCTTTCTATGATACAAAGGTGTGTATATTACATGATATTTTTGGAACTTTTTGGTGTGCAACAAGCCTCAGACTTTTGTTACTTCTAGATTCAAAACTTCATTGCGGTCCTGCTGAAGCTACTGTTCAAACTGCCCAGAAAATAAGTTGAGGCCAAACTGATGCTGTCTGTCTTTAAAGTGAAGCTGCGCTTTGGTAATGCAATCAGCTAATACTTAACAGATGCCAGTAAGACTGCAGGTGCAATTTCTGATTTGAATCTATTATGTTGAATGACTCAAGCCCTGGCTACCCGAGATAAAACCTCTTTCTGGGGGGCATGCTAGTATGGTTGAGTGTAATTGAACAGCTTGAGCCAGGGGCTTTCTCATAGAGACCAATGTGAGCTGCTCAAGGTGTAATCTGCAAGGGACATTTCAATTCTTATCTCACTCCTCTTAATCAGTTATAACCCAGAAATGACTTTTCATGCACCCTGTTGTCTTGATTGAAGAGGTACTAAGATATTTTGGGGAAAAAAAAGGGGTAGGAGATATATGAAACTAACACATCACAGAATTAACTCATGCGCATGTATCTGTTCTTGCTCAGCTTAAAAACAATTAAAATATTTTATATATCTGAAATTATTTTTTCTTATATAACAGAGGTAAGGTGTTTTTTAGAGGGAAAAAGAGTAAAATGTGACATTCCACTTGAGCAGGAATGGAATGCATCATGTGTTCACATTTTTTAAATGGCTTTAAAATTCCAAATACAGTTTGTAATGAAATGGTATCTGTAAATGTAATCACAGAATCAACAGCAACTGACTATTTTGTACCCTTGTGTATCCAGTAGAAAATGGAATTTCGATTATTATGCTTGGCATCTTATTAAACTTTTCTATTCTAATACATTTTTTCCTCAACTTTCCTGTCCTAATACTCACAAGAGAAACTTTTTCTTCTTACCATTTGTTTATTCCTGACAGGATGGAATTCATTTATAATTTCTTACATTAAATCACTCTATCATTATAAATTACCTTCTTATTTCTAAGCTCAAAACACCTATTTAGGTGAAGGAGTTCATATCCTTTAGAGAGATTTTTGTGATACTTTATATTCGATTGGCAGTGTAGCACAATAGTGGTTGAGTAACATAAATAAACAATAACAATAAATTTCAGAAAATCTGAGTCTCAGTAGTAGCAAAGGGGTATTATTGCAGGCTGATAATTGACACAATTGATTCATTCAGTCTTTCTGGGTTTTGGATACTTTCATATGTATTTTCAGTCAAACCTCATTCAAGGTATGCTACTGAAAAAAAAGTACTCTTGCTCATACTGTCAGCACAAAAATTCCCCCTAATAGAGTATTTCTGAATACATATTTAGGAAGACAGAGAAAAGTTTTAAAAGACAGAACTATGTCTGAAATGCTGCTGTAGCAGTTGACCAAATAAGACTCTAAAGGATCCTTCATCCTCTATTTCCAAGCCCTGGAAATAGAGTCAAATTAATAGCACCAAAGAAGCAAAACATCTTCTAAACAGTCGTGTTTTGCTATAACTAGCAGCCTCAGAGCCCTTCGTGCAAAACTGCTGATAAACAGTGACCATTCACCACGTGGTACCCTTGAAAGAGAATATGTGAACTACTCCGCAGAGGTCTTTCTGATCGTTTCTCTTGCACTCTGGCAGGTTGTTTTGACAGCAGCAGGATTCATGGAAGTGGGAGACAGGCCTCCCATATAAGAATGCCCCACAAGAGAGAGAAAGAGCACTAGCTCTCACCAGCTAAAGGACCAAAGACCTGTCAAAATAACTAAAATAACAATGACACTCAAGGTAAACCCCTGTCATTGGGACTTGGGCTGAATCTCAGGTAGTGTCTTTGCAGGACAACTTCTAACTTCTTCACCACATATGACAGAGTGGGATGGACCTAAAGCAAGCTCTGTTTGTAGGTCAAAATATTCTTTATGCCTCGGACTGAAGGTAAGTTTTATCTTGGAGTCAGGAGCCTGAAGGGTGGTAGTGATGTTCCAGCTTCCTTTAAATGGGCAGTAGCACCAATACTGTTTAAACTATTCCTTCAAGCAAGAAAACACACTGGACTCAGACAAGTTATTCTGTCTAACTGCAGTTTAGTAATCTTTATGAGGACATCTTAGAAGGGGACCAAGACATGACAGTTTTCTACATTTTCCACAGTATTCTACAGAAAAATTTTGTCACCAGCCTTAAGATGACAAACACAGCAACAATGTGCTCAGATCTCATCTGTAGTAAACCATGACTTTACTACTGAAGTTGAAAAAATTTTTTTGGAAAGGCTAGAGTTGAAAAAGTGATCATTCTATCTTTTGTTCTGAATAATTCTCCTACATGTTTAAACCCCTACACAGTCTATACCATGAAAGAAAGCTCACATTTTTGATTGTTAAAACAGTAGCCAGACCTGAAACAGAAAAGAGACATTTTTACCATGGATGAATTTTCTCCCAAACTAAAGTAATAATCAAAGACTTTTTTATTTATTTTATTTTATTTTATTTATTTTGGTTTGGTTTAGTTTTATTTTATCAAATTCTGTATACAGTAAAAGGGAGCAAAAAGCATATCACCCTACCTAGACTTTGGATAATGTTCTGTAGTCTCCAGAATGTAGGATAGCACAGCGGAGAGCATTAGCCAAATAGCATGAATGGCTAATTTTTAAATTCTCGTTTCTTTGAGTTTTAATATGTCCATATTGCATCTCAGTTTTGTTCAGGAGTAAGACCCCTTTCAGATGCTTGCTTAGGGACATGGTATGTTATCAGAAAGAGGAAAACGTACACAGAAAATTACAAGATGTTATACAACGCTATAATAAGATAAAGTTAAGTTTGTCTGTTATGCTTTGAATAAGTGGTACAAGAGAATTTGCCCTATACATTCAATAACACCACACAGATAGATACCACACAGGACTGTTAATGTTCCCATTTTGACCTCATAGATATATTCAGGCAGAAAATTATCTGCTATTAACACACCCACCTTCTGTCCCCCGCTTCGCAAACAAATTTGTCTTAGTGTGAATGTAGGATGGGGTAATTTGACTTTTGCAATCACAGCAGACAGCTGTGAGTGATACATGACATGAAAATGAAATATCCCCGCCCTTGCTCATTGAGAACAGATAGCGCTGTGCAGTTATTATGCTGTGTTGTAGTCTGTGCTTGACAGGTATGGAGTAGAGGAAGATAAAATAAGCCTTTATTCCTAGTTTTATTAATTATTCCTATACATACAGAAAAAGGACTTTATACAAACATGATATTCCTTAATTTCCTTTCTGTCTCTCCCCTCTCTCCATTCTCCATCACTGTGAGAGAACTCCACCACGCTCCCAGTCACTCGGGCTTAATAGCAGAGTGTTAAATTAGATACCCCTTTTCCCTTTCCACCCACTGCTAGACTGTTGTTAAATTTCTCCAGTTATTCCTCAGTTAAGATGAACAAGCTATATAATTTCCTTTCTATTTCAGCTGTTACAGTTTTGATAATTTATGAAAACTGTCTTAGCATCTCTCCCCTCATCTAATTCAGCTTTCTTCTTTTCCTCTTAGTCTTTACACTGCAAGCCTTCTGGCCAGCTTACCACAGCTTTTTCTCAGCCCAGCCTCATTGTCCCCCTTCCTATTTTGAGCTAACATTTCACTGATTTAGAAGCTCTCCATGCCTTCTTTGTGAGCAGCAACTTCCCCGTAACAACTTGTCGCTTCTACGTATTCTACCCCAAGCTGCCAATGGTTGCGTGGAGTTCAGTGCCTTCAGCTCCCTGGCCTCTCCATCTTCTCTCTGTATCTTTTTCTCATTGGAAGCATCTACAATTTGCAATTCAGCAGATTCTCAGTTTCCTTTCTTTCCTCTTTTCTGAGCCCTTCAAGCCTTGGCTCGCTTATACCAGAAATATATTAATTATTTTCTAATGCATTTTACTTATTCTGGATGCGGTTTGAACTGTGTCTCAGAGGTACAGATCTGAGCAGTGTTTGTGAGATTTGCCCTTTGTCATGAACTCAAAATATGAAAAAGGGTAAGCAAGAGTGGTTTGGGGGCCTTGTGTGTTAGCATCTAAGTCACTGAGCCATGCTTGGCAGCTCTAGTTTGAATAAATGATTTGAATTATAGCATAATGAGAGCATAGAGGCATTTTTAATTTCTTTTTGGATGCTTTTGAACAACTAGTTTTGAAAAAGAAAATCAACAGCTTGCATAATGTAGGAAATATGATAAATGGGTCCCTATAAACACATGTATTTCAAATCTGGGTGCCTACAGTTAGGCTCCTAAAATCTCATGTAGACAGTTACATAAATGACCTACTCTGAAGCATTGAGTAGTCGCATCTCGCAGCGACTGCATTGGCTGACCTGCCTGGTTTCCCTTTGCACACACCCCAATGAGTTCTGTGACCTACCAGCCACCAGAAAGACCAGCCTTCCTGACCAGTCCATGCTGCCACCTGCATCTGCGCCTGAGCAGTCCCTGGAAAGTATCCAACTTCCAACCAAGCCTGTTTGTCATGTCCTACACTGAAAGATGCTTTTGCAGAAGCAAGTCCATGTGAGTGCCTGTGTTTTCGTTTTAGGTATTGCTCTCTTGTGTGTGCTCCTATTTATGTCTCTAGAGATTCAGCCACATAGGAAGTGTTGTGGTCCTCTGCATGGTGTGACCAGTTCTGTACAGGTCAACAGAGGGTGAAGGAGGGCAAAGGCTTTGTCTCCTCTTTGTTTCTTCTGGTTTGTTTCCTGGACCACAAATATGTTGCTTCTAGCTTATTTTCCCCCTTCCTAAGCTCTCTCTTTCCCTCACGTGTATCTGCAAAGTGGAAGATCCTTCTACATGTGTCCAACCACACACCCCAAGGAGGGGACCGCAGAATCTGCTGGGGACATGCCATGGGTGGTGCAGGAGGAAGACACCAGACACACTGAAGTAATTTTTTTGCTTTCTTACAAGGCAAACAAATGACAGATCTAGCTGTGCCTGACGCTTCCTGAACACCAGAGACTCTGTCCCTCCAGGGAACCTCAGGTTAATGAGATGGAAAATGCAGTCAGCAGATTCTGCACCATCAGAAACCACCAAACTTGCACAAACTGCCCCCATACCTCTGAACTGTGCCTTATTTCTCAAGCTAAAAGACTATTAATACCAGATTCTTAGTTCAGTCCTGATTTGATTTTTAATATCTTCCCTCTGCCCTTCACACTAATATTTTAAAAAGGAAAAGTAAAGGAGGCTGCCTCACAGATACTGAAGTCTCTACAGTAATTTTCAGGCAGAAAATCAAATTGCCTGTGGGCTGTAGATTTTCATAGTGTGCATGCATAGCAGAGGTCACCTTTAACATTAAGGGCATGAATCTCGTTTTCCCTCCATCATCTGAGCTTTGGTGTAACGTCATTAATAACTTCAGCAGATTCACACTGACTGATCTGTGGGGTTACTAAGACCATTAGTTTGGCCCAGACCTTGTATTTAAAGTGTAACTAATGGCAACGAAAACTCTTAACTGTGCTTTAGAGAGAAAATATAATAATGAAAAGCTGCTGACAGCGTCATAGGAACCATATCAGACTGCTTACTTAATTTTATACAAAACTCTCCATTACTAGATCCTACCTTTTTTTTTTGCAAAGCAAATTAACCCATTACCCCCATTTTGCAGTCAGAATTGAGGTTCTGAGAGATTAAAATCATTCAAAGGGCAAAATTACAGGTTTTTTTATTCCCTTATAGTCCATTACACTCAAAATGTGACAAGCTGGATCGTGTAAAGGAGAGAAGGCAGGACTGCAGTAGTACAAGACATCGAGAGAGGGAACAGAATGAAGTCTGGCTTTTGAGCTTGTTTTGAATTTTGTTACTGGAAAGACAACAAGGCTTAGCAAGCTTGCTCTGAGAGAAATCTGTTTACCTTTCTAGCTACTTGGCTGCTCACAGAATTCCTAAAATCCCAAAATATTAGTACTTTTGGGTGAAGGAACTATCATAGAGTGAGGCTATAACATGAAACAGTGAGAACCTGAATATTTCCAGGACAAATATGAAAATAAGTCTGCCAAATGTAGCAGCTGCTGGAGTCATAGACTCAAAACGTGTCCTGTTTTGACTGTTGTGGTCACACCAAGAAGCGGTAGGCTTTGACAGCAAGACTTTGTGTTTTGCTGAACGGCTGTGATCTGCACTGTGACACCCTGGGTACAGTCATACAGCTTTGGAGTTTGCTGGAGCGCTCTGAGTCGAATCTACAGCTTACAAAAGATTTTGAATCTTTCTGAAGGACTTGGTTTAGTGGTTAACTAGGTTATCGGTTACACTTGATGATCTTAAAGGTCTTTTCCAACCTAAATGATTCTACTGCTGCTGGTAAAGGTTTTCTGTTAACATATTTGCTTGTAAATAAAAAGAGCTATACCAAAAATAATTGCAGCAATGAGTCATTCCCAAATTATGACCCATTTTCTTTGATTAACACTTCTAGGGTCTAAACGAGCCAGCTGTGCTATGCAGTACGTTAGTTCAGTGTGCTCTATAACAAATTAGGGTTTTTTTCAAAAGTGAGTAGTGTTCCAATACTAAAAGCTAGTATTTCCTGTTTAATTCAAATATATCTGTACTGACCTTACCCCGATACTCACTGTGCTTAAATGGCTGTGCCTGCACTTCTCCTTCATCTCAAAACCTCCCACCTAAGGCAGTCAAATTCTGCTTCAGAAATGGTAGTGCCTGAATTAACTTTATTTCGGATTCCTTTTTCCACAGCTACTTGCTTCCACTGATTAAAGAAGCCATTTCTTAGCAGCCTTCCAGAGTGTTACATTTTTATTACGTCAGATATCTCAATTTGGCTGTATCCTTTACGGAGTACAGCCAGCACCTGTATGGCTAGATCCTGTACATCATTTTTCTGCCTGGAGTTCTTGAGATCTGTGGATTTGTTGGCTTCTAAAAAGATTTCCAGCACTACTCAAAGATGCTTGCTTTTCTTGGCTCCTTTCCTGGATGCCTTTCAAAGCAGTACAGTGACTTGCAAGGATCTATAGACCGCGGTTAAAACCCCAGAGCTAATTACCCGGGTGTGGCACTAGGGTACCTGGATGCCTGCAGTACAGAGAGCAAAGTATGCAGATCTGTGACAGTTTGGTTAATGAGTTTCTATCATAAGTCACCATTCTCTTAGCCAAGGCAATAAAAATGAATCTAACTGATATGGCTGTTGTGATACAGCAATGCATCTATGTGGAGTAAATTTTAGGTGTGTGTAAAGCACTGGCCTATGATACATGATCATGTTTTTGTTTGTGTTAGTTGCTGTGACTGGCACAACCTATTACTAACAGTTACCCATCCTCCTCTTTAGTGTTGTGATAAATCTGATTTTGAGCAATGACAGTTCCTGAATTTCATCCTTTGCACCTAATAAATCATATTGCACAATATGTTCATACAATGGCATAGAAATCTACTTTTATAAACATTAAATTTTATCCAATTCTTAGTGAATTTTCCAACAGTAGTGTTTCTAGTACAGACAGACAAAACCTTCAACGCAGATTTGCTTTTTTGGCAGTTCACCTTTAGATCAAAGTCTGCATGTTATGTCTTGGTCCATTTTTAGTGCTGGATTTTTTTTCTTGGGAGAAATTGCTTATTAGTGCATTAAAAATCAGGAAAAAATTATGCAAAAATTGTATGAGAACAATTAAGGACATAGCTGTGACCAGTTAAGCATTAATTGGTGCTAGTTTTGAGCTACAGTATGGACAGATTTTTCAGTAGCTATTTTCACACTTAAACTGTTTAAGCGAATAGTATACATCATAATTCTGAATTTATATCTGAATTATTTGAATACAGCCAAGTTACAATCATATAGCTTCTACTTCTAAGGTTTACAGTGATTCAGATCACTTCTAAGAGTCATAATTTTCTCCAAAAACAAAGCATGTTCTTTTGATTGTTCAGACTGTATTTGAGTTTCCTGAACATGTGCTATGTATTTACACATTTTTCAAGAGTAATATTTTCCCTGCATTGAAGGTTATTTAAAAAAACCCAACCAACCAACCAAAAAAAGCCACCAGAAAATATTGAGAGAAACAAAAAAATGCAGAGCTTTTATTTTCTCGTGCAGATTTTAGCCTTTACCATGTTTCACTTCTTACTTTTTTTTTTTCTCAAAGTAATACCAGAATGGGGTTAGAGTTAACTAGAACTTAATTTACTGTTTCAGGTGAATGTGTATATCTATTAATCCTGTCAAAACACATTTTGGTTTACATACTTTTAACGACAGACCTTAAAGATTTCTGCAAGGCACACATTTCATCAGCATTCATCCTAAGAAGAACGTTAGATTAAACAGAGGTAGAATAGAATTTCCATTTTAATTTCCTGTGATTTAGGCATCTGTTCTTGCTCAAAAGCAGAAATTATAGTATTTCCCAGAAAATGAATTTACTAAAAGAACATTTGGTCAGTCAGCAATATTTATTATTATAAAGTTGAAACAATTTTATTGAACTTTTAATCTGAAATGCATTTTGGAAGGCTCAATTTTACAGCATGTTTGGGGAAACATTTCAAAATGGCAACATGAAGTTTTACGCCATCTAAAAAAAGCTTTTGCAGTAAGAACATGATGTCTTAGTGAGTGCTCCCCTGTTATTTCAATGATAATGTTCTGCTAAGAGCTTCCCGACCAGATCGACTTATTGGAAGGGGAACCTCATCAGGCCCACCCCACCCATGAGCACAGGTCTTCTGAAAGTAGCTCAGGTTAAGTAAAGGCTGTGCAGGTATGAAAACTGCATAAAGAATCCAGTTTCTTACTTATCACCTTCATTTCAGCTCCTGTCTGAATCTGCCAAGAATGTTGATTTACGCCTATGATGATATCAAAAGACCATCTAAGCAGTTTCCTGCTGGGACTGCCAGGGTACCCTCACGCTCTGCTCTTCTCAGCTTTCCTGCCTAGGTAGCCTAACTTTTCTACTTTCTCTTTATAAATGGTGGAAGCAATTAGTACAGGATATTGGTTTTTTCTGGTTGATCTTGAAGATAAACAGTACTATTAAGCCTATACTACTGTTAGAAATGTGTTTTGCTTTTGCCAATATTGCTAGCAGTGTATTCTACACATATAATGGCACACATTTCCTAGGTTCAGTGCTTTGTTTATTGAAGAGTAGTCTCAAATATATGATGATGACTGAATAAAGTGTATAATTTTTGCCCATTTCACCTACTTGAAATATTTGTCTATGTTGCTGTTTCTTTGTAAATCCTGGCAAAAGTAGTCCAAAGGAACTATATCAATTGTGCAAAAAAGATTTGGAATAGTCCCAGCAGGAACTCTCTATTTTTTCAATTGCAAAAGTTAATCTGATAAATTCAGACATTTTTTACAGCCTAAACAAGCCTACATGGAAAGTCAAGGAAAACAAGGGTAAACTCACCACATATTAGATAAATATTTTGTTTTGCCTAGTGTTCTTTTCTTCTGTCTACAGAAAGAGAAGTTTCTTGTTCTTTTTTTGTCGATTTCTTTTCCTCTGTCATTGCAGTGCGTTAAGGAATCAGACTGCAAATTCAGCTTAGAATTTGATCTAGTGCCTACTATACTTTTGCACTGATTACTGTAAATGTCTCTGAAAGAAATAGTGACTGTGAGGATAGAAGCAAGTTAAAAAAACCTGGGAGGTGGATGTTCAAGTAAAATCCCCCCCTAGTTCCTCTCAGCTGAGAGCATAATCTAACAGGGTTTTTCATCCTGAAGTACAATCCTGTTTCTAATCCAGTATTGGTTGGTTTTCAAACTCTCCCTTGGGAGGCTGTGCTTGATAGCAGGGCTGGTTTTAAATCCACAGCAACACCCTTTTTTACACAGTGGGAGTAAGGCAACTGATGTCTGTCCCACAAAAGGCATGCCAGCACATGCTCCAAAACAGGTCCCATGTTAACTGCAGAACAACATCTCCTGGGTCACTTCTCACCTGTTTGTATCAGCCTGCTCTGGTCTTGAGCCACACTGCTGTGTGGTGGTCTGAAGATAAGTCTCTGGGTAAGAAAGAAGGTTTTAATCTTCACTGTTGTCAATCCAAACTAAATTACAGGAAGAAAAGGGAATTCATCTTAGAATAATGAAACCAGACTTGGTTCAGACATAATTTAGGGATTAACAGCGGCTGAACCTGAGGCCATCATCTTCTCTCTTTTGATTGCTAATCATCAGGAAATGCCCTCACCTGATCATTATTGCTCAGTTAAATCAAAAATATGCTAAAGGCATAAAATCATAACATTTGACCGCTATCTCAGAAAGTTTTGGCTAAAGAATTACTTATGCCCAGGAATCTTTTTATCTGTAACACATTGTGTGAACTATGGAGAACAGTAACGTATGCTGTATATTTGCCATACTCTGTTTTGCCATAAATTTACAGCTTCTTTAAGATCTATAAAATGTCACGTAACATAAACATACAGGCTGCAGACTTCACAGAAGAATATTTCTCATTAAACATCTGCCTTTCCTAAACTGTCCCCATTATTGAAAATAAACATATTCTACCTGTATTGAAAGACAACTTTCTTTAGACAAGTGAAGCACTGCTCTTTCCAAGAACTCTTATAAAATAGATTGCACTTTTTTTGCTCACTGTCTGCCTGCCTCTTTATATACTCTTTCCATTGCACCAAAGAGCCAAGATAAGCTGGTCATTTCTTTCTCAAAGACATTGTGAACCTTATAATAAAATCTAGTATTGGAAAACTTGGAGTATTTAAATAGACTCATTTCCTGAATTCCTTTAAAATGTATTGGATGGATTAGTTTTCAGCTTTTTAGGGGAAAAAGTAAGAGTTTTAGCATAGATTTCAGAGAGTCAAATATATCATTAAACAGGGGGAAAATTCTTCCTAGCAGATTATAACTCTAAGAAGTTAAGTGGGATCACTTAAAGTTAATAAACAACTAGCAAAAACTATGATCAATCTTCTTTATAATTCTCCTTTTCCCCAGAAAAATAATATTTCAGAAGGCATGGTTAAAGTTGATGACAAAACAAAGCAATATGAAAGAAAAGCAGATCAGTTGCATAAGGGACTCAAAAAGAAACAAGCCACGTTTTTGTTTACTGCCTGACTGCTGTCAGCAATCTCCCCATAAGTTATAAAGCGAGAAACTAATATGCAACAAAAGAGAAAGGTCACTCACCACAATAAGTCAGCAAATGTTTAGAAAGGTTACACATTACGATGACAATTGTGAACACCATAGTTATTCCATGGATGAGCAGTGAGGCAGTGAAGTTTCATTAAAACCAGAGTGATGTTATTAAACTTTTATAATTTGACTGGGATACGTGCAGCAGCATTTTTCATAAGCTCAAGCCTGTGCAACGTGCAACGAGGGAACCAATAAGTAGTGAATTACAATAATCAATATGTGAAATGACAAAAGCATTAATCAACATTGCAGCAGTGTCCTGACCTAGGAAGAAATTAGTTTTATGTAGATCACATAAATACTGGATAAATTACATACTGGGCCAAATGAATGGTTCATGTAACTCAATTGCTGATATATGCAGCTGGTGACACATTTGGATCTAGTGATGAATTTGGATGATTACATTTTGACATGATATCATACTGAGTCAGGCAATTAGCATAACAACATTTTCACAAGGACTTATTTGGATGTAAAATTTATGTAGATTCAGCTGTGCTCATGCATTTTTCTTGTTTGCATGGGACATTATATTGCTCCACAAGAAAAAGTCACTGAGTTTTGCTGGCATGGGTACCCACAGACGGGTAAGCTTAGGTGTGCATATTCTGTTGCTGGAAACGGGAAAACTATGTGGTGTTTGTTTGTTTTTTTTTTGAAAGAGACATCCCTTAATACAGAGCCCTGGATCAAAAGTGATCAGAAGTGATTAATAAACCAAGCAGGGGACCATTCGCAATTGTTCAAAGGCTTCATAGCACAGCAAGACAAAATCAGTGTCAAAATTTGTGTGTTGCAATTATCCTTTCAGAAACTCCTTTTGTTTGAGCGCTTTGACAGAGGTGATGCGAAGATAGCAGAGAGGGTGTTTCTTGCCTCACTATCTATAGACTCATTCCAAGTACCTAGAAATATGTACATGTTTACTGTAATTATTTATATGCAATATATAAAATAAGGGATATGTTGGAAAACATTGTTACAGAAATGTTTTAAGGATGGGTTTAAATGAAAGCAGCCTTTAGCATATCTCCTCATTAAAGACAGTATAGAATAGCACCAGTGATAACTATACATATATAGCCATTCCAATTTTCTCAGCTCACCATTGGGATGGATGATAAAACTGTTTCAAGTGTAAACATTCTCCTTCCAGAGATACGAATGGGTCCACTTGCTATCCTCCAGTGTTAAGATAAATGATTTGGCACATACACTCTTGGTGTGAACTTCTTGCAGAAATGAAAGGAGAGGGTGAAAATGAATAGCAGCATGGCTGCATTCCCTAGACACATCTCTCTCAGGAAATACAAGCATCTTTGGAAGGGAAGCAAGAGCACAAACATAAACAATAGGCAAGAGAAGACTTTTTGGCTAATAAGCAGAAATAGCTGTTAAAATTGAAAGAGCCTTACCTAAAATACAGCTGGTTTTACAATCAAAAGAAAAGCGCTGCATGAAGACCCAAGGGAATTTTCTAGGAACTTAAGAAGTGGTTAGAAATAAAAGGTAGAAGGGGTGAATTTGAAGTATCTATAATACGCCTTTATTAAATCCTCAACATTTCTGTATTCTTTATATAGAAAAGCGGATGAAAAATAAATGAAAATGACAGGTTGTAGGCACTATGCTGCCTGACATAGTGGTGATATGTATTGATCCTGCCAATGTCTCAGAGTTGTTCACTTGCAATGATTGCTTTTTTGACTGTTCATTCAATTCTTGTTAACAAAAAAATTCAGAGTGAGAGCCATTAGTCTCCTCAATCGCTAGTGACCGTCAATGAAGAGTTTGGTTTTACTTGGGATAACTCTAACTTTGGTAGATGAAAAGAATACCCATGAGGTCGCTGAATAATTCAGGAGTGACTCAAAGTTTGACCAACAGCATTAAACTGAATTTATTCAACAATTTAGGCAAAGACAGAATAAGAAAAGCTGATTTAATATTCAAGTAAGGGATTGAAAGAACAATGCTTTCCCAAGAAATCTGAGGTAGATTGAGCAGTCCTTTATCTTGTTTCTGACCAGAAAACACGGGATCTCACTTGAAAATGAGGAAAAGTAAGATGGACACTGACATTGGCCTAAAGGAAAAAGTATACGAACAAACAAAAACCATGTTATCTTTCAATCACAGTAGCAGAGCTCTATTTCATGTTATTTCAGTGTCTGTAAATACTCACCTTTTTCCACAGTTACTACAGGACTTTATGTTAGAAGCAGTAGTTAGACTTCTGTGCAAATGGGGATTGCCTTTCTTTTCATAGCTAATAGTGAAACAAAATGTCATGTCTGAAAAAAATAAAATGCATGATCATCCAAAAATAGAGGACGTCAGTAGAAAATCCAGGCTGCAGGGAAGAAAAAAATAAATCTTTGAATTAGAAAACTGATAGGTCAATTGAGTCGCACTGAACCCTTCCAGACTCCTCCGTTTTCTGTTTCCACTGTTGTGATCATTATGAACACTGAAGTGTCAAAAAAAATGAAACAGTAACAACTGAGAACAAATTGGGACTCATTTTAGATAAGCTGTGCAGGCATATGTAATAAAGGACAATATTAGTCCCAAACCACCAACAATTAAAGCTACATCACTCAGTTTCTCTAGAATTTTATGCATGATTATTAAAGAGTCATTGACTGAAATTCTGTCTTTATTCCATTATAATTGAGTTACTTTACCCAGTTTCTCTAGGTCACTGGAAAATATGTCAGGATTTATAATGTTGAGTGAAATGCTCTTTTTAAGTATCAGAAAAGGTATTTTAGGCAAAATTCTATAATGTTACCAAAAAAGATTGTACTTTGGGAAAATTTTAAATACATGCTCTTTGCTTTTTGCCTGAGTAAGTACGCTTTGTATGCTGGGCATTAGCACAAAGCCTGTCATTATAAATAACACTTCCAGACAACAAGTAAAATGAATTCTGGCCCATCTTTATCGTTAGCTATTCCATAGTTGCTTGTTGTATTTCATCAAAAAATATTATGTGCCTATCATTTCTCAAAAAATATAGTTGTTCTATTATCTTAGCCTAAAAGCTAAAAGCACTAAAATATCACATGCTTTGACATTGCGATTTATTGTACAAAAGTGCAAACAGGGAAAAATGGATATGAAACAAACCTAGCAAAATTAATGTGTGCTTTGGTAGCTCTTGGTTTATAAGAAGGCTACACTAAGCAGTTTGCTGGTCTGGAAAAATTTCCTTATTTTTCAACCCTCTAAAACTTTTCTGAATAGTTTATAGGTTCAGTCTATCACCAATATGTATGTCAAAAAAATTCACTGTACTACTGAGAAGTGGAAATAGTTTTTTTGACAAGTTCATGCATGAATTACTGAAAGATCGACGTTGTCACATAAATAACTGCTTCAGAAAGTAAACTGAAGCCTGAGAAGTTTTAGCTTTTGTGTTCCAGGATTTCACATTCACTAATCCTTAAATGATGGTGAAAATTTGCATTTTATGCTTATGAAGAGAACTTTACAAAAAGTAGGAAACGGTAAAATTGCTTAAAGTCCAAAATAAAAGTATTCTTATTGGATGGGGCTGTATATCTCAGTTGTGGGGGACTGACTTCTCTTTTGAACTAACAGTAACTCCATAAGTCTGCTTTAGAATAAACCTCTTGGTGCAATAAGACGAGCTGTGCTATTTAATTAGATTTATACAACAGGTTCAGAATCTTTGTATTTTGTTCACTCTAAGACCTGAATGAAGACCATCACAATGTGACCTTCCAGGATTCTGATCTTCCATGAGGAGTACTACAAATCCCCCTCTCCCATTGACTTGGGTAATATGTGAATACAAGAATAATTTCTTAGGATGTACGCCACATCTTGAAAGTTCAGTTCTGTTGTTGCATTTAAATTTCTATAATCTGCTACTAAGGCTTTGTTCTTTCTTTGCAACAGCATTGTTTGTTTGTGGGTTTTATTGTTTGTTTGTTATATCGGTCCTCAGCCTTCAAGCACTTTATAGGAGGAAGCATGACAGCTTTTATTACTAGAAGACAGGAATCGGCATTATGGTGCAGCCAGTGAATAGTATTTCTCTAGACTTAAAGAATGCTGATCTCATTTACAAAGTACATTACTTTGCTTCCCATTCTAAGACGAATACATTAATATTTTTGAAAATGACATTTCATGATTAGCTAAGCACAACACCTACACAGTCATTTCAAATAAGATTGCCTGTTCTCAAAATTGTTTTACTATGTCAAAGGAAACAATAGTCTTTCTTGCAAGTCTGTTTAAATTTGAAAAACAATTATTTAAATTCACTTTGACTTACAGGCCTGACTTTTCAGTAAAGAAATAAGCTTATTTCTATATTTTCTTTTCTAATATTCTGTGTTATATCTTATTTTCCAAAGACTTTCAACACTCTGTGGACTCGGGAAGCAATTTTCATTAATGTTTCTAGTGAAAAATGATTTAAGAACATTGAAAAGCTAATTGACCAGAGATTCATAGGAAATATTTTGCCTTTTATATTAAATATGAGTAGAATTTCAATGAATTAATACAGGCTGAAAAGAGATACCTTTTCAAGGTTTCATCTGTGATATTGTGACACTTAAAAACAAAAATAAATGAAGAGAGGGGTATTTCCAGTGCAGGTCAGCATTTACAGTATCTGAACAGAGTAGTCTCTGAAGTAGTACGTTGAAAATGAGAGTCATGCCCTGTGAAGTGGTGAGATAAAAGTTCAACAGTGTTCAAAGTGTCAAAGATCACTGATTGGCCCAAGCCGTCACCTGAAGTAAATCAGCGTATCTCCAGTGACCTGGGTCACTGTAGTGGGCTGTTTCTCTCAGCTCTAGTACCCATTCAGCTATACGTATTTGATCACTCGGACTGTAAGTGTCAGTCTGTCAGCATAACGGTAGCTGTGATGCCAATTAGAGGTTCTCTCTTCAGACTCCCGGCTCCCTGCTTTTGATGGTGACAGCACCTACCACGTGTGCTACAGCAGCCCAACATGGGAATATTCTAAATAACGTTAACTCCCTAGTAGGCTGGACTAACCTCTTTTGCAATTGCATGCACTAATTTGCATCACCACGTCTGAATTATATATAAGGCTCTAAAGGCAGGAAATGCAGAGAGCTGCACTTCCCGAAAGGCAACGAATCTAGGAACATACAGCTGAAATACACCACCACAGCATAAGTTTCCAGAGATTAATATGTGAAATGGCAATCTCTCTGTAGTTTTGTCCAGCCAGCTTTCAAGATTCCTTGCCAGAACACATACTGAGGTCAGTAAATACATCAAAGACCTACATCTGTACGTTCACCCGTGATCAAGATACCAGTGTAATATTTTTTGCTTTGTGGAAAATATACAGCAGTAGCTGGACTGAGTTCTGTGTTTGTTTGTAATACCTAATTCTGTCATATGAGACATTTAAAAAAAGAAGATGAAGAAGAAAAAAAGAAACAGAAAACCCATTAAGCATGCTCCAATGACTGTAGAAAGGATTTCAAAGATAGACTATTCAGTCTTCAATGTCAGAAATTCATTTGTTTCTAAGTTTCATCCTTCAGAGACCTTTGATCTGATTCCCATTTCCCATCTTGCAACTTCAATATGTATAATGTTGCTTCATTATTTTCTGACATCTTGCCTCATGGTGAGCAGGTGTAACTTGAAAATAGTGTATAAAAGCAATCTCTAATGCTGTTTCCAACCCCTGAAAAGTAATCTATGCCTGAACCACTGATTTGAAAGAAAAAGCATGTCTTAAGTCCTTGAAGTTTGGAGCAACTTTCTCTTCTGCTTTGAGATTTTGTGTGTGAAGCTGTTTGACTCACAGGAACCTTAAAATTCATGTACCTAGCCAATTTTCATGCAAATGGATACACATATGTTCTTAGGGCAATTCCCAGACTTCATTGCCAGTACAGGAAGGCCAGTACAGTAAAGGAAAAGGAGGTGAGGAAGGAAACTTACTCTGCTTTCATTGCTGGTGAGATTACTTGTCACAGAATACAGCTGTATACAACATTTATATAACTTACACTATTTTTACCCTGTCTGTATCTGTGACTCAGGTTACTCTGGTAGCACCAGCCTTCTGGTGCTCTCAGACCAGGGCTGAAGTACCTGTCTTGGCCAACGTGTTCCCTTCTTTTGGCACCCGTGTGATTCTTCTCCTTAAGCTATCTCAAGGCAGATAATCAAGTAAAACAAAGTATAGCAAAGCAAAGCAAAGCAGAGCAGGGAAGAGAAGAGCAGAGAAGAGCAGAGAAGAGAAGAGAAGAGAAGAGAAGAGAAGAGAAGAGAAGAGAAGAGAAGAGAGAGAGAAAGGAAGAGAGAAGAGAGAAGAGAAGAGAAGAGAAGAGAAGAGAAGAGAAGAGAAGAGAAGAGAAGAGAAGAGAAGAGAAGGCAGCAAGAAAAGGAAAGGAAAAACAGAAAGGGAGAGAAAAGAAGGAAGGAAAAGAGAAAGGAAGTCTGTTAGAAACTAGGTCATGGATCATTATGACAATAAGAGTTGCTTCTCTGAAGTCATGGCTTCTAAAATTGAAAACATTTTGACACCTTTAATGTAGCAATTCTGAAGTATTGAAGCACTCCAAGACTACTAATCTCCAAATAAACTGAATCTTCTCTTCAAGAGGAGTCTTTGATCAAAGCACTCCTCTGTTTATTAGGTTTTTTTCCAAGTCGTATCAGCAATATATGAAATATTTTGACCATCATTTTGCAGATGATAATTAAGAACTGATGATAGGGATTTGGGAAGCAAGGGGAGGATAGGTTTGCCTCATTTGCTGTACTTTGAGCCCAAGAGATATAAAGGAAGGTATTGCTAGAGTCTTTAGGAACACTAGCAGAATACTTAAAACTTTGCTTTTTTTTTTTGTTTTGTTTTTAATTTGGAAACTGAACTGATTTCCCCAAACTGCAAATGCAACAATTCATTCTGAACTGGCATCCTGCCTGCAGTGCTTTTTGACCCTGCTAAAATGACTGCTTCCCCTGAGCCAGAATATGTGAAAGGGAAAATGATGCTTAACATCATGTAGATAATGTTGGCATACGCAAAATGTCTACATGCATTACACTATAATCTGTAAGATACCAACACTACAAATATGCTTTTTGTTCAGATTTAGCTAGTCTTTAGTCAAACTGTGAACAGAAAAGACTGAAGAAAAAACTGTAACGTTTTACTAATATTCTTCTTTCAAAATTTCTTCCTTTTAAGTGTTTATGCTTTTGAAGCTGAGTGAATTCTCTGCAAGTATAAAGCAGAAATTCACTCACATTTACAAACACATTTTCAATGTTTGTGTTGATAACCTTCCATGTGTTCATTCTGTACCAATACTTCCTCATGCTGGGAATATTTGCCAAATCTGAAAATAACCTTGCATAATGTGCATGGAAAAGTTAGTCAAACTGAATTTCAAAGTTAATGATCAACTTGCCCATAGCAATCACACAGTTTCATGTATCATACTCAGTGCAAAACTGTTTCTCTGTTTTGTCCCATTCAAGCAAAAATGAGGAAAAGTGGGGTTTGAAAATGAGAAAAAGTCTTAATACAACATAAACCAACAGATGTAATAAACCTCTTTCAGCAATAGAACAGTTACTCATTTACAAGAATTTGGGCTTTTAAAAAAGTACTAGCCACAGTATATGGAGCAGCAGCAGATCATGAAACTAGAAGACAGTGTGGTTGCAGTAAATGTTGTTAAAATACCTCTCAAATACTTCATTTACCGAACGTTAGCATGTTTTCTTCTTTAAGATAATTTACAGTAACCTGGTAGGTTACTGGAAGGGCTTAAATTGAAATTAAAGGTAATTTAATCTGTTTCATGAGCTAATTAACCAGTATTCAGTGAACAAATTATTTTGTGATTTTTATAGTTCCACAGTTACATTCCAGGGATGTTATTTGACTAAAAGGAAATATTATATTAAAACTTTTATTGCAGTTCAACAAGCACACAGAGAAGGCCAGTTCTCAGAACTCATTACTGAAGAGCATTTCAAAAGAAACATGAACATTTTCTGCAGAATTAACAGTTTAAAAATTCCTATTAAAAATGTTTGAATTGAACATTTTAAAGAATATTTTAATATTTCAGAAGTAAAGTAAATCATTTCAGATTAGGGTAACATTGCCTTCTTACCAGAGACATTTAGTATAAGTTAATTTGGTTTAAAGAAAAACCTTTGACAAAATCAAAGGTTTTGCATGAAAGGAACCAATATTGCTGAAAATAACCCTCATAAATAAATAAATAAATGCCATGTTCTTAGTAATCCAAATTGTTACATAACTTAAAAGGGATCTTGTTGTTAATTATTTTTGCTATATAGAGATGTAGACTTTCCATATAAAGGATGATCTTTCTGCTGTACTCTAAGCAGAACTGATAGTCTAAATAAATGAAGCAGGCTAAAGATAGGGTGGGAAAGAGGCATAGTGTAAGTCAGTGGCCACATCCAAACTGCAGCAGGCTGGCATCTTTAAAGAAAAGCATGTCCCAGTGCTGATCTATTTAATGCATGTCTGAACACAGCCTTTTCAGAAGAAAAAAGCAAGCAGAGAGCTAGATTAGACAAGAACCACCCATTTTAGAAGTGATACACATGCTTGTATTGCATCTAGTTGAGGACTATTAAAGAGAAGCTTTCAGTTAAGGACAACGATTTGTACTTGTCTAGGAGGCAATCATCTCCCACATTTCCCCTTGAATCATTTGGTACAAGCCATTGTCAAAGACAGGACAGAAGGCTAAACAGGCAACTGGTCTGATCACGTATGAACATTTCTGTGTGGTTATAGCCACTACTGCTAAGCACTTCTCCAGAAAAACTAAGAATTTAATAAATGTTGCCCAAACAGCCAGAAACTCATCTAAATCAGCAGGTATTATAACCACCTGCAAAGTAAGTTTGAGAATCTGATTTTCTACAGATAGGGCAGCTATTTGAAAGGCCTAATTGCACTAATTATAGTAAGTGTTTCATAATGTTTCATCAAAAACAGTGACCCACTCTGCATAGCAGGTGCTCATTAAATGTGGAAGATCTCCTATTAATAATCATTTACCCCTTGTGGAAACTGTGTACTGTATGTAATAAAGATAAAATTTAACTTCCCCAGAAAGCTACCCAAGAAAATAATATTTCAGTAAAACCGAGTTGAGACACCTTGTTATTTCTTCACATTCAATGGACTGAAGAAAGAATAAAGTGACCCTGCACTCTGTTGTTCCCTCAGAAACAAAATATTATTTCTCAGTAAAAAATGTAAGTACTAATCTGTATACCACAAATACAAAACCCAACGGATACTCTGCTGTAATCTACATGTGCTTTTGGTACTATTGAGCGTAAAAGCTATACAGCATGTCTGTTAGTAACTATACTGAGCATGTTAAGGAAACAATGTACACAGCAGTTTAGGAAACTTAGGTAATTCTCTGGTAATGTCAGTAGGACAAATTACATCCTACTACAAGGCATCAGGCGGCATGAGGGAGGGGCTGTAAACTGGTCATAAATTTCAGACCACAGAGAACTTCCCCAGGCGATAGTGGTGAAATGTCAGTACTCTTCATCATACAAAAATGACAAAATGACATCATGTATAAGATGGGACTGGACTTACTCCGGTATTTTAAAAAGTTAAATGTTCTAGTCAGCAATAACCAAAGAAAATTGTTAAGACCTAAATTTACACAGGACTCTGGTATACAATATATTTCTCTGTCCTGTTTCCTCCCTTCTCTTTCATCTGCCTGTGTTTTTTTCATTGTCAAATGTGGCTCTTTCTTCTTAGTTTACCAAGTTTTTACTCTAGTGTAGAATTCTCATCAAACCTATGACTCTGCTTCTTTGCTTTACAAAATAGTCTCTTTCTGCAGCTGTAGGAAATAAAATAAAGCCAAGCTTCCATGTAGGAAGATTTTTATTTCTTATACTTTACCTCTCAATAGTTTTTGCATTTTAACATTTTGGAAACAAATATAAAACTTGCAGAAGAAACAGACACAATGGTGAGTACTGGTGAGCACAGGGCAGTCATACAGATCTCTTTTAAATTGGGACCATTCAAACAAAACGTGTTTATTTTAATACATACACTTAGGGACAAAGAATAAAAGTCATGCTTACTGACGCGTATCCTGTAGCCTGGACAGGAATTACATTGAAAGAGAGACAAGAGATTAAGAAGATTCAGTAGCTGCAACTTCCAGTCGGAAAAACTCAAATTAAAAAGAGGCTTTTTGGTGGTGGTGGTACAGGTGACTAACCATTTGGAACGAATTAACAAAGAAAGTGGCAAATTCTTCACCCCTTTTTGTGTTAAAATGGAGACAGAATATTTTACCAAAGTATTTACTCAGATGCACTCTATTGTACTCGATACATGGCTTATGGAATGTATTATACAGGTCAGAGTGGATGATCTGATGATCTTTACTATCTTTAAAAATCTATGAATCTACAACAAAGTTACAACAGTTAATTGATTTCAGCCCCTTCTACCTGCTGTAGGTATGATTAGGTTAGAAGCAGTGTTAAGTGTTCTAGCAGATTTACTTTGTCTTAACCTTTATTTCTTAGCTTGTCAGGTCTCCTTTTTGCCTCCATTTAATCTTTTTCTTGTTTATAAATATTTGAACCAGTTCTCTCAACTCATTCAAATGGAAGAAGTTTGAATTCTAAAACAAACAGGAAAAAGCTTTAGTCTAGGATATATTAATTTACATCCAAAGCCCTGTTTTGTGCTTTCCCAGTAAAAGAGACATCTCTCTTCTCAGCTATTTTTAACCATTAACAAGGACAGACCCAGACCCCTGTTTCTCAGAAAGCAAATATGGCTGTAGTGTGCTTAGGCCCAGCCACAGAATGAAAAGGCAACAGCTTGTGCAAGGTGAACTACCTCGTGCTCCCATCATGAGTAAGCACTACCCTCCAACTGTAAGCACTACTAAACTTAAAGTTTATTACAAGGCCTGACAAATATAGTGCAATGTAAGCATTCTCTTTTATTTTATTGCCTATGTAGTTGGAAATTTTTTCTGTATATCAGAGGAGATATTACCATGGCAGGAGAAACAGATACTGTCTAGACCCATTTCCTGCAGCTTAAAAATATCCATGCTCATGATTCCCAGGAATCATCCTATTGCTTGAGACCAGCTGAAGGTGAGTAACCTGACTAGTAATTATTACAGACTCACACTTGGAGAATGCATTTTTCCAATAGGTAATTTCAAGGAAATGCACTAACTTTCTTGAAAAACATTTAATATATTTTAAACATATTTCAGAAATATTCTTACAAGCCCAGGTGGCTAATGCAGCTAACAGATGTGCAAATTTTGTCTGGGGATTACAAAAAATGCAGTTTATTAAATTGTGTCATATGGCAGATGGGTAGGAGCTCAGTGGAGTATTCGGTTGATTACTCCATAGTTTCTGCAGTCAGAGGAAAAGCCCCAGCCTGCATTTTTGCATACCCACAGTTCCTGGGGATGCCAGTTTGCATTTGTTAAAGAAAGGCGATTGAAACTAAACACCTCAGGGCTTCTCCAAGGGTTTCTTCTCTGTATTGGTTAATTCCAAACATTGTCTTCTTGTGTCCAGGAAAAGAAATGAAACAGGGAGACAAGCCCTTTCGGCTAAACAGCTACTTCCTCTGATAAACGTGGGTTTTATTACTTACTATTTCATCTGCTCTACCTAAATAACCCTTTAAACTTTCTCTATTAGCTGTAATTACATTACAACAGTTATATGAAGGCTTGGACAATGCTTCTGGTTTTAGAACAGCTTCCACCACTAAATGGAAAAGCTCTCACAAATTAATTTGCTATTTTTAGTTTACCAAGGTCCCTGTGCTGCTTGTTGACTCATAATCTTCCTATGAGTTGCAGCAGTCAAGAGACAGGGAAAGCAGTTTTATGTTGAAGCAGCAGAACAGTTATGTTAAAAAGAACAGCCCACTTCATCCTGCTAACACAAATTTTCTGCATCCATGCTTACACATTAGGATGTGTGAAATCAAAGGATACAAAAAGTAGCAAAAGCATAGGTCTTGAATACCAAAAATGGCAAATAATCATCATAACTCAAAAAGTTATCATGACTATGGATACTATTGATTTCAGTCCAAAATAATGTTATGTGTGTTGTCATTAAGAGCTAAATAGGAATATCCAGAAATCACCAACCTGTTTTATGTTAAAAGTTTGCTCCCCTTAATAATGTAATTATTTCATTTATTATTGCAAGAAAATGATGAAAAGTTGAGCAATATTTTTCTCACCCATTACTGTAGTAATTGGAATGTAGTTATATAGCAAATGGCATATTACAAATGGAACTAGTAGGAATATGAGTATAAAAACGGCTGCCGTCTAACACTTTCTCTATAAGTTCCTGCATTCAATTATCTATCAGTTTGTCAAATTTCAGGTGTTGCAGCTAAAATTTTCCATGTCAGCAAATGCACTTCAGACAGAATTTCTTTTGGAAAGTTTCTAAAAGAAAAGTTTCCCATACAAAATTGTTCTGCCTGTTCCAACAATGGCAGAGAGGACTAATAATTGGTTTGTTTATGTTGCATTGAGACCAAGAGGCTGTGGAATAGGACTTTCAATTTATCACTGCTTTTGGCTCAAAAGAGTAGCTGTTTCATTGAATGCCTACAAAAACATGGTCAGCTTACTAACCTGTGAAAAAAAGTCTTAGTGTCTTTCACATGCTTCCAGTGTTCCTCCTTCCGAAAAGTCTGTGCAAATTGCCTCTGAAATAGATGAAAAGTCTTTTCCTTGAAATTATAACTCATGACTACTAGGGGCAATGGGTCTCTGACAATGCACTTTCCACTGCTTTAAGTGTTGCTATTGCTGGAGCCCAAGAGAAAGCACAGCAGCCTGCAAGAAGGGGAAATGCAGCCTTAAAAGACAAAAGGGCTCACAGGGCAAGGAGTATGCTGGGAGAGGGGAATATACAGTGAACCTAGGACAGTGAGGATGAAAATAGGAGACAGGGTGCAAAGAGATGAATAAAGGATGCCAACAGTTGAATAAAGATCTGCAGAAGAGGGTAAGGCATCCAGGGTTATAGACAGAGATCTTCTAGGGAGGTCATTAAGAGGACCAGGCAGGGACAAGCTAAAGGGACAGGGAAGTGTGGGCCCAGAGGAGGGAGAAGCATCTCTCCAAGTGCAGAAATGGACCCACAGGTGCTAGAGACACATCGGTCATCAAAGCTTGGAAATCCTCTGCTAAGGCGAGGGGGTCACCCTCCACTGGTACCGGTTCACACAGAGAGTGAAAACACCGTAACTCTTATCAGCCACTCCCCGAGTCACAGCAGCTCTGCTCTGAACATCAAACCCTGCCTGTGTATGGCTCAATGTGTCTATAGTTTTCTTTTCTTTCATGACTGTAATCTCACTGCCCTTCATGTCCTGATTAGTAAAAGGAGAACAGTCCCACCCTCTCATCTCACAGGCAGATTGGAAAATGATGTGTTTTCTGCCCTCAGAGCAGGGTCTGAACAGTTGGCAGTAAATAAAGCAGAAGACCACAGGTTGACAGTGGGGCTGGCAGGAAAAATAAATAAGTACTGACACAGGCTGTTCTTCCCTTCAGTGCACCCAACAAGGCAGGAATCTGTGAAACAGAAAGTAGGTGGATATTCAGTAAAAAGCCACAGGAGGGGAGAGAGCTGTCCACAAAGGCTGGCTTTAGCCCTGGAGATTTTAACCTCCTGTCCTGTTGTCAGCTGGCAGAGAGAGTTCCATCAGGATAGGATTTAGATGTCTTAAAACCAGCTCGTATTCTAGATTTGGTCTCCAGACAAGTTTGCCTCTCTCCCTCAACTGAGGTGGGACCCAGGGCAGGCAGCATCTCTAGAGCTGAGCTACGCTTTGTGAATTTTCCTCTGTGCCATACTGCAAGTGAATAAACTCGTTCTGGAGGGAAAAAAAAAGTCAATTATTAAAAAAGAGAGAAAACAACCCCACCAGTAACATTGAAATAAATCTTTTAATGGTTCTTCTGCCATAAATGCTCTGTGAATTTTAACGATACAGGAAGCTCGAGGAGCTGTCTCTATGTTTCTGAACTCAGCTGGGACAAGTGCATGATTGGAAACAGCATGAAAAATTCCTAAAGGATTGATTTCCAACTGCAAGATTAATTAATTTATTTGCAAAAGAAATCCAGTACTTGCTAAAACTTTGGGTAAAACAATACCATTCTTTTTGTATAAGGGCATTTGTTTCTTTCTTTACATACAAAACCGTCTTGAAATACAAAACAATCTTGATTTAGTGTTTTGAGAGCCAACAGTGGAAGCTTTCTGAATATGTTAGAACAGATTCGTGGAGAGAGCTGAAAGCATCAACCCGACATTTTTCACATGTGGCTCGGCAGAGAAACTGGAGAGATGTTTGAGACAAAAAGAGACAAACAGCTAGTCAAAGGTTGACATAACTGACCAACAGGGGCTAATCCTGCTACAAGGCAGGTGGTGAAAGGCAAAGCTGAAGCTCTGCAATTCATGGGAAAGTGTTTGCACTAGGTATGGTGTTAGAGAGGAAACTAGTGGAGAGGCTTTGAAGGGACTGACATGGTCAGATTGACAAGTCCGCCTAGTCTGTAACGTGCAAACATGCAATACCCACTTCTCACAGGTTTTTACCAGTGTAGGGGAAAAACTCTTTGGACAATTAAATTCAGTGGATATACTGTTGTACTGCTAACTGCAGCTTTCTTGCTTACACATTCAGCCCTGGGAGGAGAATTTTTGAGTGAAGATCCTCAGGCTTTGTGTGAATACATCATGCACTGTGACAAAGCCACTTCTCTGGGCTCCCTAACTCCTTGTCATATTACTGGTGACCATACTCTATGGCAAAGGTCTTCGCTTGAGATGGTGTGAAGGGGAGCTTGTTCAGGCTCTGCTTCTTTTCCGAGCACTTATGAGGAGGGATGTCTCACAGACTGAACTACAGGAATAACTGAGCAGTTTTAAGAAGAGCATTGTTGCTCTGATTCTCTGTGGGGCTCAACTCCATCACTCCACAAACAGTAAACAGCTCAGCCTGTATAATGTGCAGCCCCTGGAGAATAAGCAGCAGGGCTCATATGGATGAAGTTCCCCCGTTAACTCCTTTTTCACCCCCTGTCGTTGCAGGTTTGGCATTGACTGAACTAGCTCTGCAGGCTTTAACCTTTTCCACCAACAGAATCAGAAAGGAATGATAGCAAGCTCAGCTGTGGATATCAAGCCAAGGACTCACCATATGGTGTTTTTGTTTCACACAAGGGGAAAGATTGCTTTAAAGACCAAGGGCCGAATTCAGCCCTGGTGTAAGACTATTAAATTCAGTGGTGTTAGATCAAGCATGAATTCAACAACAAACTAATTCTACGTGATGGGGAATAGGAGTTCAAGGCTGTTTTTTTTCATAGCCCAAGGATGTCTGTAAGGTAAACTCAGTTGAGCCAAGTTTATTTTTTTTATGTCTAACTGACATCTGTTCTCTGAAAGCCTGCAGCACACTGGAACTGTTTCGCAACCTTTCCCCCCCTCTATAACCACTGTGAACTTCTGTAACAGCCAGAGATGGTGAAAAGGCATATTTCCTATGAAAAGGGACACCATGAATGACACAGAAGATACTATGTTAAAATACCCTGACACTGCTGTAGTGATTCTATATTCAAGAAAGAAATATGACATGCAAACTTTCCAACTACCAGTTGTGAATTTTTGTTAGAGTTTTGTTAGAGAATTATCGACATTGACAGCAGATGAATTTTAGCCATTGATACCACCATGCGCATTAAAGAAATGAGACCAGGGACAATAGACTGTGAGCTAGCCAAGCTACTGAGACTCTAAGCCCCTCTTTTTCATTTTCAGAGCATTTGATATGCAGATCAATTAGAGGATTTATTTCAAGTCATCTTCTATAGCACAGCAGCTATGACATGTAGAACCCCCCATAATGCAGACATTCAGTAAAGTGCATGTTGGTACACTTTTATCTTTACAGCACGTTATCTCATTTTTACAGGGAGACATTACTAGAATGAATTGGTTGAAATGTAAAAAGTAAATGAGGAACCTGGCTTTTAAACTTGATGAGCTATTAAATAGATGGGGAAAAAAATTGGTTGTTAACATGAGTCAGGTTGTCTAACCTGACTACTGCTGCGGGTTAACTTAGCAATAATACCTGAGAGAGATTTTAGAGGAGATTCTTGAAGCCTGCAATAATGCCTGGTGAAGCTGTACTCAAGGTAATGTAAATCAGCAGTTATTCAACAGAAGCCAGTGAAGGTAAGTGGCTATAAATCCAAAAGAAATGTAACTGGAATCAGGTACAGTATATATTTTGTTTCACATAACAGGAGATGTTACACAGGTATTTTAGAAGCGAATGTGGGGGGCAAAGTGAGAAGTAAAATAATGTGGCAAAACCTCTTACAATATCAATGGAGGATAAGACCTGTCTGCAGAATCAAGTTTTGATTGACAGAGAATAGACAGCTGAGATACAGGTTTAAAGAAAAATGGGTTGTCCTGTGACTCCCGTTGTTGCTAAGTGGGAGAGTGGCTACACAAAGCTGAGAGATGAGTTTACAAAATGGTCAGCTCTCATAAACTCCTGTGAGAGACCAAAACCTGTCCTGGTGGATATAAATTATTCGTGCCTTAATTATGTTATTGATTCTGGCCCTAAGCTCGGTGTAACCAGAAAAGGTAGGACTGACTGAAAAGAGAAAGGAGATCCCCTGAAGGTGCAGTCTGGTAGAGCAGGACACGCTGCTAGTGTAAGGAGTGAGGCCAAAGGATGCAAGAAGGAAACAGTGTTCGTATAAACACTATAACGCCCTGATATTCTGCTGGGAAAATTAAGAGAAGCTCAAAGCATTTTAGCTGTTAGTGGTTACTTTGCAACTGCCAGGGAACTCTTTTATTCAGCTTCCAGCTGACCACTCATGGCAAGAAGCAACAGGCAGATCTGCCCTTCTCTGAAGCTAGCAGTCTTCAACAACCATCCTTCTTGCCAAGTGAAAAATCAGTGCCACTAGTCATACTAGAGGTTGCTTCACCCTCTGGAGCTCCATCGCTCCCAGCTGCCACTGCCACCACAGAAGCCCTCGGCTGGGAAGCCCCAGGTCACACACAGCCCTTAACCCTTTTCCTGGACCCGAGGAGTTGTGACACCTTCCTCACCAGCGCCCGTCGATGCTGGGTGAGCTCTTGTGGTACCCCTGTGGTCTGGAGCTGCTTTTTTCTCCCAGGCTGCCCTCCCAGAGGTGGCTTTGGCTCCCAGTACTGGAACTGCTTGGCTGGCATCCGCAGTCCTCCTTACCACCTTTCTCAATGCCACCACTCACTCAAAGACAATATAAAGCATCACCTTCATCCTACATTTTTTAAGTTTTTAGTGGACAGTGTTACACATCAGGAAATACCTGTGAGATGCAGGACCCAGTGAGCCCATGCCATACTGCTAATTGAGACTGAGAATAAGCTGTCGCAGTAGACTTATGCTGACAGCATCAGTATCTGTTTGCAGGCTGTTTCCCTGAGCAGCGGTTGTGGCAATAAGTCCATATTTTGTCTGATTCAAGGACAAGAGATTTTCATCAGACTGACATCTCGTGCACTTTGCTCAAGTGCTCTTTTACCAAATACCCTAAGAAGTATGTCTGCAACCAGCAACACTTCCAGGCTTGCATTCAATTTGCAGACTGTACCGTCGCAGCTGAAATATGATCTCTATATTATTGGGAGGTAATGAATACATTTGACAGGCACCTAAAGGCACTATAAATAAAGATATTAGATTTCTTTCACACTCAAGGACTTAGACAACCCTCCTCTTCTGTCTGAGCTCATTAACAATGTGCTTCTGTCGAACGTGCAACATATAAGATTGCAGGAAACAAGGTCAGACATACCTATCAGAGATAGATCTCTTTTCTGAAATCTACCTGTGTTCCTTTATGTATTTTTTTTTCTCCCAGATATGTTATTTTCCTCTAAGAAATTTATATTTTTGTCTGCCTAGCTTTACTTTTGAATCTTTTCCAAAGCCTCTGGGTGTTTTGGTTGTGCCCTTCTCCTCTTTTTCCTTCCATTAGTATGTTTTCTATGTACCCTCCATATCATAAAGTTGTTGCTGAGAAATCATCACAGGTACTGAACACAGCCTAGGTGGCACTCTTGAGGAACAGTCTCTACACAGGGGAGCTGAGAGCAGCGGGAAAAGAGGAAATAAAGCAAAGGGTTTGGGATTGCTGAAAAAATACAAATATGTGTTCTGCTTCCTTGATGACATCTGCTGAGACATAAAAAGAATAGAAAATTATAGAAAAAGTCCAGGCAGACACGCAGACACAAACCCATTACATTTTAAAGGAAATATTTTCATAACCTACAAGGGGGAGAAAAAGGAAATGATTCAAGAAATATCTTTGCATATCCTCTAATCTGTGCTGGCACATAACTTCTTTTTTTTTCCTCTTTTTTTCCTTTATCTTACTCTTACCCAGTAACACAATGCACAACACTAAAGACAACTACCAGGGATCCACTCCATCTCTCCTCTGAATGCATCATTAATAATTCGGACAAAACTTTTTCTTTCTGGGATGCTTTGTCATATGCAGACCAGAGGCTCTAGCTACTGGTGTCTTGGCTGATGACTGAGAATACACTGGAATTAATCAACAGAATTGTCCCTAGGCAACACTCACAAATCTTCAAGGCTGTGGTACAAGCTAGATGATTGCCATAAAGTAGTTGGACATTTCCTAGGTTGAGCAAGGGCTGCAGCTGCACCTCATCTGCATTTCTCACAGCATCTCAGAAATGTCCTCATTGAAGTTTTTTCCAGGAAAATCAAAATTCAGATAAAAATCCTTTCTATGGCAGAAATCCAGTGACAGTTATTACAGAAAAAAAATAAAAATTGCAAGGGATTTGGAAGCCATTTCTTGTTACATGGGAAGGACTAGTAATATATTTTACTTTGTGAGATCATCATGCACCCTACTCTAATTGACCCTTGATTTGACTCAGGACTGCAGAGACTGAACAGCCTATTCAGGTTTCATGTCTTTGGTGATGCTACTGAAATACTGTCGGCTAATTAATATTATTTGTGGAGACCTAAGGAAAGTGGCTCCTGTTGAAGGCAGAACATGATCAGAGCTATGAGTTTACAGCAGCTTTATATTTTTAATACAGCATCTTTATCATATAAAATGCAGAAACAAATTAAGAATAACAGATAAGATAACTCCCCACACATAAAGCTTGGGAGTTAGGTTTTCCCATACCCCCTTCTTCCATCATTGTATGGATTGTCTGGCTCATAGTTCACAAACAAGTTTCACCACGTCTAGTGCACACAGGCGACTCATGAGGGGTTACAAAAGCAACCCAGCCTTGGATTGCCTTGAGGCCCTGTCTCTCTGCAGAGACGCTCAAGGGGAGCTGTGTAGATACTTTAGCCCCTGGTTGTCTGATAAACCCTAAACTAAACAGGCGGTGGCTGCACCATTCAAAGAACCAAAACATGAATGGAGCCTTGAAATCCCTTAACAAATAGTATGCCCTGCGTCTCAGTCCAAACACTATTCAGTTGCCTGAGGAAGCAAGGTAAAGAAAAGCTGGAGGCTTTCAGCTTCAGTTTCAGACCACAACCTTGTGTACTCAAACAATCACTGACCAGCAAAAGAAAGAAAGAATAAGGGGAAACTCCACTCAGATACACATAACCCACTCAGGCATACATCATAATCCACTCAGGCATAGTCATACACACCATTCTGCAAGTCAGGGGATAAAAACCCTAAGATTCATGTTGGAAATCGGGGAGTCACTTCTCCAACTGCACAGTTGGCTTGAGAAGGAGATCCTTCCCCAACTTGATCAGGATGCCGGTCAAGGTAGCTTCCCTGGGATTGAGAGCCCTTACTTGGAGGGGTAAGTGAATATTGTTTATGCTTTAAGTTTGTAAATGCGTGTGTGCTTGTGGTTGTCTGTGAATCACTTGTGGCTGTAATAGTGTACTACTGTTGCTTTTAAAATTGCAATAGTGCATTCCTCTATTGTATCTGTACAATAGTGGCGTGTGAAGTCTGTAAGTGAAGTTTGAATAAATAATTTGCTTGAACCTTGCAGTTAAGTCTCTTTCTGCCACAATCATGAATCCTCTGGCCCAGATTCAGCCATCTGGGCAGTCATGAAGAAGTCAAATTTGAGGAAAAAGATTCTCTTCAGGTTCAAGAAGGGTTAAGAAACCAGATCTTTGCCTTTCTTTTAAATGCTCTCAGGCATCAGCTAGGGTGGAAAAGGTGGACATCTCTATGTTTTCTAACAATAGGTAGCTGCCATATCTGCTTTTTCTACTTTCAGTGTCAGCAAAATGTCACCATGGCTTAAACACCTCTTTCTTGTTATTTTTTTTATGATGCTAGAATTTAAAAGTAACCCAGCTATTAAGATGCTACCTACTGTGCATGTGTGGGCCCATATGAAAGGCTGTATTTAGCTACCTAGAAATTTCTATGTGTTTCAAAATATGATTAGCCAGTTTTGATGGTTTATTTCATCTGTTTCTAATTCTCATCTTAATCATGTACACCACTCAAAAGAATTATGCTTATGTATAATGTTTGTTTTACCAGTCATATATCAATTCATTGAGGAAATTGTATCCAGTAATCATAACTGGGTAAATGGTCATTTAGATTTGTCCTTATCAGTGGAAGAGGTTAAGGTATAGGCATTCTATCAGTCTATGATTAAGCTATGAGCATTCTGTATAATTCAGCTTGTTTCAATTTATTGACAAACCCCACCCTAGCTAATCACCTCATTCTTGATTACTTAAAGAAAATAAATTTACTGTAATGCCATCATTTAATATCCAATCAAAATAAAAACCACCCCACCTACTGCGAATTTAAGACAGAAGTAACTATGTCCATTTACACTTCCTAGATGTACAAACTATGGAACAAAGCTATTTTCACTGGATATCTCTAAAATAAATGAAAAGAGGCTGTGGAATAAGGTATCCTCATACTTAACTAAGAAACTGAATCCTTTTCGTAGGTTTGCATCTACTCATAGTTGTTGGTACTGGAGCATTTAATCATGACCTAAATCTTTTTAGCTTCTTAGCTCTGGCTAGAGAATGAATTTGCATTACCAAAAAGAAAAGAGAAAGAAAAAAATACAAGAAATGAGGCAGGAGATTATAAAAACTGTAAGGTGGAATTAATGAACTATTCTCTGGTGCAAATTAGTGTAACATATACCTTCAGCAACTTCTGCTTTGTCCTTTGCATTGTTGTTTTTCTTCCTGTGCCCTATATACGTAAACCAGGTGCTAGGTGAAGAAAAATAACTTGCACACGTCCACACATTCAATCTCTGTTCCATCAATTATTCTTTAAAAAGTGACAAAAGTTCTGCTTCAAAAGATTAGACCGATTAAAATGGTATCTCTTTAAACAGAAATTTGGAAGAAGCAGCAACATGAATATGCTTCTGTGGAAGGAGGGAAAAAAAAGCGCTCTCTTCTTCAGCCTTTGCTTAATGTGTTTTAAATACAGCTGTGGCTGCTCAGACTTTTGTGCTAAATGAGTAGTGAATTTTGTCTCCAGTACTTCATCTGAGTCATATTTTGTGGAGTTGTTTGACACAAAATGGTGTTCTTTTCACTGTTTTATGCGTTCTTTTGTCTTCAGCCTTAATATTGGCAAACATTATGCATGATCAAATGGGCTGTGGGATAAAAACTCATAATACCATGGAAATGTTACCTAGGTGAGTTCACGTTATTAAAAAAGAAAATAACCAACATCTATTATAGTATTATCAAGCCCAGTTATGCTCATTTTCAGATTCAGGTGAATTGTGTATCACTCCCACATCACAGTCTACTGTAAAATGCAGCTTTTATCTCCATTACTTGGTAGTTGAATAATGTTGAATTTTTGTCGTGATTGTCACTACCAGCTATGAATCTTGCCTCCATTAACACCCTTTTCAGCCTTATCTGCATTTCCATTGTCTGTTTTCTTCCCACTGTGAGCAGTTTGTATGTCTTTAGTACCAAATAGTGTTTACTGCAAATAGCATCTCTTCCCTCATACTCTTATAAGTTGCAGGTCCCCTGAAGTTTTGTCTTCTTATAGTCTGCAGTGCTCTCCTCTGCTTTGAATTAAATAAATCTGTGTATCTGGAAAAGACATTTTTTCTATTATATTATAATTTTTTTTATATTATAATTTTTCTACTATATTATAATTTCTATTATAAGCGCCATTTTTGTCTATATATACAAGAAAGTGAACTGTCTGACTGAAAATATCCTTTAAAAAATATTATTTAAAGTACTTTAGTATTCACACCCGTGCTGTCTTCATTTGAAATGCTACCTCAGCTCCCATGTCCCACTAGTTGAATGAAATAAAAATTGGAAGACAAGAAATACTGCTGTAGCTACTTGTCTCTCAAAGTAATTAGATCAGAAAATTATCTCAGCATTAACAGCCTGGAATTTTGCTGAATGCATGTGTATCTGTATGTGTGTGTGTGTTTGATAGGTCATTTACCATTGCTATGTTATCAGCTGCAGATTGCGTTTGCCACACACAATAGCATAGCTTTTTCTCTGCATTGATCATTATAAATGGAGACAACATGAAAGATTCACGGATACTCCATTTTGTTTGCACTCGGGGGGGGGTTATACAAGGAAAAGCAAGAAGGCTAAAAGAGTATTTAGGTATATATATCTGTCTATATACTCAGTATATGCAGTTTTCATATCTTCATGTATTTATATATGTAATGTAAATATTTACATATATAAAAATACATTTTCAGGTAAATAATTAGACACATAGATATGCAGATGTTACATATGACAAAAATGCTATCTCATTTGTCTTGGATCTTTCTACAATGCCTGTACTTCAGTGAACTTGGAAATTTTCTACCATATTGCTGTTTTTAATTGATCTTAGACCTACTTTTTTCAGTAGAAGAGTAAGAAGGCAAAGAATTTATCACCTTGGTAAACACATCCTGAATGATTCTTAAGGGAACTGTAAAACTTCTGTTTCTCCTGATCCCACCTTAGACCTAAAGAGAAAACAAACCATTACGAAATGAGAGCAAATGAACATTTTCTGTGTGGCCTGTACAGTTTATAGAATATCTACTTTTAGATAGCTGGCCTATGAGAATTAAGGTGGTATAGAAGCCTGAACACTTCAGGAGAAATATCTAGAAATAAAATTGAATTTTTAACAGTGAACTACAAAGCAAGGCTATTAAGGAACACCAAAGCTAGGATCAGTTGTGTAGACAGACTTAACAGTCCCATATGGTATAGTTCAGATAAACACTTCAAATTCTGTCAAGTTTATCACTAAGTAATACACCTTTAAAGCACTGCATAGAGAAATAAACTACTGATTCCTGTACATCATTTAAATTGCACTCAGATGAGTGCATTTTCTAACTCCTTGCAAAAGTTTTGCTTCCTTATGTGACTTAATATGTTTTCTCATAGATTTAGAAACACATGCCAAATTATGTAATAATCTATTGTACAACTTTCTTTGTAATATTGTGTGCAAGCCAAAAACTCCTAAGACACTTGCCAGACTACCGTGCCAACATAGAATAAAAATGGCCCTGTGCAGAGGGCCTGCCCAGCAGCAAAGAAAATGGGTGAGTAGTTTGAGAAAGCAGACAAAATCTGGCTAAAATAAAAACCAAATTTTTCAGGAACACTAAACAAACCTGAGAACAAGTATGGATACACATAGAATTTCTAGTAGTCAAAACTGCATGTCAGGTATAGGAAACTACAATAATCCTAGTGAACAGCTGAGTACTCAGGGGCGGCCTGCAATTGGCATCTTATTTTCACATTTATTGCCGAGTATATATTACCTTATACTTCCAGAACAGTTTGGTTTGTGCTACAGACCCATCCTGCTATCCATTGAGTATATGTGTACACACATACAGAATTGTTTATTCTTCAGCACGTAACATTCTCGCAGCACTTCAGCTGCCCTAACAAACGGCTGAACCAACAGCGCTGACAGGACCGTGAAGTTTGTCATATGTAAAAATCCATACTGCTGCTCCTCAAACAACCTCTTACCAGCAACAGTTTGCATGATAACTGATAACTGTTGGTCAGGCTTTTATATGATCCCAGCATCACAGGGTGCCAAACAAGTCAGCTAACAATACGGCCAAGTGTCTTTGGTTGAAAATGCTTGTTCCTTCCAGGGTACAACTTCTCAGCTCCCCACTACTCTGCAAAGCTAGAATCCTGTTTGTAAGTCTATTCTCTGAGTCTCAGACATCTCAGACATCTCAGACATGTTTAAAAGTTGTGTATGCTAATTTCTGACAGATTTCTTTACCATCATTAACAAAATTCATACTATATATCGCTTGTATATATATCTATGAAAGGTTGATGAATTATGAAGAACAGTCTTGCAGGGAGATGGTACAATGACTTTAATACTACAGGTTCTATGCATCTGTTTGCATGATTTTTTTTTTCCCCCCAAATAAGTAAATTTTACCTGCATTAGTTCTCCCCTGTTGTGTATAACATGTTTGTTGATAACTGTTTTTTTTGTATAATCCCAAAACTGTGGTTTTCACAAAGCTTACTGCTGCCTATCTTTATGAATATTTTCAAAGATTGCCATTTAATTAATTAATTTTCTTTTGGAATCCTAATGGAGCTGCACAGTAAAACCAATTATTTTTACATTTTCATCTTTATTTCCCTCTGGCGTGACAAAGATCTTAATGAAATTCTGTTTCAGACATCTCTGCATCTTTCCCACCTGCTTTCCTCTCACGCCTCTGTGATCTGTAGTTCCTGTTTACTACCCTCCACCACTGTCACAGGCTACTTTTGAAAAGATGGCCAAAGATTTTGCATGTAATTTTCCAAATATAAGAGGTTAACTTGAGATGACATTAGATCTCCTTTACCTCCTTCTCGTAAGTGACATACAAGCAAAAGGGTCTCATCAGGTCCTGATTTACTTACAAATGCGGTCTAAATCACGTAATCCTTGGCAAATTGCTGAGCCCGAGATTAAAGCAGACCAGTCTGCTCAGCAAGACTCACTGTCTGCCATGGGAATTTGAAAAGTACAAGCCATACGTCTCCAGATATGTATAGTAAAATCTTCATCAAAATAAAATTTACATATCTGCTGAATAAAAATCCCCACCTGCCTTACATCAGGTGTTGCTGTTGTCTGGAGGAATGCTGCCGTCATGGACAAGTACACAGATGAGAGGGCTTGGGGGACAGCACAGTAAGAAATGTTTTAAATTAAGTTTTACCCAGAAGACCTTTCTTTTCTTTCACCAAAAGGGCTGCTGGTGAATAAGATATGGTCCACCTTTCCCTTACACCAGCTTAACTTTGTGGGCATCCCAGTCTACTTATTCATATAATGTATAAAAATATAAAATGAGAGCAGAAGAAGAGTGGATGTTGTTTTATCACATATTCTCTAGGAATCACATCTGGCAAAATGAATTTATTAAGCAGTATCTGTCACAGAATCACAGAATCTCAGACTGGTTGAGTCTAGAAGGGATGCCTATAGATCATCTGGTATAAACTGTCTAGCTCAAGGCAGGATCACCTAGAGCAGGTTGCTCAGGGCCATGTCCAGTCATGTTTTGAACATCTCCAAGGAAATGCCACAACTTCTCTGGGCAACCTGTTTCACGGTTCAGCCATCTTCACAGTCAAACACCTTAAATGGAATTTCTTGTATTTCAGTTTGTGCCCATCGCCTCTTATCCTGCCTCTGAATACCACTAAGGAGAGACTGGCTCTGTCTTCTTTATTCCCTCCATCCCCACCAGCTGCTTATACGCAGTAATAAGATCCCTCCAAGCTTTTTCTTCTCCAGGCTAAACAACCCCAGTTCTCAGCCTCTCCTTGGAGCATCCTCAGATGCTGTATAAGGCTGAGGTTCTCAATTCCTTCTTTGCTTCAGTCTTCACCAACAATGTCTTTCAGGGCCCCGTGCTTAGGGAAAAAGATTCCAGGAGAAGAACCACCAGCAGTGGATAAGCATCTAATTGAGTATTACTTGGAAATACTTGACATATACTAGTCCATGGTAACCAATGGAAGGCATCCAGGGTGCTGAAAGGTCTGGATGGTGTCTTTTCAAGGCCAATTTCTATCATTTCAAAAAAGTGATGGAAAACAGAGGAGGTCCCTGACAACTGGAGAAAGTCATCACCATAAATCAGCAAAATCATAACTTAGAAATGAATGGCTTTCATTGAAACTTTTAAATTTTTCTCTGTTGGGATGTGTTTATCAATTGCTGTAGAAATTGCTCTATAGCAAGTAAAATCTTCCTAATTTGCTTATTGTTTTAACACCAGTTTAGACATAAGGTGTACATTTGTAGCTGCTGGAGTTCAAACTTTCACCTCAAGACCTTATTATACTGTTACCGTATCACAACTTTGTAATATGTTGGCACAAAGTTTCTATGGTCACATAAAACTTCTCTGTAGTTCCAGCATTTGTTATTGCTCATCTGCAATGAAGTGGAGTATTTTAGGAAAGATAATAAACTGTGTCTATTTAAGGCAGTATTTTCCACAGATGTTGAGTCCTTATATTTTTCTACATTCTTTTATCAGCTTTGTATGCAATTGAAAATGGGGGTGTTTTTGTATACACATTTACTCATCATCTCTGCCCATTTACTTAAGAGAAAGGGAAATCCAGACTGAAAATTTAACAGAAAACAATTTTAATTGTGAGTCCTGAGATCTTTGTACATTACAACTGTTTGGCAAATGTCTGAGTTTTACTTCTTTCCAGATCATTCCCTAACTGTAGTTTTGAAACACTCTCTAAAGAATAATTTTGCATGTGTTTAAAATTCATGAAGCCTCTTTTATTAAAAATATGTAAAAGTTAAGATAGTCTAGCTTTAATCTGTTTTCCCCATATACCATTTATATCTAGATGCTGAGTATTTTTTATAACTTCTGATGCCTTCTTTTGTGAATGGAAGTTTCCAGTCCCCAGAAGTTAATTTCAGGATATTCAAGAGTATCTGTTAATGTCATTGCAGCTTTTCTTTGATTTTCATGTCTAATGCTGCATCCACAAAAGAACTTTTAATTCCATGAACCTATGTACTAAACCAAACTTTTAACTCAGGGGTTAATAACCTTTACTCACTGTGTAGTACATGAAGAGGCTTGGGAACCTTGTAAAGGGGATCATAGCAACTAGCATGGCAGGGTGGAGCAGAAGTCGGATAAAATAGGCAACTGTGAGTGAAGGAAGAGTTTATTTTAAGAACTTGAGGATGAGGGGTTTTAGCATCTATGGCGTATTGGGATTCACTGACCAAACTTTCTAGTTTGTTCCTCCCCAAGGGGAACAAGACCAGTCCTTCTATTTTTGGTGGTGCTGCCACTTTGCAAAAGCTTATGGGTTATAACAGAGAATGTGAGGGAGATTTGGGAAAAGAGGGCAGGAATCAAACCTGCCTCTTGTACTCCTGTGGTCAACTGTCTGATCAGGCTATACATTTGTCTAGGCTCAACTGGGAGGGGAACTACAGGGCAGAAAAATAATTTTCATTCTTCCTGCTGACACCATAGCAGAATATAGCTCAGGATTAAGCTGGGTCATACATAGGAATCTCACTGTGTTAGACCAAAGATTATGACATTCAGCTGGAGCAGTGGGCAACTGGGAAGCACTGGATGGTCTTATACTGTGTCTAATGAACTGGCTTCTTTGGTAGACTTAATGTGGGAGATGCTCATTTTAAGACCCCTGATGTTCAATTTAGCTGCAACCTAGTCCTGCTAAGATGGTGTGTCATCAAAACAGAATTATAGTTTTATCTAAGGAGTTCATCTGGTAAAAACTGTAGTAATTATGGATGGAAGTTTGTGGTTTATTGTTTTGAACCATTACCTAAATTCTGCTCAAGTTCTATCTCCAAAGCATAAAACTTCATTTACTTTAAATTTCTAATCCCTGATTACATTCTACCTTTTTAAGTTAGTTTTATTTGAAGGAAAGCATTTGATTTCCCTTGTTTTCTCTCCAAACAGTTTGTAATCTTTGCTAAGATTACTAAAGGCAACATTTTCCTTCAGAGTAGGAGAAAGCAAACTGCTCTGTTTTGTTGATTGGTAATTTGTAGAGAGCAGCAGGAAGCCATCACTTACTGACTGTTCACGCATTTTACAGGCACTTACGGTTTTTGACACCACTTCAGTTCACTTTGCCATCTTGCCTGGAATTGATGGTGATATTCCAGAATAAATACCAGCATTTGCTGATTGTCATTTCTGGTGACTATCCGTGAGCCAATATTTAATTACAAATTCCTGCACATCATCATTATGTGTATTATGCAATGTGGCACTGTAACATGGACAGCTACTGCCAAAGACATTGAAGGATGCATATACAACATTAATTTTTTGGCAGAAATGTATCCTCTTTCGGTTCTCCTTCGATGTCAGCCAAAATAGTGCTGTTTACGGACTCTGTTGAAAACTTGCTGAAGAGACAACTTCACATCTGTCCTGAAGTAAATTAAAACTCAAAGACAAAAGAAAAATCCAATTTTTACTAGTGTGTTCTATGAACATTTCAAACAAAGATGTTCTTGGTCACATACGATCATGCATCTACACAGCTTTTTTACTAACACTGCAGTGTCAGTACACATTGTATTCTATGTATATATACATATAAGGTATGCTGAGTGTGAGTAGAATCTATATAAGTGATAGTGTTCAGAAAATTGTGTATTCTTTTGATATTCCTCTGAAAAATTCAATGAACATAAGTAGAGACCAGCTTATAATTCCTTTGAAAATTAGAGCACGTTGGGGTTTCAAATGAGATGAGAAACATCTCTTGGATTTACATAGCAGAAGCCTGCTTCCAAGACAGCTGCAGATATCAAACAGAATATAATTAGGGTGAATTAAATCATTCTAGGGCAATAATATCACATTCCCTCAATGAAGAAACAAACTATTTTAAAATAGTTTCTCTAATGAGTTATTTTTCTGTACTGCTTCTTAAAGATGCCTATTTGGGGACCATTTATGTTGCAATATGGTATGCGGTGCTTTACCCAGAAATCATTTTAAACACTTTGTATTTCTCTGATGAACTTATTTGCAGGATCAATAGAAGATACTTTAACTTTAACAGGTAAGGGGTTTTATGGTTACTATTTGCTTTTCTTTTTATATGAAGACTATTATAGAAACTCCCCTTGGGATGCTCGGTTTTAAAATTACAGAAACATAGTAATATTTTGGGAGATGCAGTTCTGTTTTTATTGCTTTATATGGTTTGCAGATATTTAGGACAAAAAGTTGAAAGGGTTTGTCGGGTTCTAAATAACTAAAGAGAGATTAGCAAAACTCTGCAATGGCAGTGAAATATGAGTTCCAGTATAGTGGTCCGAAAAGCAGCATGGAGAAAAAACAGACAGACTGAGGAAACAGTAAAAAAGCTGTCCCTCATGAACAGTGTAGTATAATTTTTATTGTACACCACGCTGATGTTGTTCAAAGCATAATTTCTGTATGGCTGAATTCTCTATGGCTTGCTACACTTCTGTAAGAGGCAATGTTTGAACTGATGTACTCATAGTATAATTTGATATGATAGCCTCAGCCTTTTTGTTGCTCCCCTCTCTCTCTGAATTTGTATGTGTCTGTTGTGGTTTAACCCCAGCTGGCAACTAAGCACCATGCAGCCATTTGCTCACTGCCCCCCAGGTGGGATGGAGAAGAGAATCAGAAGGGTAAAAGTGAGAAAACTTGTGGGCTGAGACAAAGACAGTTTAATAGGTATGACAAAATCCGCTCATGCAAACAAAGCAAACAAGGAATTCATTCACCACTTCCCATCGGCAGGCAGGTGGTCAGCCAAATCCAGGAAAGCAGGGCTCCATCACGTGTAACGGTTACTTGGGAAGACACACGCCATCACTCTGAATGTCCCCCACTTCCTTCTTCTTCCCCCAGCTTTATATGCTGAGCATGATGTCATATGGTCTGGGATATCCCTTTGGTCAGTTGGGGTCAGTTGTCCCGGCTGTGTCCCCTCCTGACTTCTTGTGCCCCCCCAGCCTGCTCGCTGGTGGGGTGGCGTGAGAAGCAGAAAAGGCCTTGGCTCTGTGTGAGCACTGCTCAGCGGTAACGAAAACATCCCTGTGTTATCAACACTGTTTTCAGCACAAATCCAAAACATAGCCCCATACTAGCTACTATGAAGAGAATTAACTATCCCAGCCAAAACCAGTACACCGCCCCACAAGGTGAGTGAAGGGTACTTTGAGAGAAGGCGCAAACCTGCTGAGCTCTTGTGCCAGCATATTCTCATTCCACATAGCTGGCTTGTTATAGCTCTGATTCGAAATGTCGACCTGGGCTTGGGCCTATGCTCAGGACACATGCTGGTGAGCCCAGCTGAAGAGCAATCTGCCCCACCAGTGCTGGCTCACAGCCCCCAGAGGGCCAGCCAAAAGGCAAGTCAAGCACCAAGAGCTTGAGCTTTTCCTCCTTCCAGAGCATGGTGCTTGGTTTAAGCCCATGGTGACAACAAACATCTGCATGAGCTTTGATCCATCTGGAATGACCATGTGGACAGAATCCTACTGAGTCTCCACACAGTAACCTATTCCAAGGATCTGGTTTAGCCTGTTTCTCCCAGCAGCTCAGCTAGAGCGCTGGCATGATATGTAGTCTGCATCTATGAGGTTTTCTGACACTCAGGGGAGAAGTGCCTTTTCCTAACACACAAGTTTCTCAGACAGAGAACAACTCAGCCCAGCACTTCCCAAGGTGCCCCTTAAAAAGACCAATACTAGGTCAGAGTATGCATCCTTCAAATTCTCAGTTGCCTCGTCTGCCTATTTATTTCATGTGACTGGAAGCACTAAGAGACTAGAACACTTCTCTGTGTGCAGGTAATACAGATGGATATTCATAGAAATAAAGAATAGTTACTGCAGATTGCCAGAGATCAATCTTGAAAAAACAGTATCTTAAGAGACAACAGAGTTTATGTAATTTCTTTCTTTTGCTTTGCTTTCTTTTGATCAAAAGATTTTACAAAAAGCAGCAGGGATGGAAAGTTATGGATGAACCTTCTTCATTTTATAGGAGTTGATCACTTTTCAGTTTTTATTGTTGTTTCTAAATTGTCTTAATATTTAGGTTATTTGACAGATTCCTAAAATGATTCTGTGCTTTCTTAGGCTAACCATAACTCCCTTTTTCATCATTCTTCACAATTTCATTTGTGCAGGAGGTAAACTCAGGTTACTTTAGCTTTCCCTCTCATTTTTCTGTACACTGAAAATGTAACATCAAACAGTAGTAGATCAGCATTAGAAAAATCAGCATTAGAAAAATCAGCATTTATCACTTGCCTCACCACAGGATGCTCTGAAGATTCAGATCAACTGTTGTCCCGTAGCAAAATCCAGTGAGCAGTATGTCAATTCGAACATATTCAAGATTCACTGTTTTACAAGATTAGTCTATTGGAATTAATTTATTTGGGAAATTATGATTTTCACAACAGTTGTCTTTTTTCCTACAGTTCCTTGCACATGCCTTCCCCTCTGTGGGAGTGAGGCCTAGGGTAGACTCCTCAGAGAAACAAATAAGCAATAATTTACCTAACAATATGCTTCTAACACAGAAAACTGATACTACTTGACCAAAATTGGATTTTATTGACCTGTAGTGACCTAAGAATAATGAATCTGCCTGTGCAAACTGTTCCACAGCTGGGAGCTTGTCATGGTTTAACCCCAGCCAGCAACTAAGCACCATGCAGCTGCTCACTCACTTCCCCCCCACCCAGTAGGATGGGGGAGAAAATTGGGAAAAGAAGTAAAAGTCGTGGGTTGAGATAAGAATGGTTTAATAGAACAGAAAAGAAGAAATCAGTAATGATAATGATAACACTAATAAACTGACAGCAGTAATAATAAAAGGATTGGAATATACAAATGATGCACAGCACAATTGCTCACAACCCGTGCTGATCGACACCCAGTTAGTCCCCGAGCGGCTATCCCCCGGCCCCCACTCCACCCAGTTAATATACTAGATGTGATGTCACACGGTATGGAATACCCCATTGGCCAGTTTGGGTCAGCTGCCCTGGCTGTGTCCCCTCCCAATTTCTTGTGCCCCTCCAGCTTTCTCGCAGGCTGGGCATCAGAAGCTGAAAAATCCTTGACTTTAGACTAAACATTACTTAGCAACAACTGAAAACATCAGTGTGTTATCAACATTCTTCTCATACCTATTTCAAAAACATAGCACTGTACCAGCTACTAGGAAGACAATTAACTCTATCCCAGCTGAAACCAGGACAGAGCCGAGGCTGAAAATCCGTTCAGGCTCAGATATGTGTCTGTAGCCTCAAGAATGGTCTGATGCACTTGAGCACCAAACTTTTTGCCCAAGTATGTACAAAGCCTGCCCCTCAGGATAGTCAAACATAGATGATGACACACTTTGAGTATCCCCCTTCATGCTTTGCTATATGCATTTTTGGCCTGCCCCCAATCAGCAGAATCTGTTCAAATTTACATAATTCAATTGTTTTAGAAAAAACACTCAAAGCAACCAACCCCTCCCCAACCAAGAAAAGCACTCAGACAAATCATTTTAGCCATGGAAAAACCTGTAAGCTTTATTTAGTTGAAATGGTTAGAAAATTGGGAAAAAATACTGATATAAAGATAAAATCAATTCCCTTTTTTCTTAGAAATGTATTGTTGCAGTAGCTGTTGGGTGGTAAGGACAAGAATTGCCTCAAAGAGCTGTAGAACATTTCTTATCCTCAGCAATACCCATTTTCATCTACTTACATTAATAATACCCATGTGCAATGGTACTTGCACTTCACAAAATATGTTCCATCATATCATAACCTGACCAGAGACATTCATGAGTCATCTCCACCTATTTATGTTGATTTTACTTATGCGTGATATTTTCATGATCATTGCATAAACTGACGGATTATTTCCTGTGTCATCACTGGAATATTGCTGTCATTGAAGGTAAGTACCTAGCTCAGTAAACCGACAAAGCACAGCTCAAGAGCAGTGGGAAATGTCAGAGCAAGGTGATAAAATGGTGCATCTTCAGAGACATAACTATGATCGATACGCAGGCTTTCAACAAGGGAGTTTTCATCCTGTGACCTCACTGAATGAAAATGACAGTCTGAAAACCAAAGAGCTGGAAAAAGGAAGATTCTTCCATTTCTTAAGGGGAGCGACCCCAGAAATTATATACTTTCATGTTCAGTTTCCATGCACAGTCAATATTAAGTGAAGTATTTTGTTTTAAGGCTATGAGTGACACCTAGCTTCCAACAAATGCACTTAAGAGCAGAGGGAAGGTAAAAGGCCTAGAAGTCTGACATAAATAACCAATAAAAGAGCTGAGAGTTTCTTCCAGAAGGAAAAGGCTGTTCACTTCGTACATAGTTTCATCACTATGAAAAGGGACATAGTGAATAGCTGACTAATGGTAGTCATAAATATTAATCATGTTGTTGTCAGTACTGGGACTGAGACATGCGGCAATTATGAATATAGTAAGTAAAGTCTAAAATAGAACAAAACTTATGCATATGTGTGTATAAACACAAATATACAGGGACACTCTAATAATAAACAGGACAAAGTAGTCAAGAGTTATACTTGCAACAATCAGAATAAAAGTTATCATTAAACAGCTGTTTTCCAGCTTTGTCATATCAACATATACACTCAGACTGCCTTAGCAGCTACCTGTCTATGGAAGACTCAACATTCACAACAGCAGTGGAGAAAGAGTGAAGCAATCTAAGGAACAAAGGTGCAGCAAGAGGAAAGAACCTGTAGCTTCAGTCATTGTTTCAGTCTAAACTACGTATCTGCTTAATTCAGTTTGGCACAAATGTACAGAAATATTCCTAGAGTTCAGGAGTCAGCGGCAGCACTGTCACTCCCCTCTGTGTTCCCTTTTTTGTTTTCCTTCCTTCTCCAGATTCTCTCCTTCCCGTATAGCTGTTTGTTCCTCATGGGTAGCCAGCAGCACACCATCAGCAATAGCAACCTAAAACCACTTCCTACCCATCCTATAATCTTCAAGCACAGGAGGAGAATCACGGCATGGTTGAGGTTGGGAGGGACCTCTGGAGGTCATCTTGTCCAACCCCTCTGCTCAAACAGGTCCAAAAATAAACCCAAGTTTTTTATAATCATTCATCTGTTCTACAAAAGAGGCTTAGCCACCTTTTCTCCCACCACGTGCTGCAATTTCTGAAGACCCCCATGTCAGCATACTAGGTGTGCCCTGGGAGTGCGTGAAAGGCAGACCACAGCCACTGGTATTGATAACAGAAACTTTCACATGTCCTGCTGGAGATAACTGTTTCATTGGGGTGATGGTGGTGAGGAAGTCATTAAGGACTGAATGGGCAGATTTGTGTATGTCTAAACTAAAATTAGGGTGAAATAAGGTCAGTAGTGCCTGCTTGTCAGTCTCTTACTCGATGAATGCACGTTATTAGAAAATACTTAAAACCTGTGTATCTGTTACAAGAGGAACACAGGAGTTAGGTCAAATCTACTTATTGTCTACATCTTTTTAAGGATTAGCCAGCTTGTTATTTAGAAGAAAAGCTATGCCAGGACCATAAAGCCTGATTACAAGCCATTACACAAATTACCATGCTGTAAAGATAAGGTTTGGCTGATACCTCATTGTTTGATTTTCAAGTAATCCTTAATTTCCTGTACCAGCTCAGTATGCTACTGTCAGACCTGAGCAAAACCACAATGGTTAAAGAGCCAAGTTTTTCTCCTAGATCTGACTTTGTGATTTGCATTTTTTATTTTTATTGTTTCTTTCTTTCTTTCACTTGTCCTCTCCAAGATTTCTGACACAACCCTTGAGATGGAAGTATTTCTTTTAAGCTTGTAAATTAGTTATTACCTTCACCTAGTCTCACTTCATTTCACCTGTTCCAGAAGCTCCTTCGGTGTAGTGTGCTGAGAGGAGTATTGCACTCGATTTAGAAAAGCCAAAGGGCACTGTAGTCTGCATTTCTGTGACCATCTGCCCTGTCTGCTTAACTTTAATGAGATAAAACTCAGTATACCTCTGCATTTCATAACTGAAGAGAGGAAAAGAAGAAACTTCAAGTCCAGATAAATCATGATGCAGCCCTCAATTTCGTGAATGCCCTGTCACAGTTTATTCTGAATTTTGATTAGTAATCTGGTCATAGAAAATGTAAAAGAAGTGTTTATAGTTGATGGCAAGAAGATTAAGTTAATTTTATAGGACAGAACAGAGAAAAGTATGTGTCAATCTTTTCCAAAACAGCCCATATGACTAAAAATCAAAGGTCAGAAGCAATCTTAATGCTTCATCAGTCTATCCCTCTGCACCAAGGCAGGATCAACCGTACCCATGTCATTCCTTATAGATATTTAGCTTGCTCCTAGAGTTCTGTTAATGGGACTGAGTAGATGTGGCTTCTTTACTTTATCATCCTTATCCTGTGTTTCCACATACATATTGGTGCAATGTGCTATGTGGCTGAGATATTGCAATACCAGGCTACAACCTGTGAGGCAAGACAGTGCTAATAAAAGAGAGGTGAGTGACTGTCCGTGGCAGATGTTGCTACAGTATGGATTTTATGAAAGTTCAAACTCAGGATTTCTTATGCTTCTGGAAGTTTGGTTGAGAACTGCTTGACTGAGGATGACATGCTGGTAGGAGGGAAATGGTAGGAAATACTGTCACATTACATTGAATTAAACTAGAAAAATAGATTATTTATTTTCGTAAAAGTATTCACTTTTCTGTATCAGTAAGCTGTCTTGCATGAAAAAAGGTTTTATTTTGAAAATCAACTGCATAAGATTTCCAATGTACAGTAACACTACATCAGTTTTTCTAAAATTTATAAGTAACATTTTTCTGACAGAGAAAATATTATGCCTAATGCATTGCAAATATTTTGGACACTGAAGGAATGACTGGATAAAAACTAATCATGTGTCACTCGGTTTTGTTGCCAAATGACTGGCATGATCTCATTGTCAACATTCTTGAGCAGTTAGAATCATCCATAAGTACTTGAGAGAACCAAATTACTGAGATTAATAAAATATAAAATTTAAACCACCAGGGCACATTTCTGGTTGAAAGTAGTTGCTGTTTCACAACACGATGTGGGCAGCAATTTGAAACATAAAAGCAAAAGGGAAGATACAGGAGCAGGGGGGAAGCAAAACCACCAAAAAATTCACAAAAGAAACTAAGACCATTGTGGGTTAAAAAAAGAACAAAAAAGGTAGGCTAAGGACAAGAAGAGAATATTTGAGATGAGAATTGGGCTAAAACAATTCAACTTAATAATATAGTCTACTACTTCATTGTAGTATTGTTCATAATGATGCAGTATGATTTTCTGGTTCATATTTGAATTGATAATATCAAAGTTTTTCCAGTTGTAATTGAAGAGGCTTTACTAGGAGAAAGCATTTTCAAATTAGCACCCCATTTTACTAGAATTGTAGATAGAGGACATCTTCGACCCACTGTTAGCGATTTTAATTAAGTCTTGGCATGCCAGAGAAAATACAAATGAATAAAGTATGCCATTGCAAACATTCAGCCAGGGTGTGCTGGGTGACCCACATGACTATGGGCAGGTTAGCTAGACATCAGCTCGGGGGAAAATAATGAGAGAGGTCATACAGGATTCAAAAAATAATGAATATAAAGGACTATAATTAATATAAAACAAAGAATCAAAATATAACCCAAGCAATCAACGTGCTTTCCTAGAAAATGTATCTTGTCAAACAGTTCAGTTTAATTATTTGAGAAAATTACAGGTTTGATTATTAGAGGTAATGACACCAGGCATTTGACTTAGAAGCAGCCCATGTTCTGATATTAAAAACAGGGCTGTGTTTCAGATTTTCAGATGCTGCTGTCAGATGGAATAGTCAGGGAATATGGGCAAGGTTCCTCCCAGGCTCAACAGCCTTCAACATTTCCAGTCATTATTCAGAGTAAATATCAAATAATACTTAATTTTAATTATAAAATGGATAGACCACACTAAGAGTAATAAATGGCCATGAGTTCAGTCAGAGCAGCCAGACAGAGAAATTGGATCCTTTCATAATTTGTTGAGCCAAAGGTATCTTTAACGTAGCCAGTTGCAAACTTACACATCTGGAAAGACATGACAGCTATGGGATAGGAGACTGTGAGGGAAAGCAATGAGTCTAAAATAGATTTACAAATCTCACAGATTCCAAGATGTGGAATGGTCAAAAATGGCGTAAGAAATTTTTCACTGTACTAATAGGCAGTAGTGAATAGGATGAGGGAAGCAATTTGTAAGCATGGTATGAAAAGATGCAACAGTTTTAATATTATATTTCAAAAACATGTTGACAGATGGAAGATAATTACACCACACACACACACACAGAGTTCCTGAAAAATAGTTTAAAGTTAAAAAAAAAATCAAATGCAAAGAATACAAGATCCTAAGGGTCTCCTTAAACAATAATCAATGGTTACAAATTGACAGTTATTTCTTTCTTTTGTGACTGCAAATGTGACTAAGTAGTGAGCAAGATACTGAAGAAAATGAATTCAATATTTTATGTCTTATTCAATGAAACACTTATTTCATACATAACCAATAAGTTTAACACCTGTGGAAAAATATATGGCCCGAGTGATACAGGAGATCAGACTAAGCAATCTAAGGGTTCCTTCTTGACTTAAATTACAGGAATCAATATGTAAAATTAGCCTCTCTGACTGGACCTAGCAAAATGCAACTATCCACAGACACTAAATTAATTTTAGAAAGGAACTATAATCCTCTTAGTGGGAAGGAAAATGAATTGGAGATAGTATAATTGAAATGACAGAAACAAAATCCATAGCCTATTGAACAGCTGAAGAAATGTATTAGCAATGGATGTTGTGCCTGTTTTGTTGCTCTTGCTTTGACTCTTACATTATTTTTACCTAGAACTTTCAGTATATTAATATGTATTATTATCTGACAAAATTTTGAGATACAGCAATTTAAACAATGCAGACTTCTTCAGAATGACTATTCACAGACCAAGTGTATTATTCCGAGATATACAAGGAAAGCTCTTGCCAAAGTAACATTCATGTCCTCATCCTACTTTCTTCTAAGACTATTTTCTGACAAGGAAAGAAAGGATCTGCCTGCTTCTGCTTTGCTAATGCTTCTTTTAGCACACATATGAGGCAGGTATTCTGTTCCGAGAGTACCAAGTTTAAAGATTTGCTACTTTTTGTGGATGTTTTTTGACATGACTAAAGAGTAATGACCATGGTTAGCAAGCCACTAAATAAATACTTAGGATTATGCATCTAAAGCAGTCCACTATTTAATTTAATATTAATAAACAGATTTGCAGTGTCCCTCTGGGCTGTCCAACAAGGTGTAAATAGCTGTCTACTTGTATCTTGCTGGCTATCCTGAGTGCATCACTGTGGTGCTTTTGTCTATGTTTTCTTTTTTGTCTTGCTCCAAAAGGTAGTTGTGACGGTTCCCAGCTGCAAAACTGAGAACTGGTGGGCTAGATCCATCCCCAGCCTACATTAGTGATGCGTCTGCCTCCTACCATGTGCAAGGAAAAGATTTTTTGATGGCTAAGTGCACTTTACACAGAGCAGATGAATGATTTTCACAATGGCAGCTGGACACCTTCCTGAAACCTATGTAAAAAAATCACTCAGGCTCTTTCTACATGGTTTAAGTTTATTCATTTTTTCATTATTCTTCTCCTTCTGGAAGATTTTGCTCTTTTTTCCCTCTTCCACTTCTTTTAACAACACAACATCCCACTTAAAGATGTCAAGAGAAAAACATGCTGTAATTGACCAGGAAAATGGAGTAAATTTAGGCTGTTACAAAGAGTAAACAGTATCTGCTGTGTACTGGTTTTGGCAAGATGATTCAATTTCTTGGCAAGATTGCAGCTTCCACTTCTTACGAGCTTTGTGTCTCTTAATAAAGAGCTAAAAAGGAAGGAATGTTTCAAAACAAGGACAGGTACTTCCATTCCTTGTGATCATGGAATAAGAGCCATTACACCATTTTCCATAGTTACTTCCACCAGCTCTTAGCCTTGCTATCCATTTCAGAGTAAATTATGTAGAAGGTCTGAGTACTACTGAGGAACTGAAGAATCAGTGAATGTGTTAAATTATTATGCCATTCACAGAGCATTAGTATGAGATAAAATGAGTGTTTTCATCTTCAGCTGCTTTTTAATTAAGAACCTTCCATTTTTCTTTAAACAGTTTGAATATCAGCATAGAAGATGAAGCACTGGAGGGAAATGGAGGCAACATGAATAGGAAGGATATAGGAGGGTTAAGATTCTGAAGTATCCCTTGCCATAACATCCTTAGCGTGCTAGCAAATAGTACACAAGAACGCCTGTTCTTGCTCCTGAGGATATCTTACTCTTTCACACCTTTTCACCTATCAGCTTACTACTGATGACTGCATTTCTATGGCTAAAGTCTCCCACATTGTTTTATCTTATATCTGAAAAATGAAAACCTAACATTCAGTCTACATTTTAATTATTACAAAACCAATGTTGTTCTTTCTTTACTTCTTATCTCTTTTGTTTACAGCATCAAAAACTGCCATGTCTTTCAGTGTTCCTCAAGTGGCAAAAAAAATTGTGGTATTACATTTTTTCCACATATCCATATTATATTTTATCCATAATGTGAAGCTTCATCAACATTAACATTTGCAAAATGCAGAACTATTTTCATTAACATTGGAAAAGTAAATCTTCCAATTCATTATTGTAAGATCCACTTTAGAAGTATAAAGTCAGATTGATGTGTAGTAAATGCATATTATATAAATTTAATTTCTTCACTCAATCGTGTTATGCAAAGCAGCTAAAATTTAATGGCTTGGCTCAGGTCAGGTCTCTTACAATGCCCTCGTAGACCAAAGCACTACCACCTCTCAATACCAATGGGAATATTCTTTTAGAACCTTTCAAATGAAGGCAGAGGAGGACCATCCTCTGTTTTCAAAAGGTACACATCACCACATTATTCAGATGGGCAAAATGTCACCTTCTTTGTCAAATTCTACTAAATGTTTTAACAGTTTTGGAATAATGAGATCAACTTAAAGTGTCAAATGTAAGACTTCAATGCAACTACACAGTTAGCTTTATCTAGTATTTTCAAAATTTCCAACATATTGTCCTTTCAAAAAATTTCTTTGGATTTCTCTGTAAATTAAGGATATTGTATAGATACCAGCAAATGACATTTAACAGTGTTAATTACCTAGAAGCTGTTTAAAGAATTACTAAAACCTCCCTGAGAAGCTCAAGAAATGTGTATAATTACACCTACCAGGGGTCTCCTAATTGACAGGAGCTTCACCTCCTATGGACTGTGTTGTGTATCTCAACTAATGAGTACTGAATCCAGAAGTCCGAATGACTTCTTGAGCGGATTATGTATACAACATGACCTTTTTTTAATAGCAATTGATTATCAATTAAAAATATTTCATAAAATCAAGTAAAAACCAATTTTTGTCATAGTTGGCTTTTGCTGGAATTCTGAAAATTCTGCCTGAAAACAGACCTGATATCAACAAATCCCTTTACCAGACTGGTTATGGGTGAGGACACCCTGCAGGAAGTAGAAAATTGGAAGCTGTTTGCTTTGAAACAGGAGAAATAACAATAAATTATTAATTAGGCAAGATGACCTTTTTTTCATGGTTATGTTTACACATAAAACCTATAGACTGCAGATAGAGAGAAAACACAGAGCTATCCCCCAAGTCAAACCTTGTGAAGAAAATAGTGGATTTTATTTGACAGAATAATAATATGAAATACTTACCAGCCAAGGACTGTAATCTACTTACGTACATGTTGAGTACAAATGTCTCAACTGTCCAAAGTGGAACTCTCCTGTCTTTACCAAAATTTTTGATGGAAGGACTAGAAAGATGAAATCTACCTTTTTTGTTTTGTTCCTACTACATGTCTGAAAACATTTATCTCATCTCATCTACACCTGAATGGGAAAGCAGGTACATTAGCAGCACATTCCACATTTCAGGGTGATTCAAGGACCTGTTAGACCAAATGTCATTTGGTTCTGACACAAGGGCCCCCCTCCCATGAAAACAGGAGTGAAGGAGCTGAACATCTTCCATACATGCAGTGTCCTTCCATGCATGGCATGGAATAAGTCTGGCAAGTACAACCAGATCTGGGAGCTGTCAAGCACTCCTGGGGCCCTCAATATATATACCAGCCTAGATTTAATATACATTTAGCATTAGCCCTGGGCAGTATTTGATGTCTCTATGCTTATATCAGATACTCTGTCAATTTGGAAACATAGTCCTGAGACACTGTCTTTTCGATCAATATGAAATCTGCAGAGTTCTCAGAAATATCTGGAAGCATTCAGATGTTTTGTTCATATGAAACAATTAAACCCAGGTAGCTCCACTCTGCACAAAGCAGGCAGCCTAATGGCCAAAGTTGTGCCCCAGGGCTGAAGGTAAAACCCTAATGCCTTCCATTATATGTCTAAGACCAAGCTAATCGTCATGCATAAAACACCAGCTGCTGTGCTAGTCATTGAGATACAGAATTGTGATGGTGTAAGTAGTGGCTGTCATGCCACATGGGGAAACTTCTCAGACAGAACAAATTCTCATTGATCCTCTGCTCTAGCAGACTTACGTGTCCAAGTGAATGAGCTGACCCAAGAAATCTCCAGTTTCTCCATTTGTGACTCATCTTTACAATACAGTGCAGTCCAGGAACAGAGCATAATAAACCTGTTCAAAGATCACTTTGTTTCTCTGTTGATGCTTTTTCATTTGCTATCCTATTAATATTACAGGAGAGCTAATGTGAGAAATCCTCTCATTGCACTGAACTTTGGAATGTGGACCTGTATTATGTCTGACAGTGGCCAAATGCATAGGCAAGGGTACAAGAAGAGAGCAAGTATACAAGCACACTCCTACCACCTCTAGCATTCAGCAGCTCAGAAGTTAAGGACTTCCTAAGCCACAGGTTGTATCTTTGGATTTGTCTTGTCCTTGATGGATTTTTTTTTTTTTTATTCCAAGAGTATGCCTAATTATCTTTTGAAAACATGTAAACTTTTAGCATCCACGTCCTCTGGCAGTGGTTCAGTAATTAGATACTGTATGGAAAAGTATGTAGTTTGTTTTTAAACTTTCCATATGAATATTGACATTGATGCCTCTATACTTATATTGCTCAAAAAGCTGATTAAGTATTTCCTATGTCCTCTGTTTCACTCATGATTTGAGAGATTTCTGTCATATCTGAATCATTCCTTTTTCTAGACAAAGGAGCTTGATCCATTTCCGTCTTCTTGAGGGGAGGCTGTTCTATAACTCTGACAATCTTTCCTGCTTGTCTCTGTACTTCTTACAGTTCTGCTGTATCTTCTTTACCTGAGTTCAGAAGAACGTGTGGTATAAAGATGTGGGCATACCAAAGAGATATTCAGTGGTACAACTACTTCTGGTTTCCTCTCACGCATTTTCTTAAAACATTCTACTACTCTCTTTCTACAGCTTCTAAGGATGGAGGTAATGTTTCTGTAATCCTATCCAAGATGTCTTAAAGATCTTCTTTCAGAGCTGTAATGGTTAACTTAAAGTCCCTCATTAAGTATGTATAGTTTGGGTTGTTTTTCTGTGAGAGAGTTACTTTGTACTTATCAATGTTGAATTTCATCTGCTACTTTATCACCTAGTCACTAGGCATCATGAGATGAATCAATGTTTCATGAATTTAATGACATATAATAAAGTGTTGTAACAAGAAGCTCAATCTAAATAGCATAAAAGACCATGGGAAATTACTTGGCAATTCCACTGAAGCAAAATGAAATCTGTTTCCCTATTTAGTGGCTTTTCACACGAAGAATGAATAGCTGTGCATTCAAACTTCAATGAAGTTTTGGGGTGTAAGGAGATTATCTTAGATACATCTCCTCAGTTTGTATTTTAATGGAGAAGGTGATGTCAGATGGGATGTTTCAGTAGCATTTGCTGGGTTTGAAAGTGAGGAAACATCAGGCAGGATTCCTAAAGTGGGTCATTTTCTCCTTGCCTTCGTGGAACCTGCGTGATGTGCCTCAGGACACGTCCCTACTTCTATGGCAGACTTCACAGCAATGGCAAAAATAAGTTAGGACAGGTCCTTTGATGATCAGGGAAGTTCTTTATATTTCTATATTCTTTCACAAAATCTTGCTGTTCTGTGTATCTTGTCTTGTGAAATGATACAGATTTAAGCCATAAATATGCCGTAAATCAAAAAACGATCTAGAAACAATCAAATCAAAATTTTCAGACAGGGTAACTTTGACTCCTAGAAGTTTATCCATGAGCTTAAAGGAAGATTAAGATTGTTCAGAAAAAAAATTGGCTGCGTCTGAGAGAAATTCTCTTCATAGCCACAAAACTATCCTCTCCCCAAGTAATTTTGGTATATTAACAGTATGCTTTGAATATGGACTTTACTACAGATGAGTCACAAATCCATAATGCATATGTTTCTGAGGAGATCTAAGGCTTTTTTATTATTATTCAGTCCAGTAGGAACAGGCTTCAACATCTCTTGTGAGGCTCTCAGTAATTCATAAAATCAGGGCCTGGTGACCTTAAAAGTTGCTCAATTTTTCTCTGTGAAAATCATTCTATCTGTAAAATTAGGATTCAACACTTCTGTCACTGCATGGATGAGAAAAAAAGAGAAACATGAGAAGAAAACTATGTTCAATGATCAATCATTTCCATCATTCTAATTCTCCTTGAGGAAGATTTTATTTTTGCTAACCTCGTATTCTGTAGGTTAAGGAAAAGACACTGTTCTGACAAAATGTACATGGTATGTGATCCCCCAGGCTTAGCCTGCAACTCCTAATGATTGCTAATTTACCCAGCAGACAGGTGCTACACTTTCAAAGCTACTGAAAAAAAACCTCTGAATACATTTTCTGTCAAGAACTTCAGGGCTTAGAAGAAAAGCAGGATGTCATTTCATGCAAAAGCAGTAATTTCAGTATTTTATGTCATAAGATCCAAGGTCAAAATCATCATGGCAGTGAATAATCCCCAATCATGTAGTTTTATAATTCTTAAACTAAAAACTAATAATTCCACTCATTAGTATGATGCAGTAAGCCACACTTCTTAATCAATCCATTATGATAAATAAAAATCTGAATCAATTAAGGAAACAGTCACCATAAGAACAGTTTTAAAGCATGGTTTGAAGATAAGATCTTGGTCAAAGTCCAGGACGAAAAAGAAACAGAGTTCCAGCCATGAAGAACAGAAGAGAACAGATGGACTGGGTCAGCAAAAGCTGCCTGCTCCACAACTTCTGTTCACAGAAGTACATTGTACCTTGTTGGCATGGAAAATCTTGCTTAGAAAATGCACAAAGGCAATAGGGACCCGGGCCCTGCTATATATAATCAAGCTGCTGAAAGGCGATGCTGAAAGGCGATACTGAAAGGCATGATAAGAAGTCCCAAAGTCCTTTGTAGTGCCTGTAATGACAGAAAAGGGTTTTACTAATGGACCCATTTGAGTAAGAAGTAAGAAGAAGCAATAATAAGAATTAAGCCAATATATATTAGCAATACTAGCCTCTAACAACAACCAGATCTTTCCTGTTGTGCCTGAAATATAGTGACCAAAAACATTAAGTACAAAAGAAAACAGCAATGTCAATAATATTAAAAGTTTTCAGTATCAACGTGTCTTGAAAGGACATTTCATACAACTTTGCAAAGCAATTTTAAGAAAGTGTGCTTTCCAAAACACAAATTAATATTCAGGAAGACATATGTTAATCAAAAATGAAACCTTTGACAGCATAACAAGCTCAAAATTCTGAGATAAATGGGGACTTTGGAAAATAGCAGAGGTGTTTGAAAATACAAAATGAATTGGAATTTTTTTAGTGCTTCTTCCTGGTAATCATTTTAGTGCTTTCAAAACATTGTTATTTGATTTGAAAAAAAACTGGTGATGCAAATTTAATATCACAGCTATTGCAAAGTCTGTTATAAAACTTTGTACCATATATTGAATGTCACATAAACATTTTCAGCCATCATTTGTCAGATGTCAATGTAAATTGCATTAAAATCCCACAAGGAAGTGTGAAAACAACTTGTGCCTCCGCTGAGAAACACTCAGTTTATGTGCTTAGCTGTGTTCTGATTTTGTTTATATAATTTCCTGTATTATGCTTAACACTATAGTATATAAGCATATTTTGTTAGTGTGTTAAATATGTGCAATGCTTGCCACATGGCATTTGTTTTCTTATCCTGTTCTGCCATAGTTGCATGTGATTTTACATACATACATGTGGTTTTAAATCCATTACCTAGGTAAAGCTGAGCAAACGTTTTTCTCAGACCGAGATTCATAATGGTGCTCCCTTCTTTCAGAAGATTTTTCTTTCCTCCTAAAGAGGGTCACTAGTATGGGCCCCTCCTGAAACAGTTCTGTTTGCCATGATCCTAATGATGGAGATCCTTTAAGAAAAAGCAAATTGTCCAGAAAAGAGCTGTTCAGACTCTCTTTGCTAAGGAGAAGAGGCATAGATGACTTGGGAAGCACCTTGGATGCAGAGAAAGAAATCTCAGACAAGGTCCCAGGAGGATCCCACTGCCTTTCTCTCCTTTCTCCATTCCTATTCCTCAGACGTGAGATGCTCCAGGGTGTGAGACTGGCCTTAGGTTGCAAACTGCACAGCTGCAGAAGGATTTCCCACCCCTTTCTCCTACTTGGGGTCTCAAGGAAGATGGGCTCCCGTTACTTGCTGGAGAAGCATGACGGCATGTGGTACAGCAGCTGCATGCTCAGCTCTGCTCTGCCCAGCAACCTCCTCCTCCTCCACTCAGCCCCAGTCTGTTCACTTTGTCTCCAGTGATTCCCAGTTCTGCATTCATTGCCAGTTGCAGGACCCAAAAAGGATTTCTTCCATCAAGAAAAAATACAGTGTGAGCTTTTTCACATTATATCTAAGGTCTGATTTTGGTGTTTCAATTAAAAAAAATCCCAGTGTTGGCAGAGTGTCACTGTGAGCAGGAATGTTACCAGCGAAGCCTCCACAGTCAATGGCTGCTTCTCCTGGACCTTCCCTCTGCTCTTTGCCCATAGGAGGTAGGTCTTCAGCTTCCAGGTTTAGTCTCCGTGTTGGCCTGGTCCAGGACTAGAAGCCTATCCGTGATGCTGGCAGGCTTACAATCCTCTTTAAGAGCCCCAGAGTGAGAACATCACTGAACGGTTTGAGATATCTTCTCCATGAACCAATTGTTTCAAGTAAAATGGTACACCCAGCACAGCCTGCTGCCTGCGTTTGTTCACGAGCTGCTATGACTGGGTTTTTTCAGGCTGAGCTAACCAGAAGTCCCGAGGATGTGTTTAGTGTGAACCAGGTGAAGCCTACTGATGCTGACTTTCTGATCAGCGGGGTTAGTTTGCAGACGTCAGCACTGCTCCAGAACCACGTCAGAACAAGACTGGCAAAAATTGTGGAAAGTGTGCCTAAAATACCTGAACTGCAGTGTTTGTCATGTTCTGCTAACATCCCAGAGAGCTCATAAAGCGACTCTGACAAATGAGATCATACAAGAATGATGGAAAATAAACAACATAGAAAACAAAAAGCCAAAAATGTCTCCCGCTGTCAATAATGTCAACAGTAACAAAAATAATCATTATATTTCTTTAGCAACTTCTCTCAAAACAGTGGAATGACATTATTGTAAATAACTGAAGGCTCGTGGTATTTCCAAAACATTTCATACAGGGAAATGTTTATACGGGATCTTTAGATGGCTAAAAACTGAAGGTTAAGTTTAACAGACTCGTATGTGAAAATTCCTAGTGCCACCTATTGGCAGAGAGGACAAACGTGAGTCAGCGTAGTGCTACACGTCCTGAAATACACTTTTCCTTTAAAAAATGGGGATAATAAATGTTTGCATTTCACATTTAAAATACTGTTCCAGATTGGAATTAAACGCTTAAGAGGCACACACATAAATGCTCATTTCCGATTAATGCATTTACTCCCAAGTGCTGCTGCTGCCCGTGAGACGGAGGCAGTGGTAGATGATGCCCCGAACTACCAACGTAGAATGAGCCGCCCAACACCCTGAGAGGCCTTCTGAGGCTTCTGCCTCATTTTGTAGCATAAATAGCATCCCTTTCTTTTTCCTGAGGTAACTCGTAAATGAAGAGCTTTAATGAAGCCTTGAACAACATACAGTCCTTGCCAGAAACTAATTTGCACTGAACCTTTTAAAGAACTCTGCTGATTGTTTGCCTTTTCATGACAATGTATTTAAGTAACCATAATGTCTGAGGGAAAGTATATTACTATCTGTTTACCTCAATATTTTGACATTTGAATAGGAACTTTCCTATTTATTCTCTCATACCTCAAGAATAAAAAAAAAAAAAAAAAAAAAAAGGAAATAATTGTACCTTGTTAGCAGTGTTTATGTATTTAGGACAAGAATGTAGAAAAATAAATTATGGAAAGGAAAAGCTCTTAAGTATGGTTATTGTTTGCCTCTAAGTCCTGCCTTTTCTTCTGCTGGTGTGTAAGTGGGAGGCCAGACAGAGGTGGCAAATTGCCCGGCCGAGGATGCTAGCCACACAGGAGTCCTTGCCACAGCAAAGGAGAGCATAGGAGCAAATGCTTACAGTATACAGGGTTGGCAGAGCCTGGTGAGACTTGATCACACCATCTACAAAAAACTCGCTTCGCTCAAAATAATGCAGCAGCAGCTTAGCACCTGCAAACACAAGGACTGAACGTTTCCTGCGGTGTAGTCCAGAACAACGACTCATAACCCCGGCGGCACGGGGAGAGGCGGATGAGCAGAGAGGGTCTGGCAAAGGATGGGGACTTGCCGCAGCAGCTGTGCCCCTGAGTAGCTGTCAGGGATCATGTGTATCCCAAGGGGTGGGTGAAAAGGAAATGCTCATGGACAAAGGTGTGCTTTGAAAACAGTGACAACATTTTCATATCACTGTGTTTTAAGCTTACTCATTTTTTGTTCAGGTTTTAGTTAATCTCACTAAAAGTTTCCATGAAAAATAGAGAGAACAGTACAACTGTGGAGATTAAGACAGAAGGGTTTTGCAGATATCTCATGCAGAAAATGCTATTTTTCAAGTAACCCAGCAGCAAATGTACTCAGTTCTAAGTATCATACAATTTAGCAGCAATTCAAGACTTAGTTCAAACAGTTAATAAACTACAGCACAGAGTTAATTGTGGAAAAATGTGCTAAAATTGAATTTAATACATATAGACAAGTACCATGCAGTATATTTTAAGATTTTGTCATGAATTGGTGCAATATTTTCAAAGATGTGAATGTAAATTAAATTTGTATACTTTTCTATTTGAAGTCATTTTGAAGACATTTCTATTGCTGTGCTTATGAGAATGAAATTTAGTATCTTTAGTCTTCCACTTTGTTTTTAGGAAACCAACCTTCTGTGTGTCAGGGGAGGGAAAGTTAGGGCTAGAAAACCTATAAAAAATAGTAGATATCAGATGACTTTGAAGTTGTTGACAGACTTCAAAGATTATGAGAAGATAAAAGCTTTTTAATAACATTAATGAGTTCGGCTTTCAATACGGACTCCTAAACTCCAAACATTGGCAGAAGCAATTCACATAAAATATGTACTAATAAATATTTACATGATAATTTATTTTATTTGTAAAATATATTAGCTAGGAAAGCATATATATTTAAAACAGACTTCTCAAAATGAAGGCTTTAATATCGACCTCATTAATTATGTGTGCTTACTCTGAATTTAACCTCTTGGACAGCTAAAAAGGGGATTTCAGTACAGCTTTGAAGGTAATGTGAATGCACTTATCATTTTTACCAAATTGGATTTTAATGAGTATCAAATTAGAGATCCATTTAGTATTTTTCTAGGTTTGCATTAGTTTCCAGATCCAATCTAAGGGAAAAATAATGAGAAAGTGCAGAGTTTTTGGAGCCTGCAGAACAGAGATAAAAGATGGATGATAAGAGGCTGACATGCTCCATTTAACCTATGGCAAAAATTTGCAGGTAGTGAACATACACATACAAAACCCATGCCTGTTAATAATTTGTACTCTGTTTCATTCTCAAATAAATTTCTTCTGAATGCCATGGGAAATAGCTATGACTGTACATTTATCCGAGATGCACAGGTATTGAATAGCCACACGGCAGTCTCATGATCCATATAGATACAGCAGTCTCAAGGTATTAACAAACAATTAATGTTGCTGCATGTATGCTATGCCCCATTTTTCACAGCATCCTCAGAGATGACATTTCCAAGCTGTTGGAGCTGATGCTTGTTGTCCCTTAATACTAAAACCCCAAAATAATTCTTCGTTATGTTCTCATCACTTAAAGCTCGTACACAGTAACAAAATGTGCAACTGCAATCCCTGCTGTTTGTCTTCCTTCTAATACTGTGCAAGCAGTAAGATGGAGAAATCGAACCCACTGCTATATGAAAAACGTAACTTGTGGGTACATATCCAGTGAGTATTGCTATATCTTTTCTAAAGACTGCTTAATCGTACTTGCAGTCAGGAAAAAATCCAGTTTTTTTTTTTAAAAAAGAAAAGTCTGCTTGCCCAGAACCATAACAACTCCTACTGTTACAATCAACCATATCACAAAATCTTTTTCATCAGCTGCTGGAGAAACACCTTGAAGCATGCTGGGGTTCTTATCTTCACCATCATCAATAAAAAGAACCATTCCGGAACCTCTCCCAAGTTTGAATGGAACTGTAGATCTTTCAAGTTGATAATTAAAGCTCTGGGGAAAAAAAGTGATTAATTTGATAAGGCAATGGTATGGGCAGAGTATTTGGAAAGGGAAGGGGTGAGAGGCAACTGGATAAGCGGGCTGTTACAATTCTGGCCATAGCTATGGGCTTTGCAGTGACAATCTCAGCTCCTGAATACCCAATACATCAGAGTTGTAGGCTAAATATTTTCACTCATCTGAAAAAAGGAAATGAGCAAGACTAATCTGGAAAGACTCTAAAATGTTCATTTGACCTGAGAAAAAAATGATTATCTGGGGTCTTTCAACTTCCTTTTTTTTTTTCTTTTTTCCCCTCCAAATTTCTTTCTCATTCCTACCTGGCACATAATTGACCTTCAATACCTCTGTTTGGTTTTCTTCTATGGTCTGATATACCCACATTTCTTTATGCACCTTGCATTACGCACAGATGCAAAAGATAGCCCTGAATAAAGTGTCTAGGGCACTGGCAGTGCAGTTGCTACATGAGAGCAGAGCTTCCCCTGGCTCTCAGGGCTTGGCCGGGAACAGGACTCCAGTACCCAGCTCCTTCCAAATAGCCCCCACAGACATGTGTTTTGCTGGGCTGCCCTGTTTATTTTCCACTGCCATTATTTTCCAAGGCAAACTGGGCATGTGAAGTTCACTGCCTATCTGCCTCCTGCTCCCATTATTATGTCTGTTCTTTAACCTTTTGACTTTCCTGCATCTATGATTCTTTTCACCTTTGTCAGGTTTTTTCCCTTCCTATGTAACTGCAAAATGCTGAATTAACTGTGGACTTTAAGGAGCAGGCAGTCCATACACCATAGGAACATTAATTTTTCATTGTTCTGATCACAAAAAGATTTCCAAATGCGAAGAGTTGACATGTAAATTTCTAATCTAATATATATCATCAAATCATCTTTGCTGTTGTTCACATAAGACATACACATACACAACAGAAAGTAAGGGGCCACAACATTCACTGAACAGAACCTGCAATATAGAACATGATATGGTAACATTTCACTGACTCTAGTATTACGTTTTTTAAACATTCTGATAAATACCATCATCTACAGACACAACATAAATTATAGTTTTTCTTCTGCTACTTATATGTCACAGACATTCATGTTTTTCATTTTAATTATTTTATTAACTTAAAAAATCTTTTAGGAAAATTCTTCTGGCATTTTATGTTATTTGGAAAGCTTACAGTCCCACCTGCAGTTTATCATCACTTTGGCACTGAATTTGTCTTTGACCTTTCCAAATCTAGATCATTCTGCCAGGCCATCAGCCAAGAATTACATTGGATAGAGATAAGCTACTATTCAAAATCACAAGCAACTTTGGTGGGTTATGACACATAAAAATTATTATAGACTTTGTAAAAATTACCTGTAGTGAGGGACTTTTGAGTAAACAGGAATCACTGTCTGCCAAGAGAAATGTATGTCTGATATGTATTGTATTACTTAAACTGAAAAAAAGAATACATGGGAAGTGCTTCTCTAGTCATTAAACTAATCACCAGGGCTTCTTGTCCTTGAAGGCAAAGAACCAAAAAAAGATCATCAGGAGTCATTTTACAACAGATAGACTATCATGAATGGCAAGTCCATTAAGTGGATTTTCTGAGACGCTCAAAGGGAAATTCGAATTGAGACCTGACAACCTACCAATAAGAATGGTTTGGATTAAGGTTTGGCTGGTCAGAGACAGAGCACAAATCTAGAAGGTAAGTTTCAAAATAGGGAATTTTGCTGAGCCAGAAGACCAGGGGAAAAAAAGTTTTGACTGAATGTGAGCAAGTGTGTTTTATCTTTGTCTGATGTAAAGTATGTGTTTAAGTACCTTCTTGCACTTACCCTGTCAAAAACCTGCAACTTTCAGGAAGAATCCTCTCTGGTCATGAATTTATGTTACTCTTGATGATCTTGAGGTTTAAAATCAAATTTCATAAATTAAGATGATGTTTGAACATATTTCATAAAGGAAAGGAAAATTTCAGAAAGGACTTCAAACTTGAGAACCCTGGATTACTTCTAAATAAAAGCAGAAACCGAAACTTGCTGAATTAGTAGGGAAGGGAAAAAAAATCCCTTTCTGCTTATGTTTCTAGCCAGCCCTAGTCTTTATTTGTTAGAGTTTCACCATGAATTTGTTTAATTAAAGGAGAATTTCAAGAAGTTGTGTTACAGGTGAGGTTTAGTTTAGCATATTGCTTTTCTCAACCTCATTCATGCTTTTACTTTCCAATGTGCAGACACTATTTGCTCAGCATGTTTTTTGCCATGGTAATGTCAGCTGCAAAAAGCAGAACAGCAGCAGTGCTTCTCATGGTGTTACATCTGCAAATGCTTAATGAATAGTGCAGCTTGCATGATTTCAATACATTTTTAATTACATTTGGCAGAAAAGAGAAGGCATGAGCTAGCTTCAAATGCATCTCAGTCAGATCCGTGGTATTTAAGCAAGAAATTGCCTCGCTGGAATACAAAAATTGTCTAATTGTTTCAGAGAATTCACACTAGGATTAAGCTTTCTAAATATTCACGTTGTAGATACTGTGGTCCATTTTCTTTTATTCTACCCAAGGACTTTTGCAGTCACATATTCCAAAGTGTCCACTGGTACTGAGAACGTTGCATGTTATTTGTTAGTGAAAGTGATCGTGTCAGTCAGGGAAAGTGATCGTAACAGTGTAGTCCGTGACAGCCATATTATGACTGTAAGATGGCTCTGACCGGTAGTGTGCTGACTTGAACGGTGTTTTTTCCGTAGGCCAAACTCCTCCTTTCCCTCCCACCTTTGGCTAAGTCTCCACTCACCACTGGTGGTAGAATTATTTGCAGAATGTCAGCAAGATGTTTTCAGGAAAAGGTACCAAAAATAACTTTTCTTGCTTGAGTGGATGACTTTGGCTACAGAATAAAGCAAAGAATCGCACCTGTGTCCTAAAGAACTCACTTCTGCTATACAAAGCCTCTCTTCCAGAAGCCCAAAGCCTACAGCCCTGCAGCCAGCTGCTCTTCCCAGCATCTGTCCCATAAGGTACTCTCAGTGCCCTGGAGAAGAGATGCTCACTTACTGCCTGGAGATGTTTTCTCCAGAATTTCTTCCTGCTTCCACATTTTCCAGAAATTAGTGTCAATCTGCTTTTTGAGCTTTCATCAGCATCTGTTCTGTTACACATTAGTATCTATTCAGAGCAGTGTAGGACATACCCAGCACACATTGCTACCAACACGTTGGTGACCAAACAACACATGGGGCCCTCTGGCCAGCGGCTCAAATGCAGCAAATCAGAACTACAACATCCCCTTTACACTTTTAATTAGTTCCTCATGCTTTGTATCACACTCTTACTGGTTGTCATCTTCTAGCATGTATCTATTAGGCACTTTTTGAGCTAATTAATTATTCATAGGCTAAGTATTTAGATAAGCATTATTGGGAGATCTCTAGATCTTATTTCGTGTAATGCCATATTATAGACTTTTCTGTAGATTCTCACATGATGCTCTCTAATGAACCAAAAGATATCCTACTTGTTCATTTGTTATAGCTCATGCCTAAATATTCCTATTACCTGCTTGGCACTGCTACAGAAATGAGACTTTTCGTGTAGATCTTGTAGCCGACATCTAACTCTATTTTCACCTTTTCTCTGCAAAACTCCTTACTGCCATGCAATGTTCCTCAAACCAGACAAACTACCAATCACTTACCCTTCATTATCAACTTGTACTCAACTTCCTTATGTTTGTCTTCTACAAAACTGAAACCTCATGACAAGCCCATCTAATAAAATGTAAATGCATTCAAAGTGTATACCTTTAATAATTCAGATAAAAATATTTTGGATACGTTCTCTCATGTTTGCTCTTTCCATCTGTATACTCCTCTGCCACATTTATAGACATGAATTATAATCCCTACGAGCTTTAGTTTTGCTAGGCTGAAAAATGAAGCTTTTTTAGCCCCCTGTCACACAGCAAGCTCTCCAGTCTTTTACCATCCTAGCAGTCTTTCCCTCCACCTGCTTAGTTCAGTATTTCCTCAACATATGAGGGTAAAATTGTAACAAATGGTATGCCCAGCCTGTGATACCTTAACATTAATACTTTACTGTCATGATCATTTTATATTGGAAATAACTCTTCTTAAGACTTAATCTGCCCAAGACATGGCCACTTTGTACTAGTGGACTTAGTAATTTTTGAAGTTTTGCATCTAGAGAAGTTCCCACTTCATCAAAAAGTCCTATGTGTACTTTGCATAATGTGCTGCTATCTGTACCATTTCTCTGAGCTCTTATTCTTTTTCTCCAGGCTTTGAGGGCATCCAGATCTTCCTGTGTAATATCACAATCTTTGTTTTAACAGTGTTTTTCAACCCAGCATCTCTGGCAACTTTTTAGTAGGCTCTTGCTCTTTGTGATGAAGTCATTAATACTAATTGCATGCTTTTCATGGGAAAACAGATTTATTATGCAGCCACTGTTCTCTAAATAGAATGCACAGTGCTCTTGATTTTAACAACAACCTGCAGCCAGCATTCACAGTCGATAACAATTTGCAGATAAAAATCAATCAGCCATACTTGACTAGGCTATATAACTGTCCTACCATGCTTAACTAGGCTTGTAAAATCACTGCTTATCCAAAATTCCTGCTGCTTTTATTTACATAATCTTTTTCCCTTCTCTTTTTGTTAGTGATTTGAATACTCATGAAAGTGAGTAATTTCTTACACCAGAATTAAGACTGAAGCTAACCTTCTATTAAGTGTTGAATTTTCAACCTTTATCCCTAAAGGAAAAAAGCCACTGAAAAATGTATGTGTTTCCTTTGAGAAAAAGCTGCTCTGAGACTTTCAAATATTTTGAAAACTATTAGAAAGAAAGACTTATCAGATGTTATTTTAAATCCCCTTTATCACTGAATTGCTGATTATTTTACTAAATTATTTTATGTGCATGAAGCTCATCATATATTCAAAATGTCTGGGCTTGTACTGGACTCTGCTGTGATAAGAAATGCTTTTTACTCCTTAGTTTGTGGGGTGTGACCCAGGAGATTTTAAAAATCTATAAAATCAATCACTTGGTTTTTGTAAAAGTGTTTTGAGATACACAGCTGAAAATAGCTGTATAACAGTCAAGTAAGTTTATATAAATCCCATACTACATCAAGGAGAGAAGACACTAATTTAGCATTTTTATTAGAACAAGGAGGTCAAAAAGTGCATGGAAGAAAATCTAGAGAGGCCCTGAGTGCAAAGACTGATCATTTTTCCCAAGCTCCATCAGGAAGCAAGAAGCATTGGAAAAAACATCATCCTGCTATGTTGTAAGTTAAGGCTTGCTTGCCAAGTTTTACCTTTCTTATACAGTTTGTGGAGCAAGTCAAAAAAAGTTTTCTTCTGTGAGATGACACTAGGGAAAGGGCATGTGCTGAGGTCTGCTGTCTCTGAAGTGAACAGATACAGATACCTCCATTTTCTTTCTCCTCTCTCTGGAGTTACCTCTAGATCCAAGGGGTAAAACTTGTGCAAAAATCAAAACAGCATAAACACTGAAGTTAAGCATAAGTACCCTTCTGGATATGAATTAGTGTACAACTCCTTGCAGAATGGGATTTTATAAAGACTATTTTTGGAGCAGAAGTACCACTGCAGGGAAACACTCAGCTACCTGAGCCTTATCTCTCCCTGCACCAGCCATGAGAATTAGGAATTTATTGTGCTCTCATGCTGGGGTCCTCAGCCAGCTGCAGAAGCAGAGGGTTTGCCTTGCTGGAACAGCTGAACACCACATAGGTCTTTCAACATTGTGTCTCTGAGAATACACTATAACTGATGCTTCAGAGGAAAGTATAATCCGTAATACCAGATATCTTGGGAACAATTACTTTTACTTGTCAGGGGAAGTGAGGAGTTAATATCCTAAACAATAAGGAAGAATGATATCTTCCACAGGGAGTTTTCCAGGTTAGTTGCACTTCGCACAAAAAAGAATTCCCCTGAACCATTTCAAATATATTACTCTTGCTGTCTGTGAATGCTTTCCCATATTTATATTATGGGAAGGGCACTGGACTAACCTTTTTAGAATTTGTAATTTAATATATATCTTTACCACAGCAGCTTTCACTCTCTTAAAAAACCTACCTCCCTCTCCCCCCCTGGCCCTTCAAACTAATTAGTCCTGCTGCTTTTAATCTTTCCTTGTAGGGAAGTTCTTCATCTTCTTGACTTTAATAATTTTCATTGCCCTTCTTAGGACTTTTTGTATATGTGAGAAGTTTTAAATCAGTCCCTCTGATATGTAATGCTTTGCATTTCTCCATGTTGAATTTCAGTTGCCATTATGTAGCCTAATTGCATAACAGCTTTAGAAAGTCGTTCCTCTTTCTGCCCAAAGCTTGTCAAACCTAAATAATTTCATCCTTATAAAGCCTCGTGACAATGAGGAACATTAGAGAATTAAAAGGAAGACCACGTCATTGATTACAGAGTAGAAAATAATCAGAGGATAGTAATTTCTGTGTATTATATTTCTGCACAAGAGCATGTGAAAGTAACTGAGAGACAATACAAGCTCACTGTAAAAGAAAAGGGGTTTCGCTCCCCACCTCTCCCAATTTAGAAGAACACGTCTGTTGTTACACATCTTCTTTGCAAGATGTGATGGTGGAATTTTCTGAAACTTTCCTCCAGGTTCCTCCAGTGACCCTCGATCACACCAAAACTGAAAACATTCTTCATATATATAAAACCTTATAAATACATTCATACACACACATGAACACACACGAGAGAGGGGGAAAGACAATGAATTAATTTATCTAGAGAAATGGCACAAGGCAATGCTGCAGCATGTGTCAAGAAATTCTCTTTTTGTGTCTTGACAAAAAAAACAGAGAAAATATTTTGAATACACGAGATATCGCCAAACTTGCCAAAACAAAGCAACTTTTCAATAAAAACATTCAGATAGGATTATGAATTTCAGAAAGAAATGATAGTTTCTCTTCATATTGTACGAGATACATTTTCTGTGACTTGTCATGGAAGAAAACTGGTATTTCTACAATGCATTTTAAGGATATCCCTGACATTACATTTGAGCCCATTTTCTTCCATAAAACCTTAGGTGCATAACCTCATGGAAAACTTATTGACTGGTTCTGCCTTGAAATTCAAGGTTAGTTTGAGTGGTCTCTCCTCAAACACAAGTTGTAGTGAAAGACTTTACTGGCAAATGTTCTAATTGCTATAGCTTTTGTAAGAAATGTTTCAGAGAACTTAGTGGCACAGTCAGAAAATACTACTGAATATTGGCAACTTGATTTACTAAGAATTAGGAATCTATTTCAGCCAGAATACTCCCAAGAATGTTTAAAGGTTGCAAGGAAACTGAAATCAATCAATAACTGATGTTTACAAATTCAGTTTAGTTTGTTTGCTTCTGTAAATAATTCACACTGGTAAAAGCATTCCTCTTCACTTAGGAAGGGCCAGCTTAGAAATGATACATAAAATTTTGCATGTACCTCTATAGATTTCTACAAATATCTGCATTTTTCTCTTGCAAACCATAACTCCAACAGTCATTTGATAACATATAGAAACTGTTTCTTTCACTGAGATTACTTTCCATCCTCTTTTCCCATTAAAAGAGGTTGTTTACCATCCAGTGACTACTTCCAAGTACTTCCAGTTTAGGATCAACTTTTATTTAAATTCTATATTCCCATTTCAGAATCTCATTAAGAAGTGATTTCTCCAACAGCTTTAATTTTGCCTGTTACATAGTTTATATTTCTATTTACACCAGCTAGATAATGTTTCTTTCCTAGTGAAGCGACCTAAATCACTGGAAATCTATTATAGAAACCTTATTTAAACAAGATAATCTAAGAGACAAGTCCTAATCACCAGCTTTACTGTAAGTTTTCTGGTTTACGTATTCAAAAGCTATGTGTAAGGGAAAATACATTATCAATCCCTTTTACTACAAGCCTCATCCAATCCAGTGCTCGCCAAAAAAATATAGTATCAAAGACAGAATTTATGTTATATGAATCAAATTATGGCAACATCATATGCAATGGTCACAAGCTGTAGCAAGGGAGCATGGGGTGAAGATGGGGATCAAAATGAAAGTGATTAAGCACTGGCACTTGTTACCAAGCAAAGTCTTGGACTCTTCACTCCTGGAGATTTGCTTCACTGAATTTATAATTTGCTAAGCAATTTGCTCGAACTTTGAAGTTAGCCCACTTTTAGCAGCAGTACAGGTTTGATCATCTCCAGAGATCCCTTCCAAATGAACTGCATTGTACTTCTAAGCACCCATAAATTTTGACTGGCCATGAAAATGTAGGAAAGTTGTAAGTCTTGCAGAACATTTTTTAAGTGGCATTTTAAAGGGTCAGCGTTGATCCAGAATATCAGTTGGGGCTGCTGGGACGTTTTCATTTTGACACGTGTGACACTAATGCAGTCACATGGCTTTTGGCTGGTGCAGAGTGATGGTGGCGTGTGTTTGAATTTGCCTGCAAAAGGCACTTGAACACCAACATACTATGCCCATCAGACTGGAAACCCCAGAGTGCTGAGAAACCCCAGGGGACTCTGTAGACAGAGTCCCAGTGAGATTTATGAGACACCTGACAGCTCAGGGCCAGCCATTTCTGGGGCTGCAAAACTGCAGAGTCCTAAAAGCAGAACTTTTAGACATGAAGTTTAATAATCTCCCTGTTTAATAAACAGCAAGTGAAGGGCAGCCTTTTGGGACTGCACTTGTCAACTTGGATACCTAAGATCTTTTTCTATTTAGCCATTAGTTTACAGGCTTTTAGGTATAACTTGGAAATTGTTTTTACATTCTGAGATATTTAAACACATTGCATTTTGGTTGCCCTGCTGATTTTATTTTAATGGCAGTGCATAAATGCAGTTCCAGTATAGGGCATCATTACTTATTCTACATTGTAAGAATACAAAACTTAAAAATCAGTAATATATGCTGCTCAATTTGTGTATTAGAGAACTCTTACCTCTATATACCCAGGATACCTTGCAATAGTACTTAAACTAGTCTTACATGGGTGACTAATAAAAAGATTGCAAAAAACTTGGACTTTAATTTATTATGATGAAAAATTCCATAGTTATTGTCACAACAGGGTCATGCTATTATTGTTTCTTTAGAAACAGATGTTTGCCTTAGTTCAAAAACTGAAGCTAGAAACAGTTCATGCAAAGGAAATCCTGAATTCAGTTATGTATCTGCAAAATTTTATTTATTAGTTGTTACAGTATATATGTTTTCTCTGTCTACATATATTTTGCTTTTTGTATTTTATAATGTCCAATGGAAATATTACATTCTTCTAATCATAATGGAAATTTTACTAGTTTACATCAAGGAAATGATCTAAGCTTCACATTTTGAAAAAATCAAACTTATTTTTATTGAAAGGACCAAAGGAATGTTTGAGTTAGTCTTCTGTGGAAAAGGAATGATCATTACATAGATAACTTGTCTCATGCACCTGCACAGCTGGAATCTCTCAGCAGTCTTTTTCCTGTTCCACCAAACACCCCTTGAGCTCTGACTTCAGAGCCTTTACTTCATTCCATTTGCTTCCCAATAGACTTTCACTACCTTTGTGAGTTAGTTACCTTATGGAAACAACTGACTTTTATAAAGCAAAAAGGGAATTTTACAGGACAAACTAGAATATCTCATCTGGATGCTAGCAAATGAAGCAATCAGAGGAACCAGAACACCGGCCAGGCTGGTAGTAAGTATTTATTTAGTTTACTTGGGAATCTCAATCAGTAATTAGGGTGTTAATGCCAGTATCTATACTCATATGTAATTTTAGCTTCTGAGCTCACACGCAGCCTCTTTCTCTGCCAACAAAATTGCTCAAAGTTCCCATCGGTTTAGTGAAGGATATATCCTCTACTGGCCACAGCCTTTGCAGGTGTTGGAGGGTCTATTTGCCTCCCATAGCTGTGCCTGAACCGCTGGTCAGAAAACAGCTGGTGAAAAATACTGTCCCTGAAGCAGAACAAGGGCAGCAGATGGAGAGGGTTTGGGTTTTTTCTAAGGACGTTTCTGAAATGCAGCCTAGATGTTATTACAGAAAGTGTCTCAGCACAAACGACCACCTAGTAGGGAAAGTATGGACAAGGGATTGCTGCAAAAGAATACAGAGGGGGAAAATGGAGCTGCTCTGCACTGCTCAACACAGAGACTGTGAGCTGTAAGTCAGGTGAGTGTGTGACCGAGTGTTTCCCTTGGGAATAAAAGAATTAAAGAGCACACAGTTTGGGGAGATCCCAGACTGGACAAGAGGTCCTCTGGGATCAGGGGCATAACACTGACTTCTCTAATGTTGAAAAGAGTTATCTCCAAAAAGCAAGACTACATAGAATATTCTGCAGAGGTGCAAGTTGGTGCACAGTAGCCTTTGGTGTTCTCAAATCAGCATCATCAAAAAGACACATTAGGAGAGAAGACTCTCACATGTCTAGCAGCTGGGCCATGCAGGAAGATTTCTAGTGTCTGAACAATTTCAGCACAGCTTTCACCTCACCCAGTTTTTACTGAAGCTGCCATGAAGGCACATCACTGAGACTTCCAAAAAATACTTATCCAGTATCTAAATGAATGCCTTTTTTCTTTTCAATTCAAATATAGCTAAAGATGCAAAACATTACTTTTCAGGAAGGGCCATGCTATGCCCTGTTCTGGGCTAACATGTTTTTATTCACGTGGACAATGTTTTTGAAGATCAGATTCTCTGCCTGAAAAGTGGGGGCTACAATTATGCTTGAATACTGCTTTTGAATCATAGTCTTGGAAAGGTATGTTATGCACGGTATAGGAAGAGGTTAAAATAAGGATACACAATAAAATGGTTATCTAGTAAAATAGGCTACTAACTAGCTGTCTCTGCCTACAGACTCTCTCCTTCCTTCCCCTTCTAACCCCATAAAGGGATTTTTATTTAGGTTTCTGCACTGCTTTGTGATTATACTCGGGACTTTTTTTTTTTATCTATATAAATGCTGTCCTTTGAAAATTTTTTCTTTAGAAACTGTTTCCTAGCAACAATGTATTTATCATTCTCAGGCAAGGAAATGACATATTGCCATTCAGATATACTAATTGTGATTTTTATTTTTTTCAGACAAGGAAATAGCATGCACTCAAGGCAACATTAAATTAGAAGGAACAGAATTAAAAAGGAATAATGGCAAACACAATTGGAAAAAAAGCTGATCGTATTTATTCGCATATGATGATGGAGTTTCCTCCCAGCAAGGCTGTTGCTGACATACCAAAACAAAGTAATAGCTCCCAGACACCTATAACTGACTAGTATTCATTATTTTTAAAAAGCAAGAAGGTGGAATAAGGTAAATTTAATGGTTCTTTACTGTAACTCTGAAGATACTTTATAACAGAAGTATACTTCATCTTTCTTTGTTAACATCAGCAACGTGTCCTCTGCTTGTATCTGATGCACATGAAGAGAAGAGATACACGTATTACTGGTTAGTGACTATAGGTCTTTAACTCCAGTGATAGATGTCATATAGTAACTGTCAGAGATTAACGTGCCAGTGACCTTGGGGGGGAGGTCATTAGGATGGCATTTTGTTACCTTTTGTTCTGTGCTTCCAATGCATCCATTTTCAAATATTTTCTCAGCATGAACTTAAGAGAGACTTAATGAATTAGACTTTAAAAAATTTTTAGGATTATTTTTCATGCTTTGTTACTAAACAGGTGAAAGAATATTATCAAGGTGCCTTATCTTGAAACCAGACCATTTTGACCTTCTGATAACTGAGGATGCTCAGCAGGATGGCTGTCCTAAATGGTTCTGCAAAACTCTGTGTCCGTATGTGGCCGAGTGCAAACATTATCTGAAGAAATAGAGGAGAACAATTCCTCTAATGCAAAAATACTAGTAGAATAAATAGCATGATAAGAATGTTCCTTCAGAAAACTATAGATATGCATGGTTTATTATGCTTTGTATTACACTTTCCTGTATATTGGCACCAGACTGGATGTACAATACTCATTTGATCTTAAGCGTTCAACTGTGTCATACTGGACTTTGAGGTTTGTATTTCCTCTTTTTTCCCTGAGATTCCCTGTCCTTTTAGTGATCGATGAGGCAAACAATTTAAGTGTGTAGGCATTGAAGGCAAAATACACTGTGAGACTAGTGGGAGAAAACAAATTGATTTTAAATGAGAGGACAAAATTCATTATTGGTGGAAGAACAAATATTATTTCTATATTTCTTTTTAATTACACAAATCATCACTTACAAACTGCTCAGGATATCAGCTTGACTGCTGCATAGCCAGAAAATTAAGTAAAAAATGTTAAATAACTTTCATTTAACAGTGAAATTTTGTATTTAAAACCTCTCATAAGTATTTTCATCAACTCCTTTTGTCATGATATTTTTGATCAGAGAAGCAGAAAGAAAATTAAAGCAGAAGTCAGCTGTGAATTTTGAACCCTGAGAGATGTGCTATCCATGAATAGCCCAATTTAAAAAATCAGTACAGAAAAAATATTTATTGTATGTTTAAACTTGAGCAGCTTTGTAAAGTATGGAAAATACTTCACAATAGCAGTGGAAAAATCTCTCTTATTCTGACCTTGATGATAAAGAAATAAATAATAGCAATAGTTGCCTGTAAAAAACAGAGTCTATAGTGCTGCTTTTAACGTATTTTCATAGTTTTATGAGGTGGGAAGCAGCAGTTCTCAAAAAAAAATCCATTTTGTTAACAAGCAGACACATTCATAGAATCATAGAATCGTAGAATCGTTTAGGTTGGAAAAGACCTTTAAGATTGAGTCCAACCGTCAGCCCAATACCACCATGCCCACTAAACCATGTCCTGAAGTGCCACATCTACGTGTTTTTTGAACACCCAGGGATGGTGACTCCACCACTTCCCTGGGCAGCCTGTTCCAATGCCTAACAACCCTCTCAGTAAAGAAACTTTTCCTAATATGCAATCTAAACCTCCCCTGCCACAACTTGAGGCCATTTCCTCTTGTCCTATCTCCAGCCACCTGACAGAAGAGACCAGCACCCACCTCACTACAACCCCCCTTCAGGTAGTTGTAGAGAGCGATAAGGTCTCCCCTCAGCCTCCTCTTCTCCAGACTAAACAGCCCCAGCTCCCTCAGCCGCTCCTCATAAGACTTGTGCTCCAGGCCCCTCACCAGCTCCGTTGCCCTTCTCTGGACACGCTCCAGCACCTCAACGTCTTTCCTGTAGTGAGGGGCCCAAAACTGAACACAGTACTCGAGGTGCGGCCTCACCAGTGCCGAGTACAGGGGAACAATCACCTCCCTGCTCCTGCTGGCCACGCTATTTCTGATGCAGGCCAGGATGCCGTTGGCCTTCTTGGCCACCTGGGCACACCGCTGGCTCGTATTCAGCCGGCTGTCAACCAGCACCCCCAGGTCTTTCTCTGCCGGACAGCTTTCCAGCCGCTCTTCCCCAAGCCTGTAGCGCTGCATGGGGTCACTGTGACCCAAGTGCAGGACCCGGCACTTGGCCTTGTTGAACCTCGTACAATTGGCCTCGGCCCATTGATCCAGCGTGTCCAGACCCCTCTGTAGAGCCTTCCTACCCTCGAGCAGATCAACACTCCTGCCCAACTTGGTGTCAGCTGCAAACTTACTGAGGGTGCACTCAATCCTCTCGTCCAGATCATTGATAAAGATATTAAACAGAACTGGCCCCAATACTGAGCCCTGGGGAACACCACTTGTGACTGGCCACCAACCAGATTTAACTCCATTCACCACAACTCTCTGGGCTCCGCCATCCAGCCAGTTTTTTACCCAGCTAAGAGTACACTTGTCTAAGCCATGAGCCACCAGCTTCTCAAGAAGTATGCCATGAGAGACAGTATCAAAGGCCTTGCTGAAGTCAAGGTAGATAACATCCACAGCCTTTCCCTCATCCACTAGGCGGGTCACCTGGTCATAGAAGGAGATCAGGTTGGTCAAGCAGGACCTGCCTTTCATGAACCCATGCTGGCTGGGCCTGATCCCCTGGCTGTCCTGCACATGCCATTGATACTGTGAAAGGCAACTCCACATAACTCAAGTAGTGTTTATCTGGAAATCAGTAAAAATCTACTGATGTCAAACTACTGTTTGTGTTCCAAGACCCAGAACAGTGCCAAGACATACATTTAGTTTTGGTCTGGTGTTACAGCTTGACCAAGCACCCCTAAGCTCAGGGAGTGGGGCAGAGTGGGGAACAGGGAATGGTGCCCCTGCACAACACTACTGCTATCATTTTTCTGTGGGCTGTCAGATGTCTGGGTATGCAGGCTTGATTTTCTGCAACTTGTCGCATAGTTTTGCCGCTTCTGTTGCAAAACAAGGTGAAGGTTATTCCCTGTTCTCTTCCTTTGTGGCCTCAGATCCACAATTTTTCCTTTCTCTGTCTGCTTCTTCTCTTCATGCTGATCTCTTCTCCCTGGTATGCAGTGATAGGATGCATGGGAACAGTTCAAAGCTGCACCAGAGGATCCTGGACAATAAGAAGCATTTCTTTACAGAGAGTGTGGTCAAGCACTGGAACAGGCTTCCTAGAGAGGTCGTCGATGCCCCAAGCCAGTGTTTAAGAGGCATTTGGACAACGCCCTTAATAACATGCTTTAACTTTTTGCCAGTCCTATTCTATTCTATTCTATTCTATTCTATTCTATTCTATTCTATTCCATTCTATCTTTCCAGTCATCTTCTCACAAAGGGAAATTTGTTAATTTTGTGCATCCTACAAGGATGACCAAAAAAGGTACTGATATTAGCACCTGCCACTTCTTGCCATAAGTCACCTGTCTGCTTTTGACTATAATGGAGCCTCAGCAACAAATTTCACAAAGCAGGTGGTAGGAAGTGATCTGAAGACTGGCAGGACATTTGTTTAAATAAATATTAAAGGAAAATTTCCATTACATGCTTTTTTCAGTATATTTCTCTCACTTCTAATGTTATTAATCAAATAATTTTAAAAGTTAATTTATGACCTGTATTTTTTCCACGTACAGTCTTTGTATATGAAATGGGAGTTGCTTTGACATGACACACTTCAATTCCTTGACTGCATATGCTAACTGTTAGTGTCAGGTTTCTGATTCAAATCCTTAAAATTACGATTTTGAAATTGGCTTTCTGGCTTTGCAGTGCTCACAAACAACTTGTTCTTTTGACAAACGTTATTTCATTTCAGTTTATCTGTTAGAAAATTCATGGAAAAGGGAAGGCCTGAACAGAGTCAAAGTGAATAATTTAAAAACTGATGTTTACACAATATGTTCTGCAATTCTCCCGCAGCTCCACCTGAGATGTTGCTTTAGTGTTTCGAGGACATTGTTAGATGATAGTGTGAAAGGAAAGGAAATCTGTTTGAAAAATGAGAGAAAGAGACATGAAAACTACATAAAAGAAAGACAATTTTGGATTTTAATTATTCTGTAGCAATGTTTCAGGTGGGTTGATGGACAGATAGAAGACAACTTTAAAAAACCCACTTGTTCTAAGTAAAGATGGAATTGAAAATTTGACACATTACAGAAATTGTCACATAATGAGCGATTCAGTTTATAAAATCTTATATGAACCCAGTAAACTAATAAAAATGAATAAATTACAAGCTCCAAATCACTTATTATCAAGTTTGTGCTTTTATATGTGGAGTGGGAAAAACAATGGTTGCACAGAATCTGTAGTTTATGTAATTGAATGATCTTCATTGGCACATATGCATAAGCATATGTGTGCAGAGTGAAGAGAGCTAAAAAAATACAGGCAATGGAATTTAATGGAAATTGCAATCTTTACAAACCCAGGTGATTACTAACAGAATAATATCTGGTGTCAGGATGAAGCTAGAACCAAAAAGGACTTGGCAGGATAACCAGGTTTAACTTTACCCGAGACTTAGAATAGAATCCCCATGGGTTTTTGGAGCTGATGTCAAAATTACACTGTATTGTATCACTCCATTCATTTTCATGGCAGCTGACAGACAGTAAAAAAAGTCTCTTTGAAACATGTTTTTTCCCAAATTTAAATACAACAGGAATTGCAGAATTCTTGAGAAATCTTCCTTCTAGTTGAAGTATTTTCATAATAAGTATTATTGTGTTGATGGATTTCTGAGACTAGAATTCTACTCTTGCTTCTTTCCTGAGTGCATAGAAATAAAATAGCCATGCATGAGGTGCCTGAGTGCATCAGGGATGGCTGATGGGGGATTCTGTATATTGAACTATCTATTTCAAAAATCTTCTAGGGTGCTGCCAAAGCATCTGCCATTCACTGACTGCAGCCACAAAAGGGACTGGAAGGCATCCCTGTGAGAAGATGAACCCACCAGGTCTCACCTTGCAATTGTCAACTGATAAGGGGGCTTAAACAATGTTTTCTCCAACAATCTGAAGAAAGTTCAAAACACTTTTGAATGTTATTGACCTTGTTCGTTCTGGCTTTCTCCAAGGCCCATTGTGATAGTTGTAAAGATGCTAGGATACTCAAGCTAACTGAAGAAAGAAGTCCACCTGTTTCAAAATATTCATAATTGAGATAAAGCACCTCATAATGTAAATGCAAAGTGGTTTACATTGTGCTTTTGAGTACTGTTGCATTTATGTGGCATCCATACTGCACCTGATTTTTTCTGATGATACCTAGTCACTCTAAGTCACTGTATTTTACCTCCCTTTCTTAAATTCTAGAAACTTCACTGACTTTAGTTCAAGCCTCCAGATGAGCTTTTAATGTCCTTCCATGGCCTACCAAAACTAAAGTTGGTTTTCTGTCAAGGATGTTGCAGGAGAAAAGAAATGTAAAATCAGTGCTCCATTGCATAATCACCTCATACGCAGGAGTAAGAAACTCTGTGAGCGCTTTGGTTTCCATTTGTACACAAGATTATTTTCAGAAAGCGAGCTTTCAGAGAAGAAAGCAGATGGAAGTTCCAGTGATGCTCAGAGGGAACACATCCACATAGTACAGTGTTTCACTCCAATTGCGCTTGACTTTGAAGATTCATGTTCAAGAGTAAAATGACTGACAAAGCTAGCTGGAGTCTTCTATTGCTACATAGTCTTACTCATGGCAGAGCTTTCTCTGACTTACTTACTTTTCTTACTGTTAGGAAAGCAGAAGCTACAAGTAGCTGCAAGAGTAGTATAACAGCATTCTGGTGGAAGTGGGTTGTCCCATGTCAACTACATGAATTTCCACCCTCTGGAAGCCTCAGTATCCCATCTGCAAGAAGCTGAGCATTTTTTAGGAGGTATCAACTATCAATAGCAAGGAGGCTCCTTATGAAAGACAATCAAAATCTCTCAGGTTGAAATTCCCTTAGGGACTAGCACTAGTAATTACATACCTCAAGGGTTAAAAATGCCTCTTTGACAGTATCTACTGTGCTTGCTAGGATAGTGGGCATTTAATTCAGTCTCTCAAAAACTTTAAACATAAATTAGCTGATTGGTCCCAGTAGACTGGAGGCTATGGTTTTAATCTGCAAAACTATCTGCTCCCTTTCAGAAACAAAGCAGGACCTGAACAAACCATGCCAGACTGAGCTGGAATATGTAGAATTTCACAGGATTGGACTGGCTGGCTTTTGATGAAACAGTAACTGTCTTTTGGGAAACTTCTGTTTTTCTCATCACCTTCTGACTAGATCAGTTCTTAAATTCAAATTAGGAAATCAGCTCATTTTTCTAATTCTTATTTTAATTTATCTATCTTATCTATTTTATCTCTCTTGATTTGCATTAGCATCCAGATTTCTTGTGCTACACAGACAAGGTTATGTGCAATTTTTTTTGATTCACTGATAGTTTTCCAACAAACTGAGCAATTAAACAGGAAACATGAGCACCCAAACTTAGGTATAATTTTTTTGCATAATGATTAAGACTAAAGCTTACAAACTATAAAAACACCTGAAATATTCCTATGCATTAAAGACCAAAGCTACGCTAAACTTGTTCAGCTTGGTCCCACTTTAGAAGGATTTGAAGCCATCAGCTATTTCAGACTTTTGCAAGTCTGGTATTAAACCTGGCAAGCATTTTATTTTTTGGAGTGATGCTTTTCCAACTCAGAAGAACTCTTTTTTCCACATGGTTGGAATCTTGCATGTCCCAAACATACAGATGGTTACTTAAGGAAGTTAGCTTCATTTGTATTTGGCCAAGCAGCTATGGATACTTTTTTCCTTACCTATGTGCTCTGATGAATTTAGCGCAGTCTATGTCACTCCAACCTGGATTATTTCAACATAGTCTTCATTGAAATGACACCTGGTGACCACATGAACATTTGAACTAACAAAGAATTTATTTGTTGGGGAGCTCTCTTGGACAATATGCATTTATATCCAAATGTGAAGGAAAATATTTCCTCTGAACTGCTGATTCAGTCTACAAAATCTTAAATTCTTTAGGTTCCACACAATTTAAAGTGTTTCTGCAAATAAAATAACTGAATTAACATAAACTGGCTGACTGGTAGAACACAAACTGGTTGAAGGAGAAAATTGAGACATGCATTACATCCTTTGGTAGACAATTTTTAATTGTAAACTACCGTTAAGAGCAGCATTGCAACTATACAGAGACCGTTTGTTCCCTATGGGTGTGAGATATACGTCTTGACTATGTAGAAAAAGAAGCAGCTAAACATCTTTCATAATGGAGTATTAAGCTGAATTCTGGGCCATTAGAAGCAAATTTTATAGATATGTATGGGGGACAGCCTCTCATACAGAACAAGAGAAGCCCTCAGAAATATCAATTACTGCCAATATTACCACTGAGGATGCTAAGATTAACTAAGAGAGATTTTCTCTCTTAGGAAACTGTCTTTCTAAAGCTGAAATAAGTAGCCAGCAAAGGAGAATAATGACAGGTAAAGGGGAGCAAGAGTTAATAATTGCTGCAAACAGTAAAATAAGACTTGGAAAAAAAGTGGTGAGGACAAACTGCAAGGGTGACTTGCTAAAGACTACTGGTCTACAGATCCATGCAGTAGCATTTATTTCAATGGAGTTTACTACTACTTCAGTATACACACACATACACATATAGATGTGTGTGGGTATGTGCGCATGTTTGCATGTATGTATACATCTATGTTTACTACGCTAAGTAACATGTTACGGGTCTCTGATTCCTGAAACAAGAAACATGAAAAGTTTTATCGTAGCTGTGACTTAGTTACAGCTGAAGTTTTAATAAATCCAGACACCCTTTATGGTTCAACTGGACTTAAGTCCCATCCTCTCCACAAACTGAGAGAGTTCAGCGTACCTGAATCATGCTCAGCTGATGGGCATCTTTACTGGGACTCAACTATTTGCAGCAATAGACAGCGCTATTGTTTTTGCATGTTTTTAAAATTCTTGCATTGTTGTACAAGTGGTATACGAGTGTTACAGAAAGGAAGGAATTCAGATGAGATGTATTAAGAGCATTCAGTGACAGAATTAGAAATGGGACCTCCTTATTCTGAGTTCTTCCCTCCATACCATCTCTAGTATTTGTTATCAGAAAGCAGCAGGTTCTCAAATCCCCTTTTAAATTAAACATTGCTAAGTACCCTAAATTAAACAAGCACTTGTGCAGTGCTGCACAGCTTACTTTCTTGTGGTTCAGGGTTGTCCTTTTCAGCACTATGTGACTGAATGAATCCATGTTTGAAATCTGTAACTGATTCTTACATGACTTTCTCTAACAATTTAATAGCATTAATAATTTACCTAAGCTAAATTCTGCAGCTAAAATCCAGCAGTAATGTAGATTACTTTCATTTGTTGCAAATTATTGCTCCCATTACCGCACAAATCCTCCAGTAATCTCAGCTGTTTATTGTTAATGAAAGATAATACTACATTAAGAAAGCAATTCATTTAGTTTCTTTCGTAAGTTTGCCATAAAAAAGTGATTAATTGGTATTAGAGACAATAAATCAACATCATTTGACATAATCCACTGTTTCTTATGAGTCTAGTGTTAAGTAATTTTTGTTTCACTACCAAAATTTAAGATTCTTCCAGGGACCTGCTCTGCTGTTAACTCACATCCTTAATTATCTTCACTGTTGAGGGAATTGTACCTGCATGCAACAGACAAATAAATGTATTCCTTAAAATTCTAAAACAGTAACTTAAATATTCTTTTATGACACTGTTGAAAGGGGTTGTATTTTCTATATTATTCTTTCCCATCTCTCATTAATAAAAAACATTTTATTGAATAGATCTCAGAGACAATATTGATACTATCTCTACAGCTTTCTAGTATATAGTAGTCCTTTGTTTACCCACGTACTGTCAGTACCCTAGAACCTACCTTCACTGATGTTGACTTTTAAAAGTTTTTTCTAACACAGGACATTTTTTCTTCACAGATCTTATTTCTTTGGCTCTGCACATGGTAGACTCCTGCCAGGCCTAGAGACAACTGTTCAATACGTCTTTTTAACAACTTTTTAGGACATCCCTTTCTGAGTAGTCCTGGGCTCCAAGCTGCTATGCTACTAGAGAATAAGGTAGATGTGTTGAGACATAGGTCTGTAACAGAGGCACACTCCTTTCTATAGAGATGACCTTAGGAAACTAATGATGTTTCAGCCACTAGGTTTAGAAGTTTATTTTTGCTTATCAATGAGGAGAACAATGGTCACATTGTGTATATTCTGTCTTCCTTTTTTCTCTGAAAGCCATCATTTTCAGACTTCAAACTAGCAAGCAAACGCATAATTATAGCTCATGATACCACTTCAGGAGTTTTTGCCATTCCCTTCATGAGAAGACATTTGGAGATCTTAAAAATGCTTCTTAGTGCAATTTTTTTTTTTTTTTTTTTTGGTACTATAAAATGATGAGAAAAGAAATAGAATATGCACAATTCATGATAAACATGAGAATAAAAAAGCCTTGATTCCATCTTTTTCTTTATCTCCCTTGATGTGAGACTGTAGGTTTGCAATAAACTTTTAAGTCTACATTTATAATTAGTTAATTCTAACGTGAAAGCTATTGCCATCTCCAGTAACATATGAGACACTATTGTATTAGACATTATACAAGAAATAAAGTAGACCATCCCTGGTTCCAAAGAGTTTACAGTTTAGGCATACTAACTTGCAATTTTATAGTCTTTTTGCCTGCAAAAGAGAATGTTAGTACTAATGCAATGTCAGATTAGTACCTATACAAAAACTACATGAATCTTTAATATTTTTGAGAGCTTGAAAAAAATCTGTTCAACACTGCGTGAGTATCCTGTGGGAAAGCTATATATATGAGGTAAACAACTTTTATGAATCAGTCCCCTAAGAGCAAATATGTTATTCTGACACTGAAGAGCAATGCTCACTTGCAAGCTATGGAAGAATAGTGAGATGGCAAAGTACGAGTGTTTTATCAGCAGCCTGACACCCTTTGATTAGAGGCCAACATGAAGCACTTGGTGTATTCTAGGTGTATTGGGAAAAGAAAGGCAGGATGCCAGCTGAAAAAAGGCAACCCCCCTCAGTTCCCCTAACCCAAAATCCATTGCCAGGGAGAGGATTCAACTAGCTAAAAAGACCACGAGAAAGGAATTGGGCACAAGAGTAAAATGACCTTATTATCATCTTTTAATATATCAGTTTCTTAATGGTCTCACTGTGAAATGAATTTCTAATTTAGTATATATGGCACTATTTAGAAACCAGACACAGATTATTAAGGTTTGATTTTGGTTTTAAAGGTACTCAAGAATCTGCTGAGTTTGTTTCAGCCACCTGATTTTCCAGGCCTGAAGCATCAATTCACAGCATGAAAAAAAGATATACGTGACAGAGAATCTTTCAGTTGGTAACTATAGGCCTTGGAGAAAGCCCAGAGGTATGTAATAAAGATAAAACCTTTAATAATTCCAAAGAGGAAGAACAAAAATAGCAATGCACAAGATTCAACTGCTTAAAATATCTAGTTGTTCCTGTAATTTGAAAAAAAACTGAAGCATTTTAAATCTACAAGTAGAAGATACCCTAGCCATAAACTTTAGGGAAGAAAAGAAGAAAAAAAAATACCTCAGTTATTCTTTTGTCCAGAAATCAAAGCTAAGAATAAACGTTAATGTTCATTTAATTTTTATTTTGGAAAAGAAAATTATGTATTACAAATCACAACAGAGAAAGTATGAAACTTTCATTGCTTCTCATAAATATAAAAACACCACCAGCAAGAAAGCAATTACCAAGTATTTTTCTTGGCCTGTTAGTAATATGCTGGTTTTATATCCATTAGTGTATTCTACAGTTACATAAACTGTCTTGTGTCAATAAATTACTTTCTTTTTTTTTAAGAAAAAGCTAAATTTAAAGCAAAGATTATTAAGATTTAAAAGGAATGTTTCTATTTAATAATGGGATAGGTAAACTCAGTTCATAAGCCTTTAGATTCAATCATCATTTGAATTCCCTGTGACATGACATAGAAAATTAATCCTCAATACTTGATGCCACTAAATACATTACAAATCATATACAGAGAGATCTTAAACAAAAGCCAACATAGCCATAAGAGTGAGAATAAAGGATCTGCTTTACTAAAAACAGAAAAAGTTTAAGGTGATATTTTTCAAAATACACAAATTAAAATAAGTAAGCAGCATGTTACACCCAGAAGCAGGGAATAGATGTAGTAAGGAGGAGTATACTTGTTCTAGAAATGTTGTAGTTACTAGTGCTAGTAAGAAAATAAATTTCTGTTTAAAATGTTATCTAAAGAAATTCAGGAAAAAACCCAAACAAATACTTTTAGTTTTTCCTCCAAAAATGAACTGCAAAAGATGTTTTTTGCAAAAGAAGTCTATCAAGTAGCTTTGACTGAAAAAAATCCAATTAACACATTCTATGGGAGTCTGTGAATGAGGATTAAGTTTATATATGCTGTGAATTAAGTGTATGTATGCACACTTCTCATGAATCAGCTGACACACAGTAACTTGTTGGTGTGCCTAAGCCCTTGTGCCTAAACCTTACTGCATGATTCATTACTTTTATTACTGCATGAGAGTATTTTATTCATTCCAGTTAGTGCTCATACATGAATAATAGAAGAACTTCTGGTGAACTACACTGGGGAAAAAAAATTGTTTGTTTATATGCACTATGAGATGAACAGAATGTTTGACATTTTATAGGATGGTGAGATGTTCCTATCACATGGATATACATCATTATTATTGGTGGTCTAGAGTGCATAAGATCTTTATTGCACTGCTAGCATCTGTTTTATCATCATCTTCTTCTTTTTAATCTTCACAGCACTTCTTTGACCTGCAGCATTTGTCAAGGGAAGGGGAAAGCCTCCATGTGCTGCATTGTTCCAAGCGCTCTCTTTAGCTGAAACAGCAGCAGACAAAAGGTTGAGTCAGTGAAGGACCAGAGGAGACCCTTCACGTGTGAAACTGTGTTTGGAAAGCAGCAGACTTCTTCAGAATTAAAAGGCAAATTGTTTGCCAGGAGACATTTTAGCAATTTTTGACTTGATAATTGGGTTAAAAGACAAAGGCTGCACAATAATGCAAAACCAGCTGTAAAGGATTTTGAAGGCACAGAGACAATTACTTTGGGCAGCAACTAAATGAAATGAAAGAAACAAAGGGAGATTTTTAAGATGCTCAAAGCAGGATTTGGGCAGGGAGACAGGTGCACTTTGTTTTAACCAAGGCCAACACTTGTACTATGCAATGGAGCTGTTTTTTCAAACCCTTGAAGAAAGGGACATTCTGAATTTAAGAAGATGATTAGCAGTCTTAACACTGTAGCTAGAATATATATGGCTAAACTGTGGTATGCACTGAATATACATATTTGCTTTATTGAAAGTTTCTACAGCAAGAAAAATCTCTTACCTTTCCTACTTATTTAAGAATTTCTGAAACCAATTTAAATCAGTGGTAACTTCCATTCATTTAAAAAAAAAAAAAATTTCCTCATTCCTTGTAATAGTGGCAGAGAAATTCTGCTCAAAAAGTTCCAGGATTTGGCCCAGGGCTCTGGAATCTGGTATTTGGCGTGGGCTTGCTTCCAAGCCAGGTTCTCACTGTTTTTACAAGAGAGTGATAAAGAGGAGATGCATGCTATTCAGTGAGGTAACAAATGAAGGTAGAAGCTCTTTTGGGGATAAAAACAATCCCAGAACTTACCAAAGTTTCAGGAATAGTTTTTAAAACAACAAAACCAACAAATTAATTGCTTTCATACAGTTTCTGCAGTCCCAGTTCAAGTATACTTTTAAGTTGAAAGCATTAAACTTCCTACAAAAACTATTAATACAGTCTCTCTTGTAGATACGGCCATTCTGTTATATAGGTTTTTGTTAATTTCTACTGGATATTGCAAAATTCTTCAGTTATCTTTTCAAGGCCCTTTCATCTTAAATTTCTTTATGGGTCAGCATGTTAAAAGTGAATATATATGCTTGGATTCATGTCTGTTTGCAGTGTGAGGCTGAGGTCAGAAAAGGTGGTTGCTGACATCTCTGTTATTACACACGAGCTGTGCCGGATGTGAGAGCTACATGTGAGCATCCAGTGGGATGATGAGAAGAGCTACCTGAAACATTGCCATTGAGAAGCACTGCAGAGCAGCATGGTACAGTACTGCTGATCCTCTGTTTTTCCCTTTTCCTATAATTTTCAAAATGAAACGATGAGTCTCGTGCATTGATGTAAGGGTTATAGCCTACTTCTTGCATAACCTCTTCCAACTAAGTCATTAACTTCTCAGAAACATAAACCTGAAGCATCCTCAGTCTTAGCACAGCATGGACATCCTCGGACTTAGCACAGTACCTTAGGGCAGCAAAGCGTGGCCCCTGGTGCTGTCCCAGACTGCACTGCATGAGCCTGAGAGCACACTCCAACTCTCTTAAAGAGGACAGATTGTGTCTTAAGCATCCTTGCATCTAAGTCTTGGCTATCTGTTCTCAATTCTTCAGATGCCACTTTGAAGAAAATCCAGGCCCAGGGGCAGAGCAGGGATCCTAAGCCCACTACAGGGCTAAACTCACCTTGAGCCAAAAAAAAGAGAAAGAGGAGAGTTTTCTGTTCTTCTCACAGCGTGGGCATAGCCAGCTCTGCTGTCCTGGTCCTCTCCATTACATCTGGGCTGTGTACATATTCTTCCCGGGCCTGACTCAGAGCCCAGTGTGGTTGGAAAGGATGCTCACCTACTTCATCACCGCTGGCATCAGGCCCATCACGAGCAATCATCTGCTGTGCCTTTGTGCAACACCACCTAGCATTTATGCTCTCATTGAAACCACAGCCTGTGCAAGAGTTGTGTCATATGCCAGTCACTGTGCTTTTCTTTCCAGTAGAGCCGCATGCTGAAAAAAAATTTAATTAGTTCTCAAGTGACAGTTTGATGATATTTTTGTGAAATTCTCCGATAAATTCACCTAGGTCTAGGTTATTTTCTCACAGATAATTGCTGAAGTTATATGCCTTTATCAATTGCCAAATATGGCCAGAGCAACCATCAATCTCATCAGAGCACAAATCACTGAGAACAAACCTGAGCGCCTGCCAGTATTCTGCAGACATGTTTCTAGCTGCTACATTTCGTGTGCGATGTCTTATCTTTAATGATTACAGCCAGGCTCCTTGGAAAATTGCAGAAAAATTTAAAAAAAAAAATTAAACATGCTGTGTTTTTCAAGTGCCTGAACTGAAGACAGCTCTGGGCTAGCATCTTCTCCCCACAACATCTTTCACTCTTGAAAGTCTCTTTTGCCTCTTTTTTCTTGTTTGATGTTGTAAATCAGACACCCAAGAGACGGAGGGGAACTAGGACATGCTTTTCAAATGCAACAAACAGAGCAAATGAAGCTGGGTAGCCCAATGGCAATTCTCAGTGCCCCAAAGATTAGAGAGCAACACTTTTTCTGAACCGGCGCAGAGAGGAGGGGAAGGGGGGGGAGGGATTAAATATCTATCTGTAATTCCTTTTACTTCTGCTAAAGGCGTTGTCATGGGAACTCCCTGCAGAGGAGATGGGGCACTGGACCTGACAGTTTCTGGGAGCTGGTTCAGGCACAGCTGTTTGGGCGAGCTTGTCTTGTTTCTTGCAATATTTGTAAGGGGAATTAAAATATTAAGAAATTTTTTATTTACTTTTACTTCTGAAGGAAAACTCCTTAAAGCTGTAAGTTGTCAGTTTTGCCTGCCATGATGACTATTATCTCATTTGTTATTACTGGGTCAGTGTCTCTGGAAGAAAAATGGAGTGGAAAAATCATCGGACAGACAGTAACTGAAAGCTTTTACGCTGCTGCTTATTCTATGCACACCAAATCTGATTCCTGAACAGACAGTAAATATTAGTATTCCTGAGAACTGACACACGGTCCTGCTATGGTAGTTGTTAGATTACCTGACAGATGATTTGACACTGTATGTTTTATATAATATGACCTGTCAGAAATGAACCTGTACATATATTCTCAGTAATAAGGGGAAAAATCTTACCATTGTTCCTCGGGATATTCTGCAGTGGTAAATCAGCCCTGAATACAATCCAGTCAAAAATGCAAGCAGCAATAGAGTTATCTGTGGTTCAAAAAGCATTCTTACCTAGCTATGTGAATTAAAGTGCAAGTAGAAGACTTGAAATTATTAATTCATAAGATCAATGGGAGATGGAGCCTCTAACCATTAATACCAAATATTGTATTAGCCCAGTCAGGCTTCAAAGTAAATTAAATATGTAATGTGAAAATTGCTTTGGTGAAAACTAGTAAGAAAGCGTGACACTGAATGTGATGACTGGAATCAGCTGTAGTCTGGAGAATAGGCTACCTAAGCATCTTTTCTAAGGGCAAAAAAGTTCTGGTAATTTTATAAAAGACCTAATGATATCCTTACTACAAAGAAACAAAGCCTGTTCATTTACAAGTCTAACGTGACTCTTCCTGTGCTCCTTCAGATTCATTTTTAAAATAGAGCAGAATTGTTTCAGAGAAGGAGAAAAGTTTTCATCAGAGACTGTTTCACTTGGTGGCTTCTCAATGTTAACAGTGAATATGACCTAATAAAAGGGGTTTTTAATCTTTGTATCTCTAATTAGTCTATTGCTGTTAATGATCTGGTGGTAGATTTTGAAGTTCTATCCTTTTCCAGAGGATGGTCTCTAACACTTGAGTTCTAAAACTTCAAAGGACCTTGAAAGGATCTCAGAATGAATTATAAATACAGATCTCACTTTTTCCATCAACTACTATATGAAGTGATATCCTAGCATAGCTACTTTTATTCCAGAAGACAAACTTGTAAAAAAAATTAAAATAAAAGTTATACTATGAAAAGAAATTTCAGAGTATCTACAGATTCCATTTTTACCTCTGTGATGCTCACAGATCAGGCAGGAGGTGTAAGTAATTTCCTAGTGGAAGAAATTATTCTGGCGTGGTGTTTATCAGGTTTACTCAGCTCAAAGTTTATTAGCAGTAATTGTCCTACTAGGAATCACCGCTATGGAAGTATTCAACCTACGTCCTGTCTATAAGGGATGTATTATGTTGCTGCTTAATTAATTTGGTACCTTTCCCTAACCCCAAATTAAAACAGGAACTCAAGCATTAAAAAAAAATCATGTGAGGAGCAGTTAATGTATGCACCTGACTCAGATTCTCAACCCCATATTTCCATAGCCTATAAGTGAATGTAGAGAGTTTATTTCTCAGGTATATAAAACTCTTTAGAAGTTTTAAAAGGAAATCTCTACATCTCTACTGTGGTACAGACTTTGAACTTAAGATTTCCCAACCCTCCTGAGTATTTCCAGTTTTATGGTTTTAATTTTTTTTTTTTAACATGAACTGCCAATCTTGAGTAGGAAAAAAAACCAAGGAGAAACTGCATTTCACATTGGCACATATTTTTAAATGTTTTATGGCTGCCAAATCAAGATGGCTAGAACAACAGTTGGGATGACTTTGATTTGTTAGAGCTATACTGAACTTGCTTTAAACCTAAAACGAATTCTTTGTACCTAGTACTATTACAACAAAAAGCTATCAAGTGAAAACCAGAAAAGATAAAAAGGAAAAAAGGAAAGCCTACCACATTCAGTATTAATAGATTAACATTCTCATACTCTGACTGATTTACCAATATCAGAGTTGTGTTATGGTCACATCATAACTCCATAAATACAGTGGTCACTGTGTAAAGACCAATGTTTGGCAATGAACCAAACATTAAAATTTGTCACAGACACGGCAAATTCTACTCATAAAATATTGGTTGCTTGTCATATTCTACGGGAGTGCAACTGTGAGCTTATGACATTACTTAATGATTATCATCAACTATCTGTCCATATTATTTCCCAATTAAATATGATATTCTGTGATTTTTTGAGAGCTTGATAGATCTGAACAAGAAGACAGATACCCAGTCTCATGCCTTTTATTTTCATTCCAGAACCAGACAAATCCCACTTTATGGGCAATGATCTCATGCTCCCATATGTACTTATATTATTCTCCCCTATACTGGGACAGAGCTTCCTGAGAGTAGTACGTATTGAATCTACATGAAGGAATTGGTTCAGGCTACAATGAAAAAATAGAATAAATCAAATCCACGTGTAATAATCTCAACAACTACCATTCTGAATTAATCTTAAATAAAAAAATCTGTATAGGAAACACATAGTATTTCATTCTACATGTAGCAATGGTTGTTTCTGAGCATTTCACAGAAGCAACCAGAAAAGAGTTGAATAACCTTCCACAGAAAGCTGCATATTTAAGGAAACAGCCTTAAGGTCACCTGTGAGATAGATATAAGAACAAATGAGAGCTGCTTCTAAAGAAAGGAGAACACCTTTGAATTATTAAAGGGAGAGGTCTGACTCATGTGTCTGTTATCGCTACACTAAGTCAGAAGAACATTTACTTCATGCAAATCTCCAGCATCAGATAGAGTTTTTAAGAGCGGAAGTTATTTACTACGAGAAAGTTTCTTTAAAGGTTTTTGGCTAAAGAACAGTGTTACACTGAGCAGACACTGAAAAGTTTTCTCTTCGCTGGAGGAGTGAACTTGACCATCTAATACTTGGCTTTCATTTCTAATGTCTTCCTCCACTGTTATTCTTACACTACCTCGCACATAATTGACAACAACCTTATGAATTACTAACTACACAATTGTTGCCTTTTCAGGGTTGATATTTTTCCTCTAATGAAGTTCTGACACTTACAATTTACCACTAGTTGAAAGAAATATCTTTTGTCCATGGCTAACATTAGAGACAAAGGTTTAACCACATGCTTTAAACTATCACAGGCACAAAAAGAAAGCAAGCTTTGGAAAATAGTTTAACTATATATGGTCTCCAAAAGATTAAGACATCTCAAGTTAAGCCCAGAAAATATATGAACTAGAGGAAACAAAAGCAATGTCCAAATCTCAACTACATGTGTATTATCTTATTAGTGCTACTCTAACTTCCCTGATTTAGTAGTTTTGGATGTACCCCAGTCCCCAGCGTGATCATTATTGCAGATATAAAGTGGGTGCTGTTATAGACAATTAAAAGGTATGGAAAAATAAAATATTTTACACAAATATAAATGAATGATAAATACATATAAACTAGTTTTGCAAATGCAATTACTAAAATATAAAACTTCCAGAATTTAAATCAATATAATCTGGCCTCTTCACCTGCTCTGTGTGTGGTACAACCTTCAGTTACAAGATCACTATTTTTTTTTTCAGTTCCACCTCTGACAGTGAAAGCCTTTTTCAGAAAATGCAAGCTTTTTTATTTGCAGTGGTCTACATTTTTATGTCATTAAAACTGAAAAAAAAAAATAGTGAATTTTATTAAACCTAGTTTTCCTTCATTAATCATAACACACAAATTCACATTTGAATCTTCTTCATTTAAGTTTCCCAAATCCAGAATCAAGAATTCCATAATTTGCAAGCCAGGCTTTTCTAGTCTGGAAAATAAGCCTGTCACAAGTGAGATGATACACAGTTCATAACAGTTTATTCAATCAAATCAGTCAGGCTCTGTAAAATATTCCATTCAATGACCAAGCACAAGATTTTAATACACAAAAAGGCTATAATTGGTTCTGAATTTCTGAACCAAGCATTGGTTCAGTTTAGTTTAAAGACCTGTCTTAATGTGTGCTGCTGAATTGTTCTTACATAAATGGTGCCATTAAAACAGCAATCCATTTTAAAGTGCAATCAGAAATGCACTTTTTAGGTGAGAATCACAAGTACACTTGCTAGGAGTGACATGTCACAGTACTCTAAAGAAAAATATTATTGAGCTTAGCAGAAAGGACTTTAGAAGAATAAAAAGGGAGGGAAAAAAGCAAAATGAAGGGCAGTGACATCAGTATGGGCTGATGCTTCATTCTGCATCCATTTGTTGATAAGGCTTGGATAGGCTTGCCCTTAGCCATCAGAATTCAGGTCAAAAAGACAAAATTGAGTCATGTGAAAAATATCAAGAAATTAGGTGGCGGTTGCTCAGCTTACAATATTTCCCTATGCTTGCTACTGCAGTCCTTAATTCTAGAAGCCGAGTTTGTGTCAGGAACTTTTAAGCTTCTAGCAACAACAGGTAAGCATGGATCTGGCTTTTTTAGCTGGGATTTTCCCCAGTCATATCTAATCAAGCATAAATACCAGGAGAATAGTCTTCCCTAAGCAAGCACTTTAGTAAGCTCATTTGATCTTGAGGTCGGACAAGTAAGTGAAGGTCAGGATGCAAAGCAAGACTTGTGAGGAAGGATTTATTTTCGTAAGTTTTCTCAGGATCTGCTAAGTGCTTTGTGGATGTTTCTTTTTCCACGTTGTGATCAGTTCTGATTCCAGAAAGTTCTTGATCCCACAGATCAATTTAGATTTATATTCAGGTAGAATGCACATTCGGGATGAATTATGTCATAAACATGCCAAATATCCCCATTCACTTGTTTATATTCACACATTTCATGCTTTTGTTTCAAGAATGTTCCTGTAAAAAGTCTTTCTGTTCATAACTGCTGTTACCTGATGTACTGGGTCTGGCTGGGTGGAGTTAATGTCCTTCACAGCAGCCTGTATGGTGCTGTGTTTTGGTTTTGTGGCTAAAACAGTGTTGATAACACACTAGTGTTTTGGCTGTTACTGAACAGCGCTTGCACAACATCAAGGTCTTTTCTTTCTCCCACTCTGCACCCCCAGCGAGTAGGCTGGGAGTGGGTAAGAGGTTCGGAAGGGACACAGCCGGGACCCAAATTGACCAAAGGGCTATACCATCACATGTGATGTCACCCTCCACAATAAAAGCTCAAGGAAATGAGACTAAGGGAGTACATTTGGGGTTACGGTTTCTTCCCAAGTAACTGTAGTGAGTACTGAGGTCTTGCTTTCCGGGGCATGGCTGGACAAGTGCCTTTTTTTGTTTGTTTTGCTGAAGTGCACAGCTTTTGCTTCACCTTATCTTGATCCATGCGTCTTCTTGCCTTCTTTCTCTTTTCTCCCCATCCCACAGCACAGGGGAATGAGTGAGCTCTCAGCCAGTTCCAGGATCCCCACCGTCTAGAGACATGGAGCTACTGTAGAGAGTCAACTAAGACGGCCAAGGGACTGGAGCATCCCTCATATAGGGAAAGGCTGAGAGATCTGGGACTCTTCAGCCTGGAGAAGACAAGGTTCAGGGGGGGACCTTATCGATGTATGTAAGGTATAGGAAGGTGACAGAAAAGTGTAAAGAGGAGGGAGCCAGGCTCTTTTCAATGGTGCCCAGTGCCAGGACAAGCCGCCATGGGCACAAACTGAAACACAGGAGGTTCCCTCTGAACATCAGAAAACATTTTTTCACTGCCAGGGTGACTGAGCACTGGCACAGTTTGCCCAGAGAGGTTGTAGAGTCTCCCTCATTGGAGATACTCAAAAGGCATCTGGACATGGTCCTGGGCACCTGGCTGTAGGTGGCCCTGCTTGAGCAGGGGGGTTGGAGCAGATGATATCCAGAGGTCTCCTCCAACCTCAACCAGTCCATGATTCTGTGAGTGGCTGTGTTGGTGTTTGGCTGGTGGCCGGGTCAACCCACCGCACCTGGTTTGAATTACTAAAAGCACACAGAACATATAGGAATCAATGAGGGCTGAAAGAAGCTATACATCATCAGGAGTTTCAGAAAAAATTCTGATGTCATAGGACATGAGTCTTTATGAAGTAAGGCAGGTGAAAGGACCTTTTCGTTAGCTGCTCCGCTAACCTTACTTGCATATTTGGTTTCCTATTAATTGCCATGGTTTTTTGTTACAAGGAAATATCCTGTTTCATTGTAGGATATGGTTTATAGTGGGATATGACTTTCTTCTTCTGTTCAGTTGTGTGTATCTTGTCTAATCAGTTCCCTGTTGTGAGTAGATCTTCAGGTCTCATCCCCTGCTTGTGACTCACAGTTCAGTCTCATGAAATTACTTACTCTAACTAAAATATTTAGCCTTCTTGCTGGCTACCTGGATGAAATTTAATATCTTGTGTCATATGAGATCTAACTAGAGCTCTGTCCCCTTCCAGCTTTAAGCTCTAAGAAATAATTTTCTGGCATCAAATCTCAGAGGAAGACTGCAGAATTATCTCCAATATTTCAAAATTATATTATAGAGATTTAGAATCAATTATGATCAGCTGTTTTGTGACTGTGTATGGCTAATGAACAGGTATTGTCACAGATATGAGACATTACTGATGTACTGTTATTGCTCCTGTCCTTTGGAAACAGGATGGGGATAGACTGAGGAGATGGAAGTGTAGTCTCTACTTTTTTGGCAGAAAATTGTTGCACCTCACATCAGAAATACCTACTTCCTCACTTTACTTAGTTCTCTTTGTTGTAATTGCCCAGTTTCCTGATTTTCCTGCCCTCTTGCTCTTATGTGCAGTAAGTTAGATTGGGAAAACCTGCCTCTTCCACTGGGAAATCAGCAGTGGTAAATTAACCACTATTTGGCAAGCCTCCACAGATGGTGCCAGTAGAATTTCAGCCTAAGTCAGTAAGAACAAGGCAATTTAAAAACATTAAAAATGCATTGACAGCAAAGGAATAAAAGCAGTCACTCAGGTACAAGCCAGAATAGTTAAAAAGCTTTTGGCAATATCAGGGGTTTTTTTGCTATGAAATATCCTATTTTGCACAGAGAACTTTGTAGGTAAATAAAGGCACAGTAGTGTATTCTCTACTCAACATATTTCTTGGTAAAGAGAATTGTAATATTTTTTTCTGATAAAAACTGGAATAAAAAGAAACATTAAAATGTACTGAATACATCACTAATTTTTGTTTTATTTATGGTGATGTCAGATCTCGTCTATCATTTAAGGGCTGAAAGCTATTGTCTCACACACACAGACACATGAAATTCATTCGCATTTGCAAAGCCATCCATTATACATGAACAGCTATGCTATGACTGCTATTGAGGAAGGAATTAGCAAGTGGGTTTCTAAAGTGAGGCAGTTCTCTATATATTTGTCCTGAACTGGGACCTCATTACAGCGTTTACTACAGGAGTGTGAAATACTAGGATTTCTGCCCATCGGTCCCTTTAGGAATGCATTTACTGCTGGTCTTAAAAAGTCCTATTTTTTTAGATTAGTATTACTCTAGTGTGTATTTTTGGCATTCCCCATCTTTTTGAAATGATAGAATTCCATCAGCTAAAAGTATGTAGAATATATGAATATGTACAAACCAGAAAAATGATCTAATATCCATAATAGATACGATGGACTGAGATTTGATGAATCATTTATAAATAAATTTAGCTTACTTGACAACTTAGGTGATTTCAGTGTTTCCAAATGTAATAATTTTTTCAATGGTTGCTGGCAGGTAATTTATTAGGACGTTTATTCAGTATTTAAAATTTCTATTTTTAGCTGGGTCATCTGCTAACTTTGATTTGACACATAGAGTGAATAGATAACAGGATAAAATTGCTCATCTCTGATCTCGTGAGAATTGTGTCGATTGCTGGCAAGAAATGTGAATGTTCTGATTCATAATTGTATGTCCTTAATGTTACCTAAGAGCAACCTGATAGTTGCATTGCAAGCTAGAATATTCTGTGTGAAGAAATCAGAAAAAGATCACAGATCTCATGTGTGGGAGCACAGAGGGGAATAGTCCGTAATCAGTAAAACCTGATCTCCCACGCCAGTGAGTGTGCCAGGTCATAATTTTCACTATCTGAAATACATGCAGTTAAACCTGGACCCCACGCTTTGTTTTCTTCACAGGGCCTACTTTCCCAAACTGCTGTCCTCAAGCCTTGAAATTCTATTCTGTAAGACCAGACTGCCATGGGCGCAGGGCTGCTTGAAAAGGACCTTTGTGCTCACGAAGACAAGCGTTAACGCTGCCAGTGGGAACCTGCCAGTGAGACCTCTGAGCTTCTCGACACTATCCCCCAGCTGAGCTTCTGTAATACGAAGGTCTCATTCTGAGCATTTCTCTTTTCAGTCCTGTGAGACTACACCCCAGCAGGCATATTTTATGCCATCATTTTTAAAAACAGGTTGCTTTTTGGGACCAACTATTCCTTATTAATAAATCATTTCAGAATCTCACTGCCCTGATAGTTGGAAACCTTATAACTTACAGATACCATGTCCCACAGATCCTTTTTTGTTCTTGTATTCTTCTGCCAAAGTTATTTTTTAACTTTTTCTTCCTAAAGTTGGTTCCCAATATGTTGATTAAAGAGGATGCTCATACACTTACTCAGCTTTTATTTTACCAAGCTAAACCAATTAGGCCTTTTTAGTTTTGTCTCTCCGTGCCACGGAGCACCATTCTAGGATTTTTAGCACCAGTTCCTTATGAGTTCCATCTTTCTTTAATTGACATGACGTTTTTCATATGGTCTTCTCAATAAGCTCTCTCCACCACTTTATAAGATAGCTTACCATCGTATGATATGCCACAGAAAATGCTACGCAGTCAGAATGAGAGGAAATACCTTGTCTGCTCTGTCCTCCAGGCACTTCTGCCTTTTTCACAGCCTTTACATACCAATAGGTCATAGTCCTGCTGACAAATCAGTTATAGTAATTTTGTAATGTTCCTTTGACATTTTCTGCTGGCTAGCCACTACTTTACAGCAGAAATTCATATCAGTCATTGAATGTATGACCTTTTAATTGTAATCCTCCATTTGTACAATTCTAGCCTACAAGACATTCAATTTTTCCTGTAGGATATTTTCACCTTCTTTTGTACCAGCCCTACTCCTAATATCAGATTTTAACAACACTTTGGAACCCTTTTACACATTTTTGATCTTATCCCTTCATCTGGTTTCCACCAGTATCGAGCAGGATCTCCATTTATCCCTAGCTCTAAGGAGCACCCTGTATTTCATGGATATGTTGAATTAATTATGTAAAAGCTATATCAAATAGTCAAACCCAGCACTGCCAAATAATGTAAAAATGAATTAAACTTCTTTTGGTATAGAATTTAGTTTAAAGGACCTTCATCTTTTAGAAAAGACTAACCACAGATCTCAAGAAAAAATCTCTTTCTGTTTTTCTAAAACGCTGTTACATTGCACATCTAAATTAAATCTGTGACTTCATGTCCGAGACTTTGTAAGTTACAAAAATTATGGGAGGCTTTTTTCTTACACTTATAACTCAGGTTAAAAAAAAGCCTGAAAAAACGAGTTATAGACAATTTATCTAAATTATGATTCTATGATTCTAAGTATATATTACAGGAAGATGAGATTTATTTTTTTCCCCCAGCTAATTAAACAGCTCATTTAGGGAATATTACTGTAAGTTGAGTAAAAAGAATATTTAAATCCCATTTCTTCATGGGAACAACAGTGTTTCTATTTCACAGGAGAGATTTGATTCTGTTCATCCCAAATACATGGAAACAATGAGACATGTACAGTAAATGATAACTGCATCCTGCACTGCTGTATATGTCTATATCCTGCAGGTTATCTCCAAATGTTACAGCTTGAAAGGCCTTCTTTTCCAACTGTTAGCAATTATTTTGCCGTTAGTTTAGGACTCTTCAGTGGCCAAGGGAATTCCCTTTCTGCAAGGTGCAAATCCTTCAGAGTGACAGAGAAACTGCCCAGGTGAGAGTACTGCTTATGTTTTTTTAACAAGGTGCAAAAATTGTTCATGATACAGTCTTAGAATTAGAACACAATCTGGTTTTGTATAAGTTAATCTTTTTTGATATAGTGAATTAATTGAAAGGTAAATTGAAACACTGGTAAAGTATTTGTTCATAAATGTAACTTTGACAAAAAAACACGAAAGCATGCGCATGGAAAATTGAAAGGGACTACATCCAGAAATACACATGAGCTCTCAAACTCTAAATATCACATTTTCATTCAGTGAGAAAAAATTATTACTTTAGCCCAATGAATTAGCCTAATTCATCCACTTTCTCCAGAAAAAATGTTGAATTTACAGACAGCCACATGGTTAATGAAGGACTGAAACTTGAGAACAGAATTGATAAGAACTGTTTTTGTCAGGAATGCCATATAAAATGGATTTTGACAGGACTATGGATGCTTCAGGAATCCTGTGGTTCCTGCTTCAAATCCCAAGTTTTTTAGGAGCTTTAAACTTTGTGAATTTATTATGTCTATCCTAATCTCAAAAGAAACTGTGAAAATAATATTTTCTCTGTGCAAAAAAAGCAGAACAGGTTGTAGAAACCTGTAAGCTATTATATGTGCTATGTTTGAACATCAGATTAATTTAATTTGCATATGCCATTTTATTAATTCAGTTAAGAACAAGAATTATTGAAACATATTAGAACTGATTTACTCTGTTAAATACACTAAAACTTAAGATCAAATGGTACATCTGAAGGCAGTATAAGCGTACCTCCAAGAAAAGATCAGAATATTCTACGGAAAATTGAATAATTAAAATCTCTCAAATTTTTGTGTGAATATCCCTTATGTTTGCCTAGGAAAGTTAGTTACCATATATCCTTGCCTGAGAGGAAATTAGGAGCCTTGTTGCTAGTAGCTTTAGAGCAGGTGAGCATTTCATCCTTATTTTCTGTGCAGTCTGACTTTTGGTAATATGTCTAAAATCAAATTCCAGGAAAGAGAAAATGAAACTTTTGGGGGGCATGTTTGCTTAATAGGACCTACATTTTCTGTTTCTCAAAATGTTTGTACATGTCTCCTATTGCATTCTATAATCACATGCATTGGCCTTGTCACGATTTAATCCCAGCCAGCAACTAAGCACCACCCAGCTGCTCGCTCACTGCCCCCCACGTGGGATGGAGAAGAGAATCGGAAAGATGAAAGTGAGAAAACTCGTGGGCTGAGACAAAGCCAGTTTAATAGGTAAGGCAAAAGCCATGCACGCAAGCAAAGCAAACCAAGGAATTCATTCACCACTTCCCATCGGCAGGCAGGTGGTCAGCTAAATCCAGGAAAGCAGGGCTCCATAACGTGTAACGGTTACTTGGGAAGACACACGCCATCACTCTGAATGTCCCCCACTTCCTTCTTCTTCCCCCAGCTTTATATGCTGAGCATGATGTCATATGGTCTGGGATATCCCTTTGGTCAGTTGGGGTCAGCTGTCCCGGCTGTGTCCCCCCCCAGCTTCTTGTGCCCCCCCAGCCTGCTCGCTGGTGGGGTGGCGTGAGAAGCAGAAAAGGCCTTGGCTCTGTGTGAGCGCTGCTCAGCAGTAACGACAACATCCCTGTGTCATCAACACTGTTTTCAGCACAAATCCAAAACATAGCCCCACACTAGCTACTATGAAGAGAGTTAACTGTATCCCAGGCAAAACCAGCACAGCCTCCACCTCAGGGCGTCTGAAAACTTGATGAAGGCTAGATTGAGATGTAAATTATCTGAATGAATGTTTATTTTTTGCAGGTGCTTTTGGGGGGAAGCACTGGGCAGTTTGAGTGGTTTGGTCTGGTTAATATTTATGTCTCTGCCTTCCTTCTGAGCTTGTACAGGAACACAGTGGGTACTATTAGAAATTCGTAAGTGGATGTAATAAACATCCACCTGATATAAAGGAAACTTTCAGACCTTAAAAATGTATCAAGCGAGACCACCAATTCTTCAAGTGCTATTTGCTTGGCATGAAATCACCAGAGCACAAAACTATTCTGATCTAATTGCAAAGTGCATTTTGAGTGAGTTCTTTTACCTTTGATTAGTCTCAGACAAAAAGAAGTTCCACCATTATTGGAAATGACATAATTAAAAGCTCCTCCAATATAATTAAGAGTCCTCATGCCTAGATTAAATGCAATTTATTTCCTGGTGAAAGCACTCAAATCTAGAAAGTGAAAGGGTCAAGGGAAGAGAAAATTAAAATAACCCCACCCTTTACAGGTTTGGTTTTTTTTTCCTTCACTCTGATTCCTAGTAAGTCTTTAGAAAGCAGCTAAGGTCTTCAAAAGGAACACTAAATTTGCTATTGACTATACTTAGCTCTTTTTCCCCCCTTTTTAAAAGAAAATGTATAAAATGAAATCCACAATGCTTCGAGTAAGACAATAAAAATAATTAAAAGAATAGTGAGTGTCACCCATACTATTGCATCACCAGCTATAGTATTCATGTATTTTCCTTTAAAAGAGATGTCTAACGGCTAGCACAGTGAAAGCATTTGGGATCATATCAAAGTGATCCTGTGACCTCTGAGTATACAGAAATCCTTTAATTATTTCTCCTGGTAATCAGAATATGCCCTTATTCTCCTCTGATGAAAAGCAAACCAGTGTTACAGGACACTGTCTTCTCCTCCCTTTCTCTTGAAACTCTTCTGCTAGTGAAGCTAAAAACCAAAACCATCAAAACACTCAGTGTAATTTCTCTCCCCCAGGCTAGCAAATCCCTGTAGTTTTATGCCCTAATTCTTCACCCAGTACATTCTGCCCATCATCCTCATGTTTTGACATGAATATATTTTGTGCTCTGTCAAAGATCAGTCAAGATTCTTCATACACTGTTTCAACATGGCAAATGAAAGGAGGCTACATCAGGCAAGTAAGTTTTCTTTTACTACATTGTTGCTAGAATCTCCTTTTTTTGTTCAAAGATGGTCAAAACCGATTTTTTCCTAAAGTGTTACAGTCCTTCCCAAGTAAAACCTTCAAGAACACACTCTGAAATGGGAGAAAACATTACCAAAATATGACAGAGTAGTTAGAGCATTCCCCCTCCCCCCCTTTTTCTTCGCTTTTCACCTTCTCAGTAGAGCACAAATTATATGTGCTTTTTCCTTGGTTACAGAAATTTGCACTTCAGAAATATTTCTGCTTTTTATGAAAGTTGCTGTCTTCAGATATTTTTTGTTAAAATGAAAGAGAGGTTCCATCCCTTCTCGTGTATTATGGGGTGATCTAGAATACTAGAGATTTTCAGAATCAATTGCTTTCCTTATTAATATCTTTTCTCTTCTAAGACATACATGGAAGACCTACAGGTTTTACTGAGTGTTGTGCATAGTTATGCATGGGACAGATTTATGTCAACAGTGATATAAGTGTTCTGGGTTTTGATGCTTCTTGGTTTTTACCTTCAATTAAATTTATAGCATTAGTTGAGCTTTTTTAGCTTCAGTTAAATGTTATAATGAACTTGTGGGTGTACATGTCTCTTGCATTGCAGCTGAGTTCTACACAGGATCTCACCCTTTTTTATGTATTGTTAAGTGTGCTTACCAGTGTGCTTATAAGTTATTCAAGCCATTTTGATTTAGTCAGGGGCTGAAATCCAAAAGAGAAATAAAAGAAAACTCTCTGACAGCTGGTGTGTTGCATGTGCTCCTGTGCCATCACAGGGCCCGGGAGGGACAGCACCCCTTCCCTGCCCTCTCAGCTCAGATTGCCCCAGTCCCTGGAGGTGACGGGAGCAGTTTAAACCATCCAGGTTAAAAGCTGAATGTGAGAGAGTGCACATTCTCCCCAGGGTGAGCAAGCTCTGACTCCCCAAAACCAAAGTAATTTGTTTCTCATCATGGAGTCATGGGGTTGGAAGAGTTGTGGTGAATTTTTGTACACACCTAAGCTCAGAAAAGCAGAGCATTTTCATTCCCACTTCCAACACATGTCAAAAGCATTATATACTCTCCTCATTTGCTTTTATGTTAGCAGAAATGCTTACCTGTTATTTTCTTCACTAGTGGCAGAGACAAAAAATGGAAACTTTCAACCCATATGATTTTTTTTCAAAATAAAAAGTATGAATATCCAAGAACAAGGTTTATTATAAAATATTTATGAGTTGAAGTCATAGCTATAGGTTCATACCATTTGCTACAAATGAGTTTCTTTTCTTCTGTTTCACCAAAGCTTTGTAGACAGAGAAGGTAATAGAAAACAATGTCCTTTTTTTCTCTCTTCCATGGTAGCATTTTATCACAAACTGACTAGGAAACAAAAATGAGACAAGCAGACAAAATAATTAGAAAGAAAACAGTTTGAGGTCCCTCTGTTCGCAGAAACAAATTGTCTGTAGCTAATTCAAATTACCTAAATTTCACAAAATTCATACCACAAGTCATTATCTATCATCTCCCGGAAGGAATATTAATTTACCTGGATTTATGTTCCATTGTCTGCAGTATTTTTTTAAACTGAAGCTGCTCATTTTGAATACCAAACAGAGAATACAGACAGCAGCAGTTTTATAAGTGTGCAATGCAAATACCTTTGAAAATAATGTTTTGGATTATTAACCTTCAGCTATCTCATTGTGCAATGCGATCCGGTATACACTTATCTTTTGCACTTAAGAATATTCACATTCTTCCTTCCGTTATGATAGAATGATTTCGGTTATATTCCCAAGTGGAGCTATAAAGTAGTTGCAGAACGAATAGTTTCAAGGGGTGACCTGTTAAAAACATACAAAGACATAGCCTAGTTGAGTATTGAATCATTATTTCAAGTATTTATTTTTGTGTCTATTTGTAGAAGGATGTCATATATGTGCTTAATATATTGATAGTGTATTAGAATATTACAAACATTAAAATTATTATTAAAATGTGAAAATACTTATATTTTTAAATACTGAATGTTTCATTTTTACCAGTGGAAAACTATTCTTTATGATCTTTAGTCTTCAAATCTAGGTTGGGTCAATCAGTCTATTTTGCCTCCCAAAACAGAAAATCAACTAGGCCAAGATTTGTTCTTCTAAATCAAAGCTGAAATTAGATGTTCTTAACCGAGTTCCATTTTGAAAAAAATGCTTGGTGTTCAACATTAAGGAGAAGATCCAAGTGTTTGTCTTATTAATTTTTTTCTTCTAAATAATTTGGCATTCACATCCTTTTCTCTTTTGGCTGATACCAAATGACACTAAAGTGAACAAACTTCATACATAAGAACAGACTCATTTTTTGTGAAAAAATTTGGGCATCTCCAATGGTTGAGGTGTATATGTATACTTTACATCACATTCAACCATTTCAGTCCAGCATAGTCAATTTTCTCTATTTGCACTATGCTCAGAGCAATTTCTAAAATATATGTATTTTCTTCAAAATAATGCAGCACTGATAAGAATAAGGAGTTGTGTTGCATCTATTTTTGCAATTTTCTTTTCTGTGTTTTCCACTGGGAAAATAGGGGACACACACACACACACACAATCCCTGCAAAAGAAAAGAACAAGTGTCCTGGTTTCAGCTGGGATGGAGTTAATTTTCTTCCTAGTAGCTGGTACAGTGCTATATCTTGGATTTAGTATGCAGAAGAATGTTGATAACGTACTGATGTTTTCGGTTGTTGCTCAGTAGTGTTTAGTCTAAGTCAAGGATTTTTCAGCTTATCATTCCCAGCCAGCAAGAAGGTTGGAGGGGCACAAGAAACTGGGAGGGGACACAGCCAGGGCAGCTGACCCAAACTGGCCAAAGGAGTATTCCATACCTTGTGATGTCATGCCTAGTATATAAACTGGGGGGACTTGGCTGGGAGGGGCAGACTGCTCCCTGGGGACTGGCTGGGCATTGGTCATCAAGTGGTGAGAAATTGTATTGTGCATCATTTGTCTTTCTTGGGTTATATTTCACTCTTTTTTTGTTATCTTCCTTTTCATTATTATCATCATCATCATCATCATCATCATCATCATCATTACATTTTATTTTTTATTTCAATTATTAAACTGTTCTTATCTCAACCCACAATTTTTATTTGTTTTTGATTCTCCTCCCCATCCTACTGGGGGCGGTGGGGGAGGAGCGAGCGAGCAGCTGTGTGGTGCTTAGTTGCTGGCTGGGGTTAAACCATGACAACAAGTGAAGATGTGAAGTTCACACATTAAATGGATTTTTCATGGGAAACTGAAGAAATTCTGGATCCAACTTTATCTTTCTGTGTGTATGCAATGTCTATTCTTAATCTAGCACCTGTGTGCCACTCTACCTATGGATGGGATGGACTTGTTTCTCCTCTGGTCCAAGGTTTTTCCAAGACTCTCCTGTAAGGAGAGTAAATGATCTCCATTGGCTTCTGAGCTGGGTCTTCTATAGAGGTGATTCAAATCAGAGCCTACAGGTCAAGAGGATTTTATTTACTAAAAACATCCTTAGGGCTTTTCATGGTATTACTCCTCACAGCAGTTTGGCTGGAGATGCACTGTCCCAAATATGCAGGAAGATGTAGAGTGTATGGTTTATTAGACTACAGCTTCACTAGCGTAACTCCCTGAGGAACTACCAACAATAATTCAACCAGATGTCATCTTTCCCTAATTCTTTTCACCTGACTTAGGGTTTCTGTCAGTCTTCAATTGTTTCTTTAGTTGGTTCCCACTACTCTGCAGGAACTTTCTGTTCCTTTCTTCTCTATAATACTGCTCATAAGAGTGAGATGAGAGGAAATTATATTGTTTAGGGTTTTTGGACAGTATTAAGATATGTTTTTCTTTTTCATATGGCTGAGCTGCTTGCCTCACTGGTGTGAGATGTTTGTAACCTGTCCTCCCTATCTGCCTAACTCAAGCCTGATTTGCAGGAAAAAAATATATCAAAAATCAAAGCCATCCTCCTTCCCTCCCCAACACACATTATTATGCCAGTTAGGTGAGAAAGCAAAAATTATTTCTTAGACTAAATGGCAATTCATGAACTATTCCTAAATGACTCCCTAAACAGACTCCTATGCTTTACCTACCACTTGGAGGATAGAAGCTGACTGGGAGATCAACCCTTACCTGGATGAATAGCCATGTGAGGTTGTACCTGGAATTATTGTACCTGATCCCTAGCAGCCTGCTTAGGATCTCAGGAGGTGTCTTTGTTACTCCTCTCATTCTGTCACGTGCCATGAAAACACCCTCTACCTTCTATACCACTGGTCCAAACCAAGGAACCAAACTTGTATTGGCTTTTCCTACTTGCATCCTGATGTAAAAAAATGGTAAATCTGTGGCAATAATCTGTATTTCAATCATTTTTTCAAGATGACTGTAATGACATTTTCCACTAGCCAAAGTTTTTATAAGAATTTCTTTTTCCCCTGCATTTCCCTCATTTCTCTTGTATAAGTCTCATTTTTCACCTCTTGCTTAATGCTAAACTTCCCCAAGTTTGAGCCTGGAATGGTTATTTAAGCAAGACCAGCTATTCAGGCTACACTGGTTGTTTGATCAAGGCCCATACTTGAAAGCAGGCATTTTAAATTCACCAGATCTACCAAAGCTGTCCTATAGGGTCAGCCCTGTGAAGCTTCCCATCCTCCCACTGTGGTCCAGGGAAACCGTGACTTGTGCTGATCTCTGTAGGTGTCATGAAACCCACAACTACAATTAAGCTCAAGACTCATTCATCCACTTCACAAGGGTGTTGTAAGGATTAATTAGTTAGTGTTTAGAAAGTGCTTCATAAAAGTAAAGTACTAAACATTATTGTCACATTAAAGACAAGCTGGAGCCCCTTTGACAGAGTTACTGTACTATATGGGCTTTTTGTGCAGATAATTATACATGATTAAGATATTCATAATTATAACAGTAATTCAAGTTACTCAATCCACATTAGAAAAAGCTCATCAAATGTCCCATTTCTATTATGCACATCTTCTATAAAGCTCCAGCTATTATGTGATCCTTTAAAGGTAGGATTTCCACGTGTTGAGAACACTCACAGTTTCAAACCAGTCCAATGCTTGAAAAATGTCTGACCATAGAACTGAGATGTCTTAATAAAAGTTTCTGTGTGGCTCTATGAGTACTACCACCCATAATTTGTCAGATCCTTTACTAAGGAGAGGGAGCTACTTCCTTACAGTCAGTAAGTACAGTTATTTCAACAGATATTCAGAGATACCAATAGATGAAGTTGAAAAGCGCAAAAATGCTGGCAGGAGATGTTGAAGAAAGCTGTGCTCTTTTTTTCTTTTTTTTTTTTTTTTGCCATGCCTTGTTGCTTTCTGTATTCCATTTTCAGCTAGGGTTTTCTTTTATCCTTTAGGCTTTAAACAGTCAACTTTTCATGACATAGCACTGCACTTGTTTCAAGGAGCCTGTAGATGAAGGAGAATGGAAGGATACAAATGAATTCTTACACAGAACATAATATTTTCTTCTGGTTTCTGTTTGCTGTATGTATTTATAATCTTTCAAATATGGTAAACGTTGGCCTGAAATCAGCATCATTTTTTTAACCAATTTAATAATTTTGAATCATGTTTACAAAGTATCTGGCTAGTAAGATTTTTAAAAATACCTGCTGTAGAAAAGCATAATGTCATAAGCTACTTTGAATTTTTCATTTATTCAACCAGAAGGTAAATATATTATAATCTTTGCTCAGGAGTTAAAACTGTCATCGGGAATACAATTCACACCATGAACATCTTATTTTTTTCCTGTATTAAAAACCCTATGTTCATAATTACAGTATTACATTGCTAGACTGCAGATCTTAAAAACAGTGTCTGATATGAAGTGTATAATTATCTGACACTTTACAGAATGTAGACAGTGTATTTATTTGCATTCCTTCCTACAACAATTCAAACCACTTCTGCAAGTATTAGAAGCCAACACTGTGGAACTGTAAACTTTGTGCTTAATCCCATAATTTCCAGGCTTCAGACATAGTCCACATATTCCATCTACAATGTCCTGCACTGTGTTCTTCCAACTCTATCTTCGTTAACATCCTGAGACAAGAGGTGTGTGCGTGTCTGTGTCTGCATCTGCATGTGTTTGTGTGCCATTAGAACAGACTGTGTAAAAATAGAAATCAGATGGGAAGAAGGAGAAGGAAGGGGAAAGGCAAGGACAAGGGTGAAGTTTCTTCATGTGATGCACCCTTCCTTTATCTCCTGTATTTTTAAGCTCTGGTCCAAGAGATAGTAATGATATCTCACGTAGAGAAAGATCACACCTCACTTAACTAGAAGCTGAGAGTGCAAGTTCTCCACTCATGCTGGAAAGCAAGTGTCTTAGCACAAGCGCTTACACTTGCTCTTAAGAGAGGCATATATCAGTCTCAGCTGGTAGGCAAGATAGACCAGATGGCAAGGGAAAATCCTCAGCGTACACAAATAACAGGAACATCTGGGAAAGGATACATTAAAGGGACTCCAGAAACAAACCTGATTTTCAGAAGTAAGAACAACTTACAGAAACACAGGTATTTGGTATTTGCCCATCATGTTAAGATCACAGGCCAAAGCCACCCACATAGTCTGAAAAATGCCCAGCTCTGAACACAAGTTAGCTGAACTCAAGGCCACATGAGGTGCAGAAGTTGTTAGCACTGCTCCACAGCAGTTTTCTTGTCACTTGCCAACTTTTTGTGATGCGATTCTCCATAGGAAATGATACAGAGGTTTTCTGCAATATTTATAAACATGACAGTTTAACATTCTAACTGCAATTGGTCTGTCCATCTACTTATTTTGACAGTCAACAAATCAGAAGAAAAAATTAGTTGTTCCTTGACAGGAAACAGCAGTGAGAAATAGCTGTAGAAAGCTTTTCAGTTGTAAATGTATGTTAAATTGCACTAAGATTACAATATGTGGGTAGAGCCTCAAAATATGTGAATTGTCTCAACTTTTACAGAAAAATTTATAGTGGAACAGCTACTACTACCTTTTTAGAGTATAACGTGGGTCAATATAATAATGTGTTTAACAGATCTTTAAGGGAATTTTCCAAACAACTTAGTGGCTTAAATCTGCTTCAGTGAAAGTCATAGAACTTAAACGTGACCTTCACTGGAAGGAGATTTGATTTAACACTGAATTCTTCATAAAAATTCTACCTTTTAATTATATAGTAATTCAAAGTAGGACAAAAAGGAGCCTTCCAATTTTTAGCATGCATGGTATTTCCCTGAGACTGCAGCAGGAGGCAGCAGGAGTCTCATATTCCTATCATCACTTTACCATAAACACATCAAGGCTTGCAGTAACTGGAGCATTGAATTCATGTCAGAAAGCAAGGACTAGCCACACAACTGTAAATATACCTTTTTGACACCAAGAAGGCACATCTTTATTTTCAGCTTACAGTTGTTTTAACTCTAGGCAGACAGGAGACAGCCAACAGCAGAACATGTTTTGGGATCATGCTTTGCTTATTCTTCATGAATAACAACTTTCTGAGTTATAGTGACTAGGCAAAGGTTTTCCAAATCCTATCTCTGAGTTTTCCTTGAAAGATGTAGAAAGAAGAGGGTTTTCTTCCTTTATCAGTTTTAATACTGAATCCAAAATGTTATAAAAAGAAGAATTCCAGTTACATTCATCTTAGTGTGCTTTCTTTTGAATGTCAATCAGAGAGTCTTCCTTCCTGGAAGAAAGAATGAGTACATCATAGAAGATAGAGTTTGATCCTAGTATGAGCTTGAAGAAAAAGGAAATTCACATCTCTGCTACCATCTGAGTCAGAGTCAGGATGCCTAAATGGCTTTCAAACTGTGTCAGCTGTGCCGTGGTTAAGGTGAGACAACAGGGGAGAGTCTGTCTTCAAGACACCATGTCTTTGCTTTTAATTCTTTTTCCTGTTCCTGGTATCTAAAGGAAAAAAATAAGAAAAAAATCTATATGTGATGTATAAATACATATAAACATATAGCAAGGCTACCTCTTTACCACAGGATGCTCTTGTATTTTCCATTGCTCATTTTCTTGGCCAGCAAAACAGTATGGAAGTTGGGTAATTATTAATCTCTATCCAAAAAAAGAAATTGAAAAATTTTTGATTGTGTATTTGACGAGATAGATTCTCTTTGGGATGCTAGTGAGAAATGTCCTGTTTTCAAATCATCCAGGCACTCAGGCAATTAACCCACTGGAATTTGTATCTCTGATACATTGCTTTTTCATCTGACACCTTCATAACTTAAAAAAAAAGGGGGGGGCTGTTCTATGGAAATCATTATTTTCATGAAATATCTAATCACCATAAATAGGGGAGATACTCCTTTGGGGAAAAAAAAAATCCAAAACCAGAAAAGAAAAATAATATATGCTCTATGGAAGAGATACTAATCCAGGTTCTCATCACAGATCGTGGGACCTGCAGAGAAAATGGCATTAGAGCTGCTCTTTTGAACACCTCAGGATTTTTCCAAATAATGAGATGTTGACAAAATTGACTTCAGCTTTTTACTTTAGAAGACAAGATAAAATGTCCTATTCAAAATGTTGACTGGTGCCTATGATGCATTTCCCTTCCCCCAGCTTCTGTTCTTTTGAACTAGTATGCCCACATATGACTGTTAAGAAGATATATTTTTCTCATCAGATCATTAACAGCAATGTAGAATAGCACCTCTTTATTATTCCCAAAGATGTATTTGCTGAACTTTTCACACTGTTAATTTGTAGTTCATAAAAATTGCTGTAAGAAGAATCAATGGTTTGTTTGATCAACACTTCACAAAACAGTATTCACTCCTTCTCTTTGGTCACTTTATCAAGAAGATATTTTACAAGTTCCTACAATAAGCATCAATTAACATCCAGCATCATTACACTCTTAAAACCATGAACATAATTTATTTGGTAGCTTCTGTGAATGGGAGTAATAAAATCTACTGAACAAAAGTTTGAGTAATATCAGAAGAAGCTTCATCAGCATTTTTCTGATAATCTACCATAACCTCTAGACGAATAGCCACGATTAGTATCTCTAATATCACTTGCTGTAGAAACAGTCCAGTTCTGCATTAATATTAATGTACTCACTGCTATTAACATGGAGAAAGATAAGATAAAATCTGTCATGAAAATGTTACTCCTTATAATTTGTACAGGAGTGATTATTAAAAACCTGACAAAGGTTTTGCAGGGTGGTACTAGACTACTACCAAGGACTGATGTATTCTCCTCCTGAAGTTCTGCACCTCCAACTCTGCATTGGTTATAGTGATTAACCACTGAATGGTATAGTTTGCTTTCTGTGTGCAGAAGGGACACTATACACATAAAACTATTATTTGCAAGGCTGTTACACTGCTACAAGACTAAACTATACAAAAAAAGTGAAATCCAAGAATAACTACCCTCTTTCAGGCAGCACTCTTCTATCTACAGTTCTGAGCGCTGTGGGCTTTCCTGTGGGTCCCTGCTCAGCCACTTCCCAGACTACTACAGATTTTTTCAGATACCAAGTGTCTGGGATGTCTTCTCAGGTAATTGTCATTTGCAGCAAGATCAAAGCAGGAGCTAATCTTTCTTCCTGACCTTCATTTGGAAGCCAGGTCTAAAAAGGGATACAGACATCCAGAGGTATAACGTTTTCCAGAAAACTAGAAAATCTTGTCCCATTTTCCCTGCAGAAAGACTTGTCAGGGACTGTTGAGGAGTAGTACTGACAGTACAGTACAACAGTGGTTTAATGAGAAAAATGCTGCAAAACTGTTCTCAGAGATGAGCACCACTCCGGGGCTAGCTAGTAAAGATTAAAGTCCTTAGCACAAGTACAGTTGTAGACCAATTTTTCTTTCCTGCAATATGGCAGAAAATGAAGCAATCAAGACTGTCAGAAGTGAAGACATCGAGTCTGTATTAGTAGGTGTTGTGTTTAATCTCTTGGCATGGAAGAATGGGTGAAAGTAGCTTGCAGGCAGATTTTTTTTAAACAATTGAAAAAAAATGAGATAGTGAAAGAGAATAGAACAGGATACAAACAAACATATACAAGCAAAGATAAAATGTGGGTTTCAGGTAGAGAATTTGCACAAGGCAAAGCAACAAGTACTAAACTAGAAGAGTAACTAATATAACTGAAGTCTGAAGGAGTGCAAGAAATGTTGGCATAAAGCCCTCATACTTTGTAGGCTGCCAATCTTTTCTTTAAAATTAGGTTAGAAGATTTCCAACACAAAGAAAATGAAGAGAAAGGATCTGATAGACACCAAAGTATGATGTACATATACTTTCCATAGACTAAAACCCTGTATTCAAAATTATAAAACAATTTTCTTCCCAAGTGAGAATCATTACATGGCAAATACTTTACGACAGAACAGAGAGGAAGCAGACATAAGAGGGGAAAAAGTATGCTCTGGCCACTCATTTCTTTCCCACTTCTTTCTAAAATTGGTACAGCTAAAGCTGCTGTTTTGAAACCATGAAAGTGAAACTCATTGCTTTTTATGGATTCAATTCTAAGAACTTTTCTTAAGAGTTACGGGTGGGGTACTGCAATCCAGCTTTCAGGACAGTGAGCTTTTCAGCTAGAGACTTGGAACACAGAAACAGGAAAATACATAGGAACATAATGTCAGATTATGAGGATCCTGAGGCAGCAATCAATGGTTATAGGAAGTCCTTATGTAAAACTCTGGCAGACAATAACATCTGCCATAGAACTTGGGCTTGATAATAGCAACCAGTCAGTCAATCAACATATTCTTCTAGTTGTGAACAAATACTGGTGTGGTTATAACACAGACAGAACTTTTTATGGAAGTCACAGTCTTAAAATGAATAGATACTGTGGTCCAGAGGCAACATCGTATAATTCATTGTGATTTGGAGAGAGCAATAATTGTATGCTTAACCAAGATCCTTAAGTGTCACGTTTAGCAGGATGACCTACAGAACAAAGATCAAAGGTTCACTGCAATCAGTGAAGAGATTTAGATCAGTCTCAAAAGGCTTTGAGCTAGATAAAACAAAAAGACACTTGCCCTGGAAAGACGGGAGTTGCAACTGATCCTAGTGGTGAAAGATCTCACAGCTGTAAGTTCGAACCCTGAGTTTGGCACTAGGCATTATTTTCAGCACCCTTTGTGTTTAGGAAATTTGCTTCAGCATTGCAGGCCTGACTACTGTCTTCAAGACAGACAGAAAGACAAAACCACTCAGAGGTGCACATATGAATTATTTCTTTTAAATCATATGAGAAGAAAAAGAATGTGACAATGCTTCTTCCCATCCCTTTTTATAGCACTTACCCATGTTCAATTTCCTCTCAGTGACAGATCTATATTTCCAGCAGCTGGGGCAATACCCTGACCTACATGTTCCTGTTGAAATTCTGACACTGTGTTGGAAATAGTTCAGGATTTATGGGATCAAGAAGTGCTTGAAAGAACAAGATCTGGTGGCCCCTCAGTGAGGGCACTTACTGGAAAGAAGGTATTAATTTCTGGTCCCTGCTTCTAAGACTGTTTATGCCTTTAGCATAAAATATTCACTAGATAAAACACATGATATTGTTTTGTGGTTTTGTCCAAAAATGACCTACTGTGTCCTAGTAGAGCTGTGTAGATTCCTGCTGAATATATAAAGCTGAATATCTTGGGTTTGTGAGACTAAAACAGTTTTGAATGTTAATCACATTTGAATGTTAATCACAGTTGAGAGTTTTGCCTAAAAAAAACCCCCTCCCCGAGATATCAGTAGTGTATCTTGATATACAGAAAAAACTAATGATCTGCTTAAAGAAGCAGGGAAGTGTGAAAAAATTATCCTCAAAAATTTCCTAAAATATTTTTGTCAAAACTGTTTGGAATTCCAAATTTCAGCCAGCTTCTAACGTGCAGAATGGTAATGCTGATGAGGATCCTAGGAACCGTTTAGACAAGACATTGCAAATTCCCTTCCCTGGGTCTGAGCTCCAAGAAATACATCAAAACACAAACTGAGCAGCTAGGGCATGATTATAATTTTAAAATGCCTCATATTCAAACCTCCTGCTTTATTTGAATGCATAGTATGGATTAGTTTTTCTGAACAGTAGGTCTCTTGTAAGGCAATGTTTTTGTCAGGAAACAACTAGCTTTAAGGAGAGGTTAATATGAATACTGCACCATGTTATCTCTCTGTGCATTCTCAAACTCGACAGAGGGAATTGGCAGTAAGGAACAAAAGCCTTTAGGAGCCTTGTTTCCTTGTCAGGTAACATAGAAATATCATTGTCAAAGTATCATTCAACATATTAAAATTAGCAACATTTTTTCAGGTGCATAAGACACATCAAAATTGTAAGTTAGACACCAGCCAACAAAATTCCTACTCTCTCCACAGCCACAGCAAAGTGATAGCAGAAGGATACTTTTTGCCATGCTTTGTCAAGCAACTGACCTGGTAGAAAAATATACATTGCTCTGTGTCTAGTACAAATCCAGATGCTTCCTTTGGGGGCCTTTGCACCTTCAAGATCTTGTGCCAAGGAGAAAGACATAAGTCTTTCTATTGGTAGGAGTAATACATTGTCCGAAAAACAAGTAAAACTTTATCTTTCTTCACCAAGTAAAGGACATGGCCACAGGAACACACATCCACACAGAAGTATTTTCTTTTGGAGCATGATTCTGACATTAGTTTGGATGTGGAGAGAGGTGGCAGATTTGTTAGTTTCCAAATCAAACACAATCTCAGCAGAGTTGAGGGCAGATAGGAAGTTCTGCTTAAGGTGGATGACAGTAAGTGAAGTCTCTTTATTTTCATTAAAGGCGTAAGAATTACAATTGCATAGGCAAAAGGTGTTGTACCTTAGAAAGAAGCTGAGGCTGTGGGATACTTAAGGACAGATAGATGACTTTAAAGTAGTATATTCTATGAATTTACAAATCAGACTATCAAAAGAGATCATGGGACTTAGAGACCAGGGCCTTCCAAAAGTGACCCCAATTGTCAGCAAAACCAAGTAATCCCTTAAATACACCATAAAGTAAGGACTCTATTTTACAGTTGGTGCAAAGGACACAGGCAAAGGAGAAGTTACACACCTCTGAAGATGTACCTCTTCTAACCAGTAAAACCTGAGAGAATTCTTATTAAAGTATATTAAAGAAGGAATAGGTTATTCTTTGGTTTGTTTTGTGATAACACTCTGTATGTTAAAGATCATCTACTCCTTGATATTCTGATTCATTCTATAATTCCTGCACATTTTATTCCAACACTTTTTATAGTTAGTGCACATTTACTTCAATGACTTGAAGGCTGGAAGCAAGGTCATAAGCAATAGGGGAACACTCGAAATTCCATTTTTTTCAGAGCTGTTAACATCAGGTTGCTCGTATTGCTGTAACACAAGAAGACAGAAGCTATGGTGCTGATTTTTAAAACCACGTGCAAGCAGCCAAGCTCAGGTAGGCACCACATTTAGTGCAGCTTTACAGCATCTCAGACAATAATTCTGCCTGGGAAACAACAACATTCAGTGTCCTGGTTTCGGCTGAGATTTTTCTTCCTAGTAGCTGGTAGTGTTATGTTTTGGATTCAGTATGAGAAGAATGTTGATAACACACTGATGTTTTCAGTTGTTGCTCAGTAGTGTTTAGTCTAAAGTCAAGGATTTTTCAGCTTCTCATTCCCAGCCAGCAAGAAGGCTGGAGGGGCACAAGAAGTTGGGAGGGGACACAGCCAGGGCAGCTGACCCAAACTGGCCAAAGGGGTATTCCATATCATGTGACGTCATGCCCAGTATATAAACTGGGGCTGGGGGGATCACTGTTTGGGGACTAACTGGGCATTGGTCGGCAGGTGGTGAGCAATTGCATTGTGCATCACTTGTATATTTCTATCCTTTTATTTTTATTGTCATTTTATTATTGTTATAATTATCATTATTAGTTTTTTCGTTTCTGTTCTATTAAACCGTTCTTATCTCAACCCACGGTTTTACTTTTTTTTTTTCTGATTCTCTCCCCCCATGCCACTGGGTTGGGGCAAAGTGAGTGAGCGAGCGGCTGCGTGGTGCTTAGTTGCTGGCTGGGGTTAAACCACAACACTCGGGAAGAGAAAAGGGACAGTCAGAGCCATCCAGCTTAATTAAACTACAGTTGTGACCAGTTTTCAAAGTTGTTGTTATTGTAACATACAGAAAAGCTAAAGGCTTAACTAAAGACTAAAGACTTAAGACTTAACTGGAAAGCACTTGAAATATTTTTATGCAAACAAACAGCTTGAAGAGTCTGTGGAACACGCTACATAGAAATACATATTCACAATTCACAAGATCCCAGCAGATTTGATTTACCTATTTTGCTGTGCAAAGACATGTTTAAACTTCATGGTGATATCTCTCAAGTACACAAGCACAATGACATGAATAATGTGCTATTAGCACTTTAAGTGAAATTTTATTTATTGAAATATTATTAATGTTTTCAAGAATTTACATGGATCCTGATTCTGAAGTTACATCTTCATGAGCTATATCTGTGAGATGCACATAGAGGCAAATAGCAGGAGACTAAGGATGCACGGGTGCATTCTCAAATCGTATCTCACAGTTGAGACATTCAGTTTTGATGTTAAGACCTGAAAGGAAAAAGTTTGATTGCAATTTTTTTTTGGTCAAAATCTATCTTTTGACATCATCGCTGCAAGAATACTGTTCCAGGATCTGCCTCCCTTTTTCTCACTAAGTATTGCCTTTTCCACAAAAAGTAGAATAACCACGCTTTATTTGGTATTAGTTAAGCTAACAAGGTATCACTTCTTTTAACAGTGGATACCACTTTTCCCATTACTACAGTAATACTGTCATGTCTCATGACCCTTGACCTCTGCCTTGGAAGATAGCATCACCTCTGGATTTTCCTTGTGGACAGTCTGATTTATTGCCACTGACAGCACACAGCACCAAAGCAGATAGCCAGGTGGATGAAGAACAAGTGGGACTAAGGCCTTCCCCCCCTGCTCAGCCTCAGGAGCAGCCCTTGCCCATCAGCCAGGGAGAGGCTGCTGACGGTGCCGGTCCCCAGGTGAAACAAATGGCCACAGACCCCAGCAAGATGTGAGGAATAATGGGAGGCCTGAATCCACAGAGTCCGTGGTAAGGAGATCACGTAAGCAAAGGGTGTCTCCACTCCATGCTATGATAAAGCAAGTTTTTCTGCTCGTTGCTGCTGTATCTGCTCCTGATGTCTGCCCTGAGGTTTCCCCATCCAGACTGAAATAGAGAAGCTCCTTCCCCAATGTGTTCATGCCATTGCATGCTGTACACCCAAGATCATTTTGCATTTTTAATTCAGAAGGATGTGTTGGACCCTTCCTCCTATAAAATCTCTTTCCCAGAAATTTTGGAAATAACTCCGTGTAACATTAGTCTCCTTTCACCTACAGAAAGATACTAGCTCTTCTCAGGCTTTTCTGCAGGACCTCTAGCCCATCAGATAACTTTACTTCCTCAGAGTTTATTTTCTGTCCTGTGAAAAAAACAGTGGGGGTTTTTTTGCACTCCATCTGTGTGAAAAGACTACCTTCATTTTTGCTCTGTTCCTGAAAGTCAGGCTTATTTTCAGCTCTTTCTTTGCTTGGTGTCTGGGTTAACTATTTCCTTGTAGGCTGTAATCACACTATTTTGAGTCATGCGCTGTGCAGGAATGATCTTTTTCCCTGCACCCTGTTCTTGGTAGAGATGAGATATACCTTTTGAAACTTATTCTTCCGAAAGCAACAGGATGCCACTAAGTAGCATGAAATTATTCAGTCAATTTGAAAAGTATTATAATAGGGAAACCTGCAACAGTGGTGTTTTGGGTCACCTTTACAATCAATGATGGTATCGAATGTACAGAACAGTTATTGCAAAACTCATCTAAAATTACTTTGGTGGCTAACTGGATGCTTCAGAACATAACACTCACTGTGATATTACAGATACTGAAGTATGGATGTATAAAACCATACAATATAGTGAATATACTACTTGTGTAAATTCAGGGCCTTTTTACAACCTGTTTATATGGTGCTACACAGAAAAGTTATTCATTATACTAGAAAAGTTGAGGCAAAGGAGAAAACGAAACCATGAATGGCTGCAATCATAAAATAACTGAGCTAAAATTTGTTACCAATGTGCTAAGCACACTTATTTTTGTGTTCAAGAGACTAGAATAACAGAGAAAGAAAGAATTGCAAATAAATCCAAAGACACTAAAGGCTGTCTCAGATGCACAAATACACAGAGGTATTTCCATGTCACAAAAATTACCAGTGTTTAGTTTTATTGGTGACAGAAGGTTTTCCCTCTGGGTAAGGTTCTGTGTCAGACTCTGGAAAAAAAACCCACAAATGATACCTACTTTTTTATTATTATTATTCTTTCTCATTTTTCTCATAGCACTCTTTTGTGAGGATACCTCACTGCTGTGTTTCTGAGCAAGCTTTTATTGCTGTTTAATTTTTTTCAGAGAGGTGAAAAGTCAGACTAAGACCTGCTAGAACAAGCATGCACTCCAAGGCAGGCATTTTTTATAAACAGCTACAAACTCCAAATTTGTGTGAGACTGCAAGCACCATTTGTGGCTGAGATTAAAATTGTGACTTTTGGGGCAGCTTCTCCTCCAAGACAGTCATGGTATACTGTACAGATAACTAGCACATCCCAATACGTGGCTGCGATCAAAGGCTTGGAATGTTTATACGACCTATACCTCCCCATATTGTTACCTCTAATAACACACTTCATTTTTTGAGGTAAGGCCATGCCTACCTCAGAAATCTTTGTTACGGAAGATATAGGACTTACACTCCCTCCCTCCACCATGGGAATCAGTAAACTGTAACAGAGCTCCAATGATTTTCTCATAATTTCTAATACAGTTGGTCAATAAGAGGTACCGTGTCTCACAACGCTTGCGAGCACTCTACTCATCATTTCCTGCTGTTCCTGAAAGCATCCAGCTAAGCTGGGCATTGATCTCAGCCTGAAAAAAAATGGGATTTGGTCTCTGTCCAGCTCCACAGGTCATTTCTTTCAGATGCTTGGAATAAGAGGGGTTGTTCTTGATGACCTGGGAATCAATCCTCAGTTGACACCTTCCCTGGGTTGCCCGCGGTTGCCTGCTGTCCCTGTGACACTCACAGAATTCAGACACTGCTGAGACCATAGGAGGCAAAAGGAAAGAAAAGAAAACCCAGCCCAGTGATCAGGAATTGATAGTGTTTAGTGTAAGGTATTGGCAGTTCAAACTGCAGTTTCTATAGCGCATATAGAAATCGCTTGTATACTATTGTGCTAAATTTGTGGTGTTACGTAGTTACCAAGCTATTTTGCAAGGCTATACCTTAGCCGAAGGGCAAGGACATCAAACCATATCATTCACAAATAAACTGGTGCTGTTTCTTGCAGTGATTGTAGGTTCTGAGCAGCAAAAGCAACAGTTTGCTTCTATGCCTGTCTTGCATTGTCCACCTGTATGGTGAAATATCACTGATTGACTGAGGGTTTTTTTAAGTAGTGAGTGCTACATGGGAGGGACAGGGTTAGTGTTGTGAGCAGGCTCATGTGGCACAGCTTCTTCACTTTCGGTCATTACCTGTTGGCCTTGTCCAGAGCCCAGAGAACATTTCTGACATAGTGGGAAAATGAACTAAAGAGAAGTGAAGTGTGAGTGAAAGTGAGTGCTGAAGGAGGAACTGATGGGGCTTAGGGGGCTATAGTCAAAGGGAAGAGGTCTCCTTGCTCTCCCCCTTTGCAGTTCCCTCAGCTCCTTGGCATAGCTCATCGAAGTGAGGGGCCAGGACTTGTCCCTGGTGGCTGCAGTGGAGGATATGACCTTTGTCCCACCTCTTCTACCATTCCTTCTCCCTTCCCCCTTGCACCCTCCCCTGTTCTTCCCCTCACCTCCCACCCTTCCTCTCAGGGCAGTGCCCCCTCCTGTGTCCCCCCCCCCAGAGCCATCCCCCAGCCCTCACTGCCCAAGCCCTCACACCCAGCCTGGTTTCAGGCTCCAGGCAGCTCTGTAAGTAAACTTACCACACAGCAGGTAAAAATCTCACTTCAACAGTGTCATTGGATATATATAATGTTCCAAGCAACTCTTCCAATCATCTTCATCAAAGACTTCCCCAACTTCGCAGCAAGACGTCGTATAATTATGTATGGGTATGATGCATGGTTTAACCATTCCCACTCCTTTTTGCCATTAGCCAAGTATTTGTTTGAATGTTGCTTCATTTTCTAATAAATATTTAAATATGTCATAATTTACTTTGGGAATTTACGTTGGTTGTAATTTGACAAGGGGTTGTTCTGCACTTTCAGTTCTGTTTATGACCAAATGAAAAATTGATTCTTATTTAGCAGGACAAGTTCCCTACAAAGGAGTACGTTCTGAATGTGGCTACAATTAGCACAATAAAGGAAGTTTAGCATTAATGGCTTTTGTATGAGTAAATGAAAACAAAGTTGTACTTCTGCAGGGAGAAAAATACTGCAATCTCACTTGCACTTTTCAAATCTTTCAGGTTTTATTTATTAATTTACTTTTTTTTTCAATATAATGCTTATGGGCTCTCTACTCATGACACTATTATAATTCTGCACACACACACCTCTGAATATAAAGCCCTTTGCTTGCAAGCACCTCTTGAGCAACGCTGGTGTATTTGTCTAAGAAGAATACCTATTGTGGGTTAGTCATTAGGATTTAGCCCTGTCATATACTTTGTTATATCCAGACCCCTGAATTACATTCATTTGATCTTAGCAAGCAATAAAATGAAGTTAGACTGCCCCTGCTTTTTTTAATATTAAAGTCCTTTTTGTGGCTAATCTAAAGGCATATTTAAGTACCTTTTCAAATCTGGAGAAATTTTCAGATTGGAAAAGAGAAAAACATAAGACTAACAAATTCCCCTTTAGAAGGTGTTTTCTGTGGAAGCAAAATACTTTGCCAACATGTATATTTTGCTAAAATATACTTTTAAACAAGAATAAATTTCTGGCATTAACAGGATACTCTAATGTTACATTTTCACAATATAATATAATTTTGAAAAATTTTCTCTTACAAGTTGAAACATTTTTCTATCATTTCATATATAAAATAAAAAGGTGAAAAAAAAAAACCCTTAGTGCTGTTGAAACAAAACATTTCTGCCCATTAACTTAAAAAATCCTTCTTACTGAAGTGTTTCAAATTTCTCATTTCCAATACAACTCAGAATAAAGCCCAAAAGTCAAAATCTCTCATTTGTGTATGCAACAGAATTTTCTCACTCTTGACAGCTGTAATCCCAGTGCAAAGGTTTTTTAAGGGTTTGTGAACTTAAAAGAAGATAAATACACCCCAGGTGTCCACATATCATTTTCCTTAGTTACGAAAAGCAGTAGAGATCTGCTTAAGAGACTCACATTTTCAGTCCTGTTCTGTGGAAGAATGGAGGAAAGATCTTTGGCTGTGAGATTTCTAACACAGTTTCCAGATCAAAGTAATTTGGATGATCTTTGAAACTTTTGGATAGCTTTGAAGTGTGACTAACATTACTTCAGATTTTACATTTGCACTCACATGACATTGTTCATTACTGAGACTACATATAATATTATATAATTAAGCAATTAGAAACTAGCTGTTGATTTTTAGTTGTGGCTGATAGAGATATTGATGTTTTAGAGAAATAAATTAAACATAGTATGTATTGCACAGAAATATTGTAAGGACATAAACACACAAAATATTCTTCTTGAAAAGCAGAGCTGTAAACACTTATTAAAGTAAGATATAACATTACTTTTCCTGCTGCAAACCTTCTTAGGTTATTGCTGATTAAGACTCATCACAGATTTTATTCCAGACTAAAGCTGTTTCATAAGAGTTTAAGGGAACATGTATGACTTCTCCAAAGAAACATAAAATGCCGTTTCATGCTGAATTAGTTTGAAGCAAACAATACTTCTGCCTCGGAAGCAGGTCTTGAAATAAGCATCTGTTTTCTGGTGTGATCTCAACATGGTTTTACCTGTTGCTCTGTTTTATTCTGTATTATGAAAATATTTGACACAAATTAAAGAAAAACTATATCTCCTGCTGTTTAGCAAGCTACAGAGATCATTAAGTGATAGTTACTAGAATCTTTTCATAAACATCTAAGCAGTTTATGCCAGTGAAACTGTGGTTGTGTGCCCTTGAAACTGGCAGGGGGGATAGTCGGGGCAGTGCAGTGACAGGTGGGCATCAGTCAAGTCAGTCAGTGGAAGGAGAGAGAAATGTTCTCTGGATAAAATCAGCGTACGGGGAGAAGGAAAGCAGCCGGTTGTTTGGGGGAGAGCTGGGCGTAATAGCAGAGCACGGAAGATCGTTGTTTGAGCTTGTTCCTTCAAAAGGCTTTGCAGGAGTGAGAACTGAGACAGCTCCTCCAAGTGGAGAGCTGTCTGGGTAACAGAGATGAAAGAACTGACTTCACTTAGAGCAAAAGAGACACTGGAGGGGAAAAAAAATAGCTCCTAGTGAAGGAGAGAGTTCCGAAAGTGACAGTTGAAAGGGAAGGACTTCACAGAGGTGACCGGCAGGAAGGGAAGACCCAGCAAATGCAGCATAACAACAGAGTGATGGTGGGGGCGGAAACTGCATAAGGGATGTGAGGAATCATGGAAAATGAAATGTGGAAGACTGGGCAGCAGAGGGAAAAGGAGCTGCAGAGTTTGAAAGCTGAGGAGTAAAGAGGAAAAAAGATCTGAATACAGAGTGTTATCAAAGAGGTTGCCATCCGCTAAAATCCTATGGTGGCTCAGCCAAGCTAGTGAGAAAACTTGGGATATTAGAACAATTTTGTATATTTATTACTCACAAGATATGTTTCACTGGAAGCTTGTCATTGCTGTTTATGAAAATAGTAATAATGCTTTTAGCCCTGAATCTTACACAGTTGAAGGCACCTTCTTTGCTCCTTAGACAAAAGAATACACAAAAGAATTGCACAATGCAGGGCATGGAGAGGTATTTTCAATGATGTAGAGCAATCCTAATCCCAAATAAAATTAACGGGGAAGGCAGGACATCCCATTTCTGTACTAAGCATCAAGCACTGAGCTAACCTCTTGTGTAATTAATTCACTGAGACATAATCACCTTGCCCAGCACAACTCGAGCAGGTCTGTGGATGCCCGGGGCTTCTGGCAGCGTTGAACCTGATGGCTGCATCTTCCAGCAAGAGCAGGTAACAGGGACTGGCTGCAGTTCACAGGGACCTCACCAGTCCCTGGATCAGGCCCTCAGCTGCAGAGGGCTCCAGCTTGAAGGGAAAACACTAAGATCAGAGGGACAGTGCAGATGGGAGAAAGATTATGATGTCCCAATGAGGTAGAAAGTTTGTATAAAAGAAAAGGGGAAAAGGGGATGAGAAGAACCTCCTCTCCAGTTTTTTAGTGCTCTGTTTTTCTCCAAATCTCAGCTAAAAGCCAATTTTTTCCTTCTCAGTTTTCTCCATGTGTCAAATTCCTTCAGTTTTTCAGTTTTTCTGGATAGGTACATCAGTCTTTGCATTGAATGGTTTCCTGGATACAGTCTGAAAAATTACTTATAATTATACGGTTTTTCATCTGAATGAGTTCCATTTGACAAGGTTAATTAGAATTAGCATACTTCTGTAATATACTTACATTGAATGTATAGATTTCATACAGAATTTAAAGGATTTACAATACAAATCATTTCTTCAGTATGTTAAGTATTTTTTATATGATGACCAATTTTTCAGTTCTTTCCACTTCTTCTGACAGCCTGTGTTCACAGCTGAGATGACTCAGAGAAATGGGGTTTATGCTGAGCCGACTTTCTGAAGTTGATGCCTTGCTCCAGGATGAGTGTTACTGTTACTGCGCAACTGATCTCTTCCCTTTTATAATATAAGTACAGTTAGACCCACCCAGGAAACACCTATACACATAATTTATGCAATTGCTTGCAACTAGATGACTCAGGTTTGTACTGATAAGTATACATGCATTCACCAGGAACTTCAATGACTTAGAACATAAAGCCAGATTCTCCCAAACTCTTCAAAAACATCTAAAAACAACATGCCATGGGGAAATGATGACTGACTTTTACTAAACCAGGAATTTTCCCTCATTCTGTTTTGCTGCTGGGGTTGATAAGCATAGCAATAGAATATGCTATGACAGACAAAGCCTTTTTGTGCTGATTCACAAATACCTTTAATGGCAGCTTCTTCCTCAGACAATTCCCTCCCTAAGTTTACAATGACTGGGCATATAAAGATTCAGTTGTATTTTTAATCTTCTTAAAGGGAGGATTAAACAGGTGCTTGCAAGAAGCAGTTGCCGCACATAAATGTAGTCAAAGCCATTAGCCATTTTACACATCATTTGCACAAAAAGAACTTTAGACTGTGCAAGAAATCAATGACTATATCCAGTACTGCTGCACGTTAATAAAAATAGTATGTCATAGGAGTTATCCAGATTTTAATTATTTGACCCTCAAAGATAACATAATGTAGGTTAATTGCATATGATCACAAAACTAACTCCTTTTTTTCATACTTTGCCAGAAAGCCCAGTCCCACACCTAGTGACCTCTGTAAATTGGGGAAAAAAATTTGGAGTACTCAGAACTGAGAGAGAGAACCAACCCAAAGCTTTTCCTGACTCCCTGTTGAAATCAAGCTGCATTGAGGAGGAACCGGCACAGACTAAATGCTGAGGGAACAACGTGGCATGTGCAGCCAGGGAATATGACTTCAGAAAAGGATTTGGAATGAGAAAACTTTTGGGTTAACTTGAAGCTGGGACATCACTTATGTGAATAACAAAAGGACATTGCTAAAATGTTGATAGATATGGCAGAAAGAAATCATGGAAATCAAGCTGTTTGATAAGAAAACATTTTGGAAGAATATCATGAGAGAAAATTAAGGCAAAACATTTAATTCTGGTGATTACTAAACTCTACCAGCATAGGGTGCTGTGATGCTTCTCCTCTACTTACTTTTTTAACATGAAGACTTATGGTCTCTTTCTCTGCCAGTTGTTGAAAATTTCAGAATTGCCTTCAGAAGTGTCAGTTAGAACTTGTATTAATCTGAATTTCATGTAAGTGAGGAAAATTAGGCTTTGGCACTGAACAGTGCCTATTAGGGCGTAGGAGGGGATAGAGTTTAAAGGATTGTTGCATTGGGTTTATGTGGCAAGGTTTTGGTAGCAGGGGGGCTATAGGGGTGGCTTCTGTGGGAAGCTGCTAGAAGCTTCCCCTATGTCCAATGGAGCCAATGCCAGCCAGCTCCAAGATGGACCTGCCGCTGGCCAAGGTCGAGTCCATCAGCGACGGTGGTAGCACCTCTGGGATAACAGATTTAAGAAGCGGGGGGGGGAAACTGCGCAACAGCAATTGCAGCTGAAGAGAGGAGTGAGAATACGTGAGAGAAACAACCCTGCAGACGCCAAGGTCAGTGAAGAAGGAGGGGGAGGAGGTGCTCCAGGTGCTGGAGAAGAGATTCCCCTGCAGCCTATGGAGGTTAATGGTCAAGCAGATATCCACTATCCACACCGGAGCAGGTAGATGCCCGAAGAAGGCTGTGACTCCGTGGGAATCCTGCACTGGAGCAGGCTCTTGGCAGGACCTGTGGCCCCATGGAGAGAGGAGCCCACACTGGAGCAGGTTTTCTGACAGGACTTGTGACCCCACGGGGGACCCACGCTGGAGCGGTCTGTGCCTGAAGGACTGCACCCCATGGAAGGGACCCATGCTGGAGCAGTTTGTGAAGAACTGCAGCCCGTGGGAAGGACTCATGTTGGAGAAGTTCATGGAGGACTGTCTCCCATGGGAGGGACCCCACGCTGGAGCAGGGGAAGAGTGTGATGAGTCCTGCCCCTGAGGAGGAAGGAGCGGCAGAGACAATGTGTGATGAACTGACCCCAACCCCCATTCCCTGTCCCCCTGCGCTGCTGCAGAGGAGGAGGTAGAGAAAATTTGGGAGTGAAGCTGTGCCTGGAACAAAGGGGGGAGGGGGGGAGGTATTTTAAGATTTGGTTTTTATTTCTCATTGCCCTACTCTGATTTGATTGGTAATAAATTAAACTAATTTCCCCAAGTCAAGTCCATTTTGGCCGTGACGGTAATTAGTGTGTGATCTCTCACTGTCCTTATCTCAACCCACAAGTCTTTCATCATATTTTCTCTCCCTTGTCCAGCTGAAGAGGGGGAGTGATGGAACAACTTCGGTGGGCAGCTGGCATCCAGCCAGGGTCAACCCACCACAATTGTTTATCATGTGTTTGCTAATGCAGGCTTCCTTCACCTTCAGAAAACTCTTGTGTTGGCCAGCATCAGAGACAAAACACCAAGTCAAATGGGCAATGCATATCATTTCCTATATTACTGACAATTTTCCAAGTGATGTCAACAAATTAACATTAGAATTGGGCAAACATCTCTATAAATAAACTTAATGAACACAGAGTTTGTCACAGTGTAAATAGAATGTCTTCACAGATATGTAGCTTAAGTGATAAATTATATCAAGTAAATGGTGAAAGTGCTTTAGCAATATTCTAGTTATATGAAGTATATACCATTATTCTAGTCTCTCCTTTTGTCTCAACTGTTGTGGAGCATCTCTGACAGATGACCGACTTTCCCTAGAGCTGTTTGCATTTCAGTTGTGACTTCAAGTTGAAGCTAGAACAGAAAAAAAAATTATAATGGGTTTTGCAAATGCTAGCTCCTAAAAATATCCAATAAGAATATGTCAGATACTTTAAGGAACATAAAATGGCTGCATCCATTTGTTTGATATCTTCATGGATCTTATAAGAATTGAGTTTATTTATCAACGCAGCAACTTATAAATGATATTTAATAGTAAGCGTCGAAACCAAGTTTCCAATTCATGGTTCACACTGGAAATCTAAGAATTATGCTCAACCAATCAGCAAGCAAAGAAACAAAAATATACTAGTTGACACATTTCCAAGATGAACAGCACAAATTTTGAATAATGAATGCTTGCAATAAACTTCTAACAGACAATCTTCAGAGCAAAAATTGCTCAGAGAAATAATACAGTGAATAATGAATACATGGGAGAAAATAACAGCCCGTATATGGACAAATCTTGCACAGAAAAAGAGATAAAATATGATAAATAAATAAATGATTTGTTATGAATTATTCACCTAACTGTGTTCCTGCTTATAGAAAAGGACATATTTTCCTTTCACTTCTCCCACTATAAGTCTTGAGTTACTTCGGTTATACCCATTCTATTTAACAAATAGACCCAAACAGAGACTTCTGGGTTACCTGGCACCAGTGTCCCTGAGAGACCAGTGTCCTGAATTAGTCAACACCAGTTTAAATTGACTGAGATCCTGGATTGTATTTCTGTCTCACCGTCTATACTGGTGTTCTGATTTGGCCCCACTAATGTTGATTAATTAAATCTTGCTATCTCTTGTAAAGTACAAAATTATTCATATATTCATAGATCTGAAGGTTGGAAAAAACTATTAGATCACCCAATCGGCTCTCCTGTATGAAAAGGACCATAAGATTTGGCAGTTACTCCTCTGTGGAGTTTAGGAGTTCATAAATAAACCCACAGATATGTATTTTGTATTTTAATCTAAACCTTAAAGGCAAAAAAATAAGGAAACATAAAAACCTCAGAGTTTAAATAGTTACCCTAGGTCCCAGACTTTACCACAGAGCAGAACTGGGAATACCTTCCATTTTTTATTGTAGTCATTAAACTGCAGCATCCTTCACCAGATTTCCCAAAATCAGAGGATCATATACCCTTCATACTGAAGGGAGCAAATTTAAATGACGCTTGTGGCCCAGAAAGCATATAGGTTCCCAAATGCAATTTCACGTTTAACACTGTTGAAGCCTTATTGTTTCAAGCCATGTAGAGTCACTCCAACTCTTAACATCCCTACCTTGCAATAACCTGAAAAATGGGAAGAGATGAAGAACACTTTCAAAACTCTGAGTTTGCGTTCAAAAAAGGTTGGGGCTTAGTAAAAGGAGAAAATATAGGTAAAGCTAGAAAAGATGTACATATTTCATGTGAACTTCCTGAAAACTCTACCGTATGATTTTAACTTCTTGCTGCAATGTAATATTTTTGTATAATGTGATAACCGTGCATGCGAGTCTCAGAGAATACTTGCATTGTCAGTGAAGGATGTTTAAAGACCTAGTGTGCAGTGCTATAAAGGTTTATGTTGTGAAAGTATTTATATATTAATAACACTTCAACTGCAGCATGTCTACCATGTGAACAGTGCTATTATAAAATGATGGATTTTCTAGAATGCCACTAAAAGAGAAATTCAGTGCTGACCCAAGGGGACAGATGAGACAAACAGGTACAATATCTGTCACTTTCCAATCATCTCTGGTTTTGCATCAAAAGATATGATCATGACTCTTTCCTCCACTGCACACACCTAGAAAAACCAACATCATACACACCCATTCCAGCAATTCAGCTCTCAACCAACTTGCCTTCTGTAAATCGCCTCTCTATTTTTTTATGTATTGTTAGTGCTAAACCAAATACACTCCCTGAGAAGTCTGGGTTTAGAGAGCCAAGTTATTTCATGTACATAAAATTTGCTTTGGAAAAATATTAACTATTTTGAACCTTATCACAAATTAGTGATTGATACAGTGCTAATTTAAACAAACACATTCATCTTGTCCTGCTCTTGCATTTATTAGCCATTTATGTGTCATACCGACTACTTGCTCCATAGGAGAAGGATTAGTTCACGTTAATGCCTTGCAAGCAACAAGCAGCTTTCAAGTCCAGAAACTATACAGTCTAACTGAAATCAAACGTGGTAGATAAGAAAATATTAATACCTATTTAACACAGACTTATAGGGAGGCTTATATTGTCTTTTTTCAGTGTGTTCTTTGTGAAGGTCTCTGGTACACTTCCTTTTTCAAAAAAAACTAGTGCACTGTGCACTGTGCCACTGGCTAATCTTAGCCAGCTTGGGGAGTTCTTATTATCCAGGAAAGATATATATTCTTAGAATTTACTAGCTTTGGAAGAAGCTCATTGACTAGTTTTCAGAATGAACCTGGAGGCATTACCCAGGCTCTTCCTTATTCTTCTTGCATAATACTTTAATCTGAAATGGTTCCATTATAACCGAAACATAGTAATATAAGTAAAGGTGGCAAAAGGAGATCATTATTAAAGACCTCTTACAGTTCTGGGATGCCTGACTGTACAGCAAGCAAGAACATAGAGATATGGATTTGTCAAGGAAATGTATAATGTGATACAAAACCACATTTAACATCACTTATTTTGAATCATTTTACTCGATGGATATCTTAGCATACTGAACCATCACTTACTCATTTTGCTGTCTTGTGGCAATGGTAAGTGGTAAAACCATGACCTGAGAAATCTTCATAACTCATACCCAGCACGTTCATCTAAGATATTTGCATAATTTGCAGACCATACAGCTGAAGTCTCTCCTGTAAATTATTAAAAGAGAGGATTTTTTTTTCCCTCCATTTTGGCAAAACTTTTGATCATCCTAGTGAAAGTGATACCTCCACTCTAGGTTGAATGTGAGATGACAAGTATATGAAAGTAAAAGGTAATTGATTTATTTCTTAAATATTTACACCTTATTTAGAGAAGTATGATGCAGATGTTTATGGAGAAGTTTATCTGCATAACTGGAAATCATTCTGGGAGAAGACATTAAATCTTCTTCATAAATGTAATGGTCAGGACATACGGTCTGATTTCCACTTCATCTCATGTAATTCATATTGGGTATGTTACAGAATATCTGTACAGCTCAGCACCTGAGATAGGCTTGCCCATCTTATTTTATGGACAGCACAGGTCTCTCCAGTATAATTATTTTTATTACTGAATATCTTCCCCTGTAGCAATCTTTCATGATTACTGTCAGGTTAATGTAGAAAAGTTAGCAATGTCCCTGCATGCTATTATTGTCACAGAAGCTTCGTAGGTTGTTCATTTGCAAAGCCCACATAAAGTTATGATGATTTTCTTTCCCTCTGATGAAACTACCCTGACGTGATAAATTGTTTCAACAATGCTAGTACTGATATTCTCTTTGCACAATGGAGATAAAAACTTTATACTCTTTTCTCTCATTAATATTGCTAGGATTAATTTTGCATCTGTGGACATTTTTTTGTTCTTTGTGTTCACAAACATGTAGTGTCCTTTTAAAAACTGGGTTTCCTTTTCTCTCTTTGCTTTTATTGTTGGGGCATATTGATAAAAACATGGCTATAAAGTAAAAGTTAAGCTAATCACCATTGTAGATAAGTCCATCATTATATTTTACATGCCAAACTGGGAATGAAAATACCAGCCTGCCATGAAAGAAAGTGTTGCCAGATATCCCCAGCTATCTCAGGGAGGTGTTCTCTTTTGAATAATTTCAGCCTCGTTATGAAGGATAAAGCATTTCATGTGGACAAACACACAATCTTTCCAGTGTTTCTGACAACTGGAATCGGTGGATTGTTTGTTTGTTTGTTTGTTTGTTTTTTCCCATAGACAGACTAAAACCAACCAAATCATGCAGGATATTTTGTTACTTGCCCAGTGTTCCTGTTACATCAACTGTTAAACATTTCCAGTGAATGTTTCTCCTTTAGGAATGTCTCATTTAAAATGTCTAGTAAAAGCTCCTTTCCAGTATGTAGAACAGTTTATGCACTGCTTGTATATTCTTGTTTAACCACTTTTTAGTATAAAATTATTCTGTTCCATTAATATCACTTTTTGGAGCACATTTCTATTCAGCAACACCTCTCCAGATTGCACACATTTAGTACTCTCAACTTTATTTTCATACTAATCCATTCTCAACCTTCAGAAGTGGGTTGGATAAAACAAATACAAAAAGTAAAATGCCAAGTACATTTTTTTAATCATTTTTGTTGTTTTGCCCAGATTTGTCAGGGCTGAGCAGCATTTGGAAAGTTCTGTGCAAAACTGTACAGCAAACAAGTGACTCTAACTGCTGGTTTTATTCTCAGGGGCTTTGCTTTTTCACTTGTGTTAAAATTTAATCATAAATGCCAAATTGTCAGACACATACACAACTTTGGCCTTCTAGAGGCAGAATTGATCCTAGATGGAAGAGCAGACTTTTCATGTTGGAATGCTTTTTCCTTAGTTGGTCAGGACTCCCAAACACGCTGAGTGATGTTTGACATCCTGGACCCAGGAACAATCCAGTCTGGTGGGGAAATCTGGATATATACATCTTCAGTTATTGAAAATACTATTTCCCACACTAAAAGAAAACAGAAAGGTACATAGATAGTAGACTGAATGTAGATTTGTGTGTCTGTGTGTGTGCACGTGCGCAAATGTGGGTGGGTGGGTGGCTGTGGGTATGAAAGGGCTATACAAAGATTGCAAGTAACCCCCAAGTCCGGATCTCCATGAAGGATGAAATAGAAAGGACTTTGTTACACTTTTCTACTTTCTAGCATTAATCTAATGTATGTATTTTACCATTCTGCTTGTTTAGATTTCAAATATAGCTTGTTTACTTCTGAATTAAAAGCCTTTTTTTGAAATTTCTTAATCTAAAACTGGGTGATATACTTAAGTTCATAGTTTATTCTCTTCAAATGGCTTTAAAGGGGCAAAAGTCATTAGGGCAAATCAGAGTAAGGAAAATTATTTTTTAACCTGGATTAGCCTAAATGTATCAGATGAGAACTGGTAAATTCCCAAGAAAGGGAGGGGAAGGTACTACACTGCATAACAGAGGCTTTCCTTGCAACTGTTGGTTCCCTGAGCAGAGACGAAACATACCCAGAAAAAACTCCTTACTGTGGTTTAGAAAACGGGTCTTAACAGGACCTACCAAGCAACAGATAACAAAAGTTCGGGGATGGTGAGTGACCTCTGTAGCCCCCGTTTCCCTCCCCGGGAGGAGAACGGCAGCTGGTAGGAGTCAAGCCAGTGGCGGCACAGTCAGTGTGGAGCAGAAAACTCTGGGGAATAAAGCGAGAGAAAGCAAAGCCAAATGAATCATCGTGGTGAGCAGTGAGGCAGCAAATTTGGAGATGAGAGAAACAGGTAGAAAATGGAGGAAAACCTAGATTTGTCATTTAGTGGCTTTAAGATTTCACTGTGATAGCTGCTGCTCAACACCCTTAAGCAGCTTGTAAAAACAAGCAACCCTTCCCATGCCTCCTACCACAAACACACCTTTCCTTTCTTTTTCCCAGTCTTTTTTTATCTTGTCCATTTAAATTAGGAAGTCTTTCAAGAAAGATCTGTCCATCAATAAGCGGTTGTAGAAAGCATGATGTGACAGCACGATTATCTGAGTGAGGGACATTGCAGTATATATAATAACAACAGATAACATAAAATTAACTTCCATAATTTTTTACATTTTATTGGGTAAAGATCCCTCTAGTTTCAAAATTGTCAGTGTTCTGTGCACAGCTCCATCACTTTTATATCTTAACATTCTTTATATTAGAACTAAAAAACAGTCTAGAAGTGAGGAAAATAAACCAGCAGTTGTTTAAACTAAACAAATGAATCCCACAACATCAATAATTTTGCATCCTGCCTCTGGGATCTTTGTTTCACCTTGGTATAGTTTGTGCGAAGCAATGTAAATAACTGTTAGCAATGTGATGACTAAAAATGAGTTTAATTTTCTTCTTGGCTAAATTTTTTGAGCAAAGAAGATTTTGCACATGAACAGAGACTCTATTTGTTTGGAGCAGAATTTTTCTGAGTTCATATTAAACATATAAACTTATGGAATTGCAAGAAGAATAAAAATAGCAAGCTATGTTGCGTAACAGTAGTTGCAGAACATTACAAAAATATACTATAAATCCAGGAAAAAAACTGACAATTCAAATCAATTTGATTTGCATTTAGAGATAATCAGTTCCAAGCATGAAATGTTACTTAATCAGGTAATGGCTTCATTAACAGCAGTTAATCACATACTACCTTCAACTCATTTTCAGAACTTGGAATTAGTTATTCAAATTATAGCAATTAAAATATCTCAGTCAAGGGCTCAATTCATTTGAGAAAAATACTTATGCAAACTCACCACAAATTTATCGATCACTTATAAGAGCCAGAATGTGAGCTGAATATCTAATTCTAAAAGAAAAATTGTGATATTAGCTAGATGAATATAGCATTCTGTATGTAGAATAAATGCAGATATAAAGGAAATAGGTTCCTTTTATTGTAAATTATTATATTATTAATATATTATTATTTTTACTATTATTACTACTACTATTATTATTTTTTAAAGGTTTTTTAATTTATAGGATGCTTAAGTCTGGAATTTTACTGTCACTTTATTCATGTGGAAAATCAGAATTTCCTGTGTGTAAAGCCAAATAACATATTAGAGCTACCTCTAGCAAATTTCTTTGAGTTACTTCTCTTAGAAAACAGTGATCCTCAAAAACAGAGTTCAAAAATAATTAAAAATCCCAGCAAAAAAACCCTCCTCACAGCTTTCCTTTGTTCTGAGTCCTGGATGCAATCCAGTGGAACAAGTTATCTATTTGCCATTTACACTCAGCATCAGTAAGCAGAGAAAGTGAATGAAGAAAAGCTGTGATTTCCCTAAGTGTTACGTGATTTATGGAAATTGTAATTTTGAGTACTTGGTATAGAATTATATTTTGAATAGCTATATCTTCAGAAATAATATTCTAGTAAATTGGGTGCTGGGATGAAAAATAATTGTTAGTTCTGTGCATTGAGGATTATCAAGGGTGGGACAAGTGAGTTGTACCATGTTGTCACGTACAACTGAGATAGTTGCATTGGTTGTGTGTGATGCATAGTCTTCTGTTGTGCAAACAGCAACTCACATATGCTCATATTTTGTTGTGGTAGTTTAAATTTCTAAATGATGCTGACTGACAAACAGTAATACATATTTTTCTCAAGAATGAAACCATAAAGAGAGAATAATACGCTCATGAGTCTCAGGCACACAGTGAGGAATTTAGTACTAGAAATGCAGCAGACTAGTTTTGTTTAAAATTTATTCATAGTATCCCAAGACCTGTTTAAAATCTTTTTGCTATTCAATAAATATTTGTTATACAAAGAGACTAGTGTATGTCTCTGAAAATTGCCTGGAACCATTGATATGTGCCTTTCCAGGTTTTACATAAATAGATCAACTTCTTAAAACGCCCTGAACTTTCACCAATCTCCAGCATGGGCTTAAAAAGCAATAAGGGAAGAATAGGATGTAAAGCTCATACCTAGCATATGGTCAGCATCCCCGTGCCTCCTTACTTTCCACAGCCGAGGAAACCTGTGCAACTGGCACATGAGATGCAAAGTTTCTCTTTCCAATAAGGTAAGGATGTTAAACACGGATTTGTCTGATCCTGAGGATACCAGGGAGCACAACTGTAAATGTTGCCCTTCTCCATTCATCCCACAGTTTACACAAGGTGTTAGGCAAAAGGGGTTGCTGAGAACTTTTCTAATGACTAATACAAAGTATAATTAAATTGACATCCTTCTTCAAATTAAAGAAAACCGTGTAAAAAGGAAAGTTCCAAAGCATTTGCACTGGCCTAAGGTGCTTGCTTAGGCTTGAACCCATGGTCAGTTTTCTAGGTATCTGTTGAGTCAGGTCTCTTCACCGCTCTTTACCGATGGCTTTTGTAACAACAGAAGAAAATTAGAGGTGATTTTAAAAAACAAGTCATGACTACTTTCCTCATTAGCATAATGAGCAGCTGTTTCATAATTAATACAATGCTTAAGTGCTATTAGTGAAAGCATGCAGTGCCCATGTTCAGTGAAACATGAAAGCACAAAGAAATCTGAAAACAATCCCATTTGCCGTCCCTTCCGTGGACCTTTCCTTTTCCTAATGCACGTATTTGAGCTGAACGCCTGCCTGAGACGAAGGACTGCAACACGCTTGCTCTCAAAAGTCCCAGATACATATATTTTTCACTGAGTATTCTTCAGTTACATCCTGGATTATTTTATAAGAGGCAAATAGCAGTGACACGAGCATTCCTCTGCCGCTGGACAGAGTTGCACGGACTGCGCTCTTGCCTGCCTCAGTCAAGCTGCCAGTCAAGCAATCTACGGCACTGCATGAGCTCCATGTGCCCAACTGACAATATAATCTTGCTCAAGTGTTTCTAGTCGTTTTGAACAGCCTTCTGTCAGTCTGCACTAATATATCCAAAGGTAAACAGGTAAAACTCAGGAGCAGGTGGAACCTGTTGGCTTCCTAAGAAACACAGCTGAAATGCAGATGGATGCTGGGGTACTTTGCTTTCTTTCTTGCATCCATCTCTCCCTGTCTTTTTATATATCTGGTTAGGAAATTCATAACCATCTCTTTTAACTCATACTAAAATAAATGCTGCCCCACTAAAAAGCCTGAGATGGGTCTGAACCCCTTTGGTGCCACTTTAGGAATGGTTTCTAAGGGCTTGGAGGAGATGATTTTTTATGATGTCAGTAGAGTCCTAAGCACAGAGCTTTCTCTTTGCAGATTTGGGGCTCCTAGCTTACTTGAAGGAATTTTAGTCTCTTGTAAATAGAGGAAGGGACACCACATAAGATTGTCTTGTTAGCCTAAGGAATATTTTCATCCCCAGCCTAAAAATGGGTTTAGAAATTCATTTTGCTCATGGTAGGAATTTCCAGATCCGGGAAATCTTTCCTTTCAGCACTGTGGGCCAGACATCAGAAATATTCAGGTGCTTGAATAATTAGAGGGATATCTGGATTTTCAGCCAGGTATAGTAATAACTCTTAGATACTCCTGAAAAATACAGATCTGAATTTTTAGCTGTCAGCTGTCTAAATACATTTTGAGAACCTAGCACTGACAGAGAGCTTTAGAACATACATCACTTTTCAAGAAGCTGAAAAACTTTTGCTCTTGATTAACTATTTAAAGCCACAGCACTCCCAGATTTCACAGCATGGTGAATTAATAAGCACTTTGAATTGTCTTAATCACTTAAAGCAAATGTACCAAGATCTTGCTCTGCTTTTTTAATATTTGTTACTATAACACTACTCAGACATCAAAAAAAAAAAAATCTCATTTTAATACATGTATAAAGATTACCACAAATTGCTATACTTACCATACTTTTGTATTACAATATTCAAATTATGAAGACCAAAAACTGTAAGCGCAAAAGAGGAATATGTCTTGCTCATATTTCTATAACATATTAATTACCTATAAAGCTTTGAAAAACTACAATTAAGCTGACTTGAGAAACATTTCCAGTTTGTTTTTTGTCTGATACAGTTGTAAAAGAATTGCCATGTGAGTGGCCACTGTAAATCTGAGTCCTTCCTTTAAACAAGATAAAGGTGTAAGAGAATCTGCTGCTCTTATACACCACAGAAAAAGACTATAGGCATTTGGATTTCCTCCTATACATCACTTGTCATTGCACATTATCTCCCAGTAACAGCTGGTGACAGAGACATTGTGCCTCTAGGAAAGTTCTCTTTTCTCTCTTCCATCTGTTTCAGTCCATTTACCTCAGAGATAAAACTCTGTTTTGGTTGGTCTGTTCACAACATCTTATCCAGATCATAATTTAAATCCCTTCTGTTTGGGATACAGATCATGTATTTTTTTTTATTTCTTTAAAAATAGCTGAAAATGATGGTTCCTGCAATTCTGGAGTTCCATGCAATACAGTTTTTCAGGTCACTATCTTCTAGGTGAAAAAAGGAAAGAAAAAAAAAAAAAAAGAAAATAATTGAGAAACATGTTTTTTCTCTTTTGGTACCAGTCCTTGTGCTAAATAAAGAGATTTGTCCAGACATATAAATTCTCTGCTAAATTACTCCCCTTCATGTACAACAATTATTCTTTTTAATTGAGCTCCAGGTCAAAAATTTTATGTGCCATCAGAAGGAAGTACCTCCTTCTTGTATCTTTATAAGAGCCAAACCTCCTGCAGTCTTTTCCTGTGCATCTTAATGGTGGTGATCCAGCTGTTGCCACGTGCAGTCTACCATTGTTGTATTTCTGAGGATGAGATTCATTTACCCTCTCTCTTATTTTTAGTTCCCTGCATTTTGAACATTTTTGAGAGGTTTAAATATGCCTTTTGTTCTTCTAAATATCACACAACCCTCCTTTTGGGGGATGATTTCTCTGAAACTGTAGTATCGACTTTTTCTCTGTATTCAATATTGGATAAACCTTGCTTGCTTTGTTAATGTTAACATAAAAAATCAATGCTCATATTGATGTTGCTAAGGTCCCAAGAGTTTTCAAGAAAATGCATATTTAGTGAATTGTGTACTTCACATCTTAGAGAAATCTTGTGAACGTCTTAGTCCAACACTAGTTTAGGTTTCATGTATTTCTTTTCCACTCTTCCTGAGGTTCTTTTGTGTGATGGCTTTGTTTTTGGCATGTACTGAAAGACCTACTGGACTCCCAGAAAGCAAGACACAGGAGTAAATAAATTCTTATATTACTTACAAGTGGGGGTATATGGAAAATTGAAGAACATTTACAATTTGCAGAAGGTTTCTCCTGGCATATTTTCTTGTGTCTTGATATTTTGGAGGTGGTTAGAGTATTCTTTTTAACAAATGGAAGATATTTCCCTCAACCTTTCCTCTAAGTAGTTTTTGACTCTTTAAATGTAAGTTCACCACAGCTGCTACTGCTATTGAGCAATGACAAATCTTAAATTCCTTGGAAGCAGGATGAGATACTAAACAAAGACAGTTTTGTTCCCAGCAATCAATTTTTCAGAAAGCTGAAAATGAACAAAATCTGTCTCCTAAAGACTAAGAGACGTTGCTACTACATCATCTACAATAAATGTCGTAATTTCCAAATTCTAACTCTGCAAATTGAGTGTGCTTTATAAATGTATCATTAAATGACAGAAGCTGCTCTTTGTCTCACCATCCTGGGCAGGATAGATTATAGATAACAAAGAATATGAAAGTTTTGCCTCAGAACACATTTATTTATTCAAAACGTTGCTCTCTGGGGGCAGGCTCATGACAGCAGTCTCATTCTTGTGAGCAACCTAGTGGGACACCACTCACGCAGTGCTATTCAGATGTGCTCAGTGCACTTAGGAACAGTGAATCCTCAGTGCCTGGGAACAAAGACAGGCATTTCCAGGCATTTTTTAAAATTTATTTTATTCTGACAAGCTAACGGGTGAAACATTTCTTAAATCTAAACACTCGGAGCTTTAAAGATCAGGAATGATTTTCCCATTTAACTGATTGCATCTGTAGTCTGGATGTTTACCTTGGAGCCTGACAAGCAGCGATTATTAGGGAACGGAAAGAGGATATTTACTTCACAAGACTTTGAAGCCACTCCTTCCTTTGTGTTAGCACAGTGAGGTACAGCACCTGATCCTGCATTAAAAACACAGCTGCTGCTGAAGAGCTTCCCACCACTGCTGCAACTTCTTCCATGTCTAACCAGTGGAGCAAAACAAGATTAGATGCCTTCCTGGAACACCTTCCTCGAAAACGTGTTTTATCCAAGTTATGCTTTAGTCAAGTTCAGGTTACGGATGTTCAACAGAGGAGTAGCAAAGTGTGACTTAAGGGCCTGCGATACGCAATAACTCATAAGAGATAGCCTTGAGCAGCAGGAACCTGTGAAGATAATTTGTCTGCTCCTGTCAGGCTTCAAATACTTTTCAGTTGCTGAACAGGATTCTGTTCTTCAGAAGGTTATGATCTGTTTCATACAACTTTTTGCTCCTGTAGACTTGCCACTGTTTCAAGCTGTTGTTAGTCTTTATGGTTTACAGCGTCTTTCTGAAGGTCACCAAGTCTTTATTTACCCTGGAGTCCCCGCAATACAGGAGAGACCATCTCTTCTGCAGGTAGCTTGCTCTATCCGCAAAACATTAACCCAATAAAGCAATCAAGGAGAGCTTTTGTATCTCTGTGAAGGGCATACAGGGGACTGCCCAGCACCCCCTCCACCCCCCAAATATTCTCTTCAGTTTAACCCTAGGGAATATTTTGCTCTGTTGAAGGATTTGCTCTCAATTCCAAAGCAAATTTTAAAAAATACAACAAACAATCAAAATAGCTTTCAGAGACACAAGGAGAAAGGAAATTTATATATTTACTCTGCTGGTTTCTCTGTGATTTCAAAGTTTCACAGGTCTGACTGCTTTCTAAAGGTATAAGAAATCTAGGCTTCTAAAAATTACATTTACAATGCTCTTTCAGAATAAATCCATGACAGATTTCTATTTATTAATATCAGAAAACAGAGACTAAAAAAGACCAATCTGTTTATATGAATTAAGAACATTTAGGCTCAGTTTTGTGTTTCTACTATGGAGATTGCAGTCACCTCTTCAGTGACAGCATATAAAAAAGACTAAATATATATTAATTACTGCAACTTCAAACATACACCAACCATTACCATTGGAATTTGCAGCTCCTGGCACAGTGACCTTGACAGAGCAATTGTGGCCTGAAGCTTGTGATTGGAATTGAATTAAATCAGGTACTAATCATATGACTCTACGTACAGAGTAGGCTTCTGGAAGCAGAATGTGTTTTGCTTGAAGTTCATTTTGTAGGTGTGAATTTTTCAGGCTTAATGCATCTAGAAAAATGAAGGCTAAAGTCCCCTGAATAAATGCTTACTTTTCAAAATAAGACTTTAATCTTGAAATGCTGTGGAGAGCAATCTCAAGACTTTCATTGTAGCAAACGATCATGAGGTATGGGAAGTTGTTTTTGCTGGAGAAGCTTTACATTGCACTCTCTGGTTTGACTTTGCAGTGAAGTCATGCCAGCTGTAGTTAAGCAGTCTTGAAGTTTAGTATCAGTCTAGCTGTAGCAGCATAAAGCTACTGAAGGGTGATAAAACATATGAAACATCTTCCTGTCTCCCCTTTAGGATGAAGCTAAGTAGTCTAGGTCTCCTCAGCTTGGGAAGGGGCCAAAAGAAGGGATGGAGAATGGGCATATGATGAATCTCTTTCTTATGATACAACTGCCAGTGAAATTAGCAAGCTCCCGACTTAAAAGTGTTACAACCTTTTCTCACAATTTACCTTAAACTGAAATTCCCTGCTGTAAGCTGTTGTGTGTTAAAAATCAGAAAACTGCTGGAAGATTGACCCATCAGGGAATATTAAACACAAAACAGGCTGGATGCAGCAACACAGGAAGTGCTTAAACTTCTACAGAGGTGTATTAGAGAAGAGATCAGCCTGTACTGATACTGTTTCTTGAACCCCTTTTTTAGATATCCACATCTGGCCACTGTTGGAGACAAGATACATGAAAACATCTGGGGTAAAAAGATTTGATCCAAATCTAACATCGTCATGTGTGTTATTTATCTAGCTTCCTGAGCCCACAAACTAGCTTCATAATCATACATTCAACTACCAGCTGCAGCATCTTTGTGAAAGCATACTTCTAAAACAAAAAAAAAGTCTTCTATTTTTTTTTTATTTCCATTGGACCACACTGAATCTGAGTTCATTCACTGTGACCTCAGAGTAGATTTTTCCAATAAAATACTGAGAAATCAATTTCTCTACATACAGAAGAAAGAATATCCACATGAGGAAAAAGTCGAGTGTGTTTATGTGTACGGGATAAAAGCTATTTGTGAGTCTTGGGTGAAAAATTAGAGGAGATAACAGCTTTAGGCAACTCAACATGTAAGAGAAAAAAAAATCTAAGCTCAGTTCTTTCTGTCTCAGGCAATTCTTTATTAAAATTTAACTATGATTTCTCCTCCAAATTGATGTGTTTATAGCAGGGTGGGGAACATATTGTTTGGGCAGGTTCAATCAGTAGAGTGAAATCAGTATCATTAGCCTAAAAGCTCTGTCTAAAAGCCTGTACCTCATAGGAGCTAGGAAGGAAAAAGACGCCTAAAAAAATCATTTACCAAAGGAATTTGAACAGGTTTCTCCAGAGATTGATGAAGGAATGATCTCAAATACACGTACTTTTTAGAGGGGGTAGCATACTCCTCCCCTTCTTTTTCCTCATTTGGGGGAAAAGATGACTGTGAAAAAGGGATAAATCTTTTCTAAAGGAGCACTTTAGAGAAATGCATGTTATTTTTCTTGACATTGATTGTGTTTTTCTCTAAGGTAAACATTTCTGTTGCTTTCAGTTATCATAAGCTTCAAAACAGTTTAATAATAATAATGATTTCAGTAAATCTGATACTTTTTTCTCCTAAACAATTCATAAAGCTTTCTACAGTTACAGTTGGGATTTATTTGGAACTTCACCTTAACAGAATCAATATTTATCAGGTTTCTGAAATTCTTCCAAGCTTGTTTACTCAGAAAAATATTTTTCTACTGCTGCATTTAAATGCAAACAGACAAAGAAATTCCACACGTTTTTGTTGTTTGTTTTGGGTTTTTTTAAAAAAAGGGATAGGAAGAGAATGCTAAGAAATGTACTGCTTTTCTGATACAGAATTCCTGAATAATAAACACTCTACCAAATATCTCAAAGTACAATACTTGTCCTGAAATTAGACTATGCTTAGTCTTCTGTCAAGTATCAACCCATTAACAATGCTTAGCAGACTTACAGAAGTAAACAGTTTTCAAAAAAAAGAGTGAATTAGATTAATGTAATTTAGCTTTCTGAAATAAAAATGTGAAGGTTTTTACAACAAAGAGTATTTCACTGGATTATATATATTAGACTTTTTTTCTTTAGGTAGGATATATTTTTAGAGTGACCCGTGATCAGAGAATTTGTAATCAATTATTTATTATAGTTTATCATACAGTGAACTTATTTTTCATAAACACCAGTACATATAAGTTCAGATGGTCCTAACTTTAAGACCTTAAAAAAATAAATAAATAAATTTAAAAGGATTACATCAAACACGTAATATAACAGTTAGATAGACTTTCCTGATGTACTAACTGCTAATAACAAAGGAGACAATTTCAGATCTTTTTAATGACAGAATATAGAGAGAATTATCTTGTGGAGAAATGATTCAGTCTTGCTTTATATTCAAGAATGTCAAATCAAATATCACCTGTAATTCTAAAATTCCTTCATAAATAGGGAAAACTGAACCCCTTTGTGCAATCTTTAAGAGAAAATGACAGTTTAGCTATAGTCTATCTTCTTGTACCATGCAGTGTATGAGCTGGGCAAATAGTCACTCATTTTCTGCCCTCTGTTAAACTGTACAGACTGGTATCTCCTTTAGTATTACATCATCAGTCACAAACAAGAACATACTTCCAAACTTTAAATCATTCATGTTTCTGAACATTCTTAATAGTGCTCTAAAGTAGTCTCGACAATAATAATGTAGGCAATGAATTCACTTTGAACTGAATGATAATGATACAAAATCACTATTGAGTGGTTACATAACAATTAAGAATAATGTTATGGCACTTTTTTGCTGTTTCTTTATCAGTCATATTTATCAGTTACATTCATATTGACTGCTGATAACAAATTTCAAGGGTTTTACTTGAAAAAGCTATTCTAAAAAAATGTTTATGAACAGTGTTCACACATTACTGTGGTCAATAAGAAAACTTCTGCAAAAAACACAGCAAGCCTTATATCAATTATTCTAATTTTTCACTGACACTTGCAAAAGCATTTCTTTCTTAACTGTGGAGAGTGCAAGGTCAGTTCTAGTTCCGAAGTCACTTGACTTACTGATAAGTGCCACCAATTCAGTCATTCTCATCATTGCAAACCAAATATTCGTGTGAAAATAACTAGGTAATGATTATACTTATCGTTAGGTCTTGGTCACTTTCTGTGTTCTTCCTTGGCAGTTCGTATAATAATGAGTATCTAGCTCTAAATCTAGACAAATACATGACATAAAATCTTTGAATCCCAAGAGGTTGTGTGCCTATGGGAATTCCAGCTGTGTTTCTTTTAGGCAAGCTGCAGTTATTGTGAAAATAGATTTTAAACTCTCATTACTCACTGAGTTTTTTCAATAGTACAGAACTGTTAGTTACTCATATACACTGATGGAACAGAATTTTTTTCCTTTCGTGTCATTTTCTTGAACAGGTAGCAAGAAGAAAAACTAAGCCTTGAGATACTACTTTTTTTAAAACAAATTTGCAAATATTAAGCTGTGTGCATGATTTTATTTCACACTACAATTCAGTGGAGTTTTAGGAGAACACTATGTGTGGATTTATTTTTTACTTCTTTCAGAGTTTTTGGAGTTCTATATTTTAAAGGAGGGTTTCCTCTGACTGAATACAAAATAAAAACCAGGGTTTAGTCAATATCTACATTGCACAGAGTTTGTAAAGGTTAGGTGAAAAAGTTTTCTAATGATAATGACACCTTCAGAGTGGAAAAGATGTGCCAATAGCAAAGAGATGATAAAATGGCAGGTGAAATTCCATAAAGAGGGATGTAACGTTCAACAGGGGAAAAAAAATAATTTTGCATTTGTAAGAAATAAGAACTTGTGATATAAAAGGCAGAACTACGAAAATGTCATTTCAGTAGCCGCTAAAAAAAAATAAAATGGAACTTTAGGAATTATTGGAGAACTAGAAAAAACACAAAAAATATTATACCTCTGTATAAATCCATGATGCCCTAAATCTTGAATATTGTTTTGTTTCCCTGAGGACATAGCAAAGCTGGGAAAGTGCAGAGAAAAACAGAGGTATGTCTAAAGGTATGGAATGACTTCTGTGTATGAAGCCACTGAACTTATTAAGACCAGGACCAGAACACTTCGGGCTGGAAAAGAGCAATTTGAGGGGAATACAGCAGAGGTTCACAAAATCATGAAAGACATTGAGAAGGTGAGTAGGGACCCACTCACTCTCTCTTCCAATGCACAAATTAATGGGCATCAAATAAACTAGCAAGAGGCAGGTTCAAAGCAAAGCAAGGATGTATTTCCTCGTGCAGTGTGATGGCTAGCTGTGAAACCTCTGTGGGACATTTTGTATAGAAAATGTACACAGGTTTGAAAATAACAGAGCACATTCAGGGAAGAAAAGTCCACTGAGGACTGTTAAATATGAAGATATTATCTCCCGCTCAAGAAGTCCCTGAGCCATAAATCACTGGAGTCTGTGGATGTACCACTGTGTCCTGGCCATGTGCTTTTGGTTTTACCTCTGGATCTATGCTGGAGGCATTCCTGGATAAAGCCTGGAGGGAATTCGCTCACCTGCCCTGGCTGTTGTATACAGAAGTACTACAGAATGACTCAGGGGCTCTTTGTGGTGTCACATTAGACATTTGCTTTATATTCAAGACTGACGAATTAAATATCACCCGGAATTTTAAAATTCTTTAGAAAGCCATCCCAATAGTCTTTGTGCATGTTTCACAAGAGTCCTTCAAAGAGGCTTATCATGGTTACTGACAGCATGGCCCAAATCAGTCTACCTTCAGTGGGGTACATATTTGGGTCTTTGCCACGAGTTCAAAAGTTTTTATTCCAGTTGTTACGAGGTTTACCTAAAAAACCTGTACCTTGAATGGTTTTATATCTGCATACGATGGACACAAAGCAAGTATGAACACTAATCTGGGCTTAAGTTCAAAATGCAACATAGGTTTAGCTATGATTCCAAATATTAGCATAGTCCCACGTTTAGCTATGTGTATATATATATAGCGAGACAATAGTAAGTTTTTTTAGTTTTCTTTGGGCTGGAGCTTGAAATGTCAGCAAGCATTATAAGAAAATGAAGATCAGGTAAGTATGAGTGAGGTAAGAAAGAGGGCTCTAACCATCATGTATGACTTGAAAGAAAGCACATGCAAAGAACAAGAAAGAAAATGAAATTGTTTTCTACTTTTCCCATTTGAACAAAGTAGAATGTAGAGGGGAGAAATGCAAAGTGAGATGAGAGAGTCAGCGTGAGGTGCAGAGTCAAAGGGCTATTGTACAAAGAGCAAAAGCAGTAGCCAACAGAGCCAGCAAGAGGGTCATTGGCTGAGTGAAGTAGGGCTGGATATGGGGAAGAAGGCAAGGGATATGGCTTGCAGTCCTGTATTCTGAACAAACTGAAGAGAAGCTAAGTGCATGATACCCACTTTTTTTGGTAAGAGGAATGAAGGGGATTTGGCAGTTGAACCCCAAATAAAAGAAAATCAAAAAGGAAACCAGAGGCAGAGAATAATCAAAGGTTGACACTCCCTAAGCCTCTTGCAGTATTGAAAAAAAATTGTTCGTTAAAGCCGTAGCATTTTCTGCTAGATTTAATGTATAAGAGCTCCTTTTGGTAGGCTTAGGGCTTATTTCATTTATTTACTTATTTATTTGTTTGTTTGTTTATTTTTAGTACTGCCAGTGGTTATGATGCTCAATATTCCACAGCACTTCTTTTTTATGGCATGCTTGTAACCTCAGAGGTGTGATATTTCAGCATGATGATTCCCTTTGCATAGTAATCTGGAGCAGGAAAAACATACCTCTCTTCTGTTAAAAATATCAAAATATCCTTTCAGTAATATCTTGCATGCCTTAGAAAATAATGATCCAGGCTCTTTCGTCATGAAAAGAGACCAAGGTTATATTTCATAAAATATACAGAATGAAACTCACAATGAGAAATATTTGCAAATACTGTTATAGATCTCCCTCAACATTGAAAACCAATAACATTTTTAAAAAGAAAAACAGTTGTAAAAGAAATACTTGAAGGAAATACAATGTATAGAGGATTTAATAACGACTTTAAAATATAGGTCCATCTTTTGCTCACTAACAAAGCATAAAAAATTAGGTTCCTCAACTGCCAGAAACTTAGTGACAGACACTGTAGACAATGCATATAGAATTAAAATTAAAATTAAAATTTAGCTAAAGTGTTAGGTTTTAGAAATGCCACAAAGAGTTGTTTGACTTTGAAATTACAGATTTTTTTTATAAAGAAAAGTTGCCTTTGTACAGGACTTGAGTTTGTGGTAGTTTGATTTTCATAAAGCATCTCTTATGCTGTTGTGAAAATGCATAATCTTAAAAAAATTGGTAAACTTCTACCCAAAGATGGCTGTATGCAGTGTCAAAACCTTTAAATCAAAAAAAAACCTTTTAATCAAAAGCTAAGCTACTTTAATGCTGTTTTTCATTGTTGAGAACAAATGCCTTGTAAATGTAAAATGTAAAAGAAAATTAGAAGAAAAACAAATAATTGTGAGACAAGAAAAAAGGCCCCCAGTGTTCAAGAATGGCCAGAGGCTGTTTCACCATTTTTTTCCTGGAAAAAAACCCAATCATTGCAGGGCTAAGAATGAACATGAAAAGCTTTAGTCTTATTAGAAAGCTTTTGATCACAGGTAAATATTCAAAGCAGAATCTCAAGGTGATACCAATTACAGGAGAACTAATCTTTCCATGCTCTATGTAGAAAGCATAATTCAGTGCAGTGTAGCAACTGTGTTATAGTTAAAATGTATTTTATTCTGAAATAAATGTAAATTTCTTGAGCAGGTGAATTTATACTTTTGATAAGAAATGCTTTCACATCCATTACCCATAAAATCTCCAGGGAGTCTAAGTCCAGCTGAGGTCTTCCCATGGCACGCACTTAAAATATAACCCGCATCAAAGAGTAAATAGCAAGTAGTCTTCATCAAAGCATGCTACTGGTGTCAAAGAACGGGGCTTGTCATAAACCGCCTTGCATGCATGTTAAGGATGCAGATACAGGCAAGACAATTCACCTTTTTTCACCTTAAAAGTGTTCTCCTATAAGCAGCACCATGTGTTCTTTGATGCACATGCAAGCCTTCAAGAGTTGGAAGACCTATGATTTTGGTGCAGTTTTTCTAAATTTTCAAATATACCTCATTTATCAAGCTGATTGTGATAAAGCTGTTTCTAAGAGGCTTGCAAGCATAGCAGGAGACTTCACGCTCCATGATGAATCAGGTGGTTTTTTCTACTTGAGATATACCAACTAGGTCTGTCTCAAGTAATCCCCAAAGGGACGAAGGCCGGGCAGAAGCACGAAGGACACATTATTTGCTCTCCTTGCTGCTGCTGTCTGGGGAGCTCCACACTTCTACAGCTTCCCAACTGCCACAAGTGTTACTGCCCTTGTTAGACTATGGATGTTGCTTCTTCTGCGGTATTGGTCCCCTAGGAACTGTAAAGTCCACATACTCTTTCCTTTTAATTGTCTCTGCAGGTCTCTTGGCCCCTCTTGGGAACAGTGATCCATGTGCACTCTTCTTGTTTTCTCCTTCTTTTCTTTCCTCAGGGAGGAATTGCACAGGAGCATTGCCCCTGCTTCCTGTAGTTAGCTTACTGTATTCAAACCTTCCCCATTTCTGAAAGATCAGAGACATCTGTAAGTTGTCTTTGGTCATGGGGGGTTCCTCTTACATACCAGTCAGCTCTTGATCCTGTAAGGATCAGAAATCAAAGGCTAAAAAATTTAAAAGTCATTTGCAGCCATAGAAATCATAGTTTCCAGAGCCTATTTTTAGCCTCCCTTTTTACTGTTGGGCATAATTTCCCCCAAGTTGTTTCCCTAGACCCTACTAGAAAAGTAAGGGCAGTAGAATACGCTCTGTCCTGCTCCAGGGACCTCTTCAGCAGCATTCTTAGATATTTCTCATTCTTGTATTACTTTACACTAAAATATTAAAGGCCTGTCACTGAGTTCCCTTGCATGCTTTTACATTACCTCATGTGATTTTACCATGGGAGTTGTTTTCTCTGCCTCTTAGTGTTTGGTTTATTCATTATATGGCATGATTATTAGTCCTTTTCCACAGTGTTAAATCTTGCTGAACTTGTGACTTATGAATTACTTACTTGCCTTAAATGATTAAAACTGCATGGGATACAGCAAAGATCACCTGCTGTTTATTAGCATATCCATGAAGCTACAGTCTTAAATGACCCTGGCCAATTTGTTTTATAGTCTTTGTATGATAAGGATAAGTCTGTTGAATTGTGAATATTCTCTTGTGGCTGTTGAATGACGTATTTGGAATAATGTTGAGGAAAGATGCGTTACTCCCTGGTCAGAATCACAAAGCATAAGCTTCAGCAAAACTGTAATGGTCTAAGCAATAAAGACCTACTTTTAACAGACAAAATAAGACTAAGATATTGTAGTATACATGCTAAACATGAGAAAACTATGAGCAAGATTGAGAAAAAAAAAGAATAAAAACTCCCTTTAATCTGAAAACTATTCTGAATAAAACAAGTGTCAGTTTCTTTGAAGAGAAGAATGTGCCTTTTGTGCTATAGTTTACCAACATACACTCTAACGTAAAAATAAATACATTGGTAGATCACCAACAGTGGTTCTCATTGTATTGCAGAAAATTTTCTAATAGACGCAGTGGATTTGTCTACTGAGTTCAGTTCTGTTTCAGTCAACGTAAATTCCTACACTTTTCTCATCACTTTAATATTTAGGCATCTTACATGTTCAAGTGCTTTGTGAGCAGAAGATATTGATTCCTTAAAACGTACCAGAAGGGAGAAAAGGCTTTTTCTGTTGTTTTTAATTTACAGATGAGGGAGCAGATGAAGGGATTAAAGATCCCAGAGGATTTAGAGTGAAAGTACTTCACATGCAGGCCTGTATTTCAACTTCTGTGATTTGCTCCACTTCAATGTCACATCTTCCTTTCAGAGCCATGCTGGATGAGAAAATAAAGCAATAGGTGACGACAGTGCATCCGGTGTTTGTTTATGTAATGTTCCATGGCTGATGCCATTTCCATGCATTGTAAAATTCACATATCACCATCTGAGAGGATTTTTTCAAAAGTGTTTTCTGTTGCTAAATGCAGTTTTTCATCAATTTATATCAAATATTTCTATGGCTTATAAGATGGTTTGCTTTCTCTGCCATTTTTCCTTTGCCTTTTAATATATGCTGTTTCCTTTTAATGCAAAATGTCTTTCAAAAATGGAAAAGCCAATCTTGCAAAGTGCTGAGGTTCTTCAAGGGAAGTTCAGGATACTTAATATCTTTCCAGTTTCATTACAAAATTTGCCCTTACTGAATAACTGACAAGCCATAGAAATTTTAACAGGACAAATGTTCACCTTGACAGCAGTTAATTAGAAATTCCCATTCACAGTATTCGTTTCCACTTGCTCAATAATGATCATTACAGCATCCAAAAGAAAAAAAAATAATTTTGTTTTCAATTTCTATACTACACTCCTAACAAAATTTGAGGCTTAAGTCATTCCTGGTTTGCTGCAGAGAGCTAGATAATGTTGCACCAGCTTTCACAATGTTCTGTGTGCAATTTAGTATATAAATTCAGTTTAAGTTTCTTATGTTTATGAGTTCAGGGATAACACTGTTAAGTTTACTCTGATGAAAATGTGACTTCAGATGATTTATGAGTTTCACAAAGGCTTATATTAATCCAAAACTTTACTAAATTCACACATAGATGAACCTAACTATTTTAGATTTGCAGAGCTCAAAGAATTGCTTCACTTCAAATTCACAGGCACCTTATGTAGTGTAGGAACACGTGAGAGAGATTTTTTTCATTCCAGGGTGTGTATTTTTCGTTTCTAGTTTTTCCAGTGAGTTTGAAAATACTAAAAGGAAGACTGTATATGTACAGGAGGGAAACAGTCTTCAAAATTACAGTTGTAGATAGGTATATGGTATACATTTTTTCCATAGTGATTTTATTTTCATTGATATTCATTCCTCGTATCAGTGTAGCCAAGCCTATGTTCACATTACATGGCTGACAAGCTGCCAGGCAGGTCTCCCCCGGCAAGCTGTAACTCGGAGAAACTTTTTAAATCACCCTCTGCCTGGAACTCACTGAGCACCCTGCAAATTCCTAAACCTGGGAGGCATTTCCTCAGCTCAGGGCTTGAAATCTGCATCGAGGGCTGTGGCTCGGAGACGAAACAGCCTGCTGGGCAAGCCTGCGCACCCTCCACTACTCAGCTGGAGGAATGGAAGTTACACAGAAACCTGAGCTGGGAGGTGAAGTGCTAAGCATCTTAAACAGTTTCTGGGCTGCCTGATCGTGCCTCCATCCGCAGCTTGGAGGAAACCAACCCCTTTGGCTTTGTGCAGGCGAGCCCGAAGGAAGGAGGACTCAGGCAGGCACCTACTGCTTTCGGCTGAGAGGTGACAGCTGATAGCCAGCTGGCTCCCAGCTCCCAGTCGCCGCTTGCCAGGTCAGGTAGGCAGCTGCGTGGGTATGAACTGGGGGGTGCCTGTGGCGGCTTATGCGTTTGGCCGTGTCCCCAGCCCCTGCTCGGAGCCTGGCCGAATGCACGGTGCAGGGGCAACAGACACGAGACATTCACTCACCTCTTTTTAATTCTTGCTACTCTACTCTGCTGACACTCGTATTTCGTTGCCTGCCCTATCCCTGCTATTTCATTTTTCAGTTAGTTAGTCCTCAGAAGAATATAAGCCGAATAATGTAAGCCTTGTGTTAGTAGGACTCGGATCCAGGTTACTCTTTTGTAAGTTTAATGATTGATTTGATTTAAAAATTTAAGTAAAAAAAGCCTGGTCATCTCATGCTTAGTGTTTGAAAATGAGGAATAAGAAAGGAGAACTTCAATTTTTTTTGTTTTGTTTTAAATTTCTAAATTAAAAGCTACCTGATTAACTTTTCTGAGTTTAAATTACTTTTAAACAAAACCGTTCCCATTAGTTTCTAACATCTTAATTTTTCATGGTAGTATCTTAATTTCCTGGAATGTTCAACAACGAAAGATAAAAACTCATTTGTCCTTTTCATTACTTTTATTGCTAAGATTATCTAGTAAGTGCAGGCAGGTGCTGACATTAAAATTGTCAACTGCCACAAGCAGATATACAAAACAGAGCTTTTAGAGTCAGCTCTGACTAAAGTCAATGGTGAACTCGTATCTCAGTGTGAACAAATAGCATTACCTATTGACCATATGTGACAAAAGAGCAGAGTTTGGCTCTTGAGTGTAAAAGACGCCAGTCAGAAAAATGGGAGAAAATCAGCAAGAGTCTTTGGGAGGAAGTCTATACATCATCTGATCTTTGCCCAACGTTTAGCCACTCTCGGGCAAGAGGAGCCAACAAAAGAAACTCTCTCCAGATGGCTGTGCAAACTGATGGGGTGATTGCCTAGAGACTTATGGGGCTTATTATGGGATGCAGGTGGAAGAGAATTTGGGGACTACATAAAATTTATTTTGAGATGTTTTAAGGGTATTGTGGAAATGTGCAATGAGATGTTTAGCGAAAGAACCGAAGGCAGTGAAAGGGAGGGATCACTGTGAATCAGGGAGGAACAAGCATAGGAAAAGAGCGGAGAAAAGGGACAAAAGTGGCCAGTCAAGTGTATACGGGTCAGCACATTTGCTTGACTGAGCCCCTGCTTATTAAACGCTATTTCTCACTGCAGAAATCGTGTGCTGCGCTGCCAGGGCGGGCGGTGATGGAGCAGGAGGGGAGGCTAGAATGGCAGTGGGTCGGAGGAGCTCGCTGGGTTGGGTGCCAGCACCCGTGGGAGACCGCAGCCGGACGGGAGGGACAGGAGGGGGCCACTGTGTCTGTCATGTCTGTGAGCGCTGTGTGGGTTGGTGTGGGTGCTGTACAGGCACGGCTTTCTGCCTTGGTGGAGCTCTTGGCCACTCGATGCCATCAGGAACACACGCTCAGCCTCGGTACCAGTTGGACCTGGGAACGCGCAACCGCCGCAGCCTGCACGGAAAACACACCACTGGATCCAGCTACCTCTAGCAGTTGGCAGGCAGATTTTTGAAAGAAAATAATAATTAATAAGAACTGCAACTGAACTAAGCTTCTGTGCCAACATTAAACATATTTAGGACTGTATATTGTCATACCTACCAGTGATAACTGACTTGCCACCCCTGTGAATGTTTTCGCTTTCTCATTATGACAAGATTGTAAGTAATACAAGTGACCTAACCTGTGGTAGGTCTGATTTTACAGATTTAGTGCTCAACACAACCTCTAAAAACTATAATCCCAATAACAATGTTAACCCGATGAATCAGGACATTTTTCTCACCTTTCCCAAGGCTGCTATTTAATGTAGTCTGCATATTCCTCATCCTTCCAAACACATGCTTGCAGCTGCATTACGCTGTTTGCTTTGGGTTTGCACAATTTGTCCACATGCCCAGCCCTGCATAGCTACACCATTCAGATCATTCCTAATTGAAGTATCTGAAAGTTATTGACTGCTTTCCATTTGTGCAGTCTTCTATGTCTGAAACATAAAAAAGACAATCCCTAATAAGCTTTGTGGGAATGATTGCCAAGAAGCAGTTCACACATATAATGAGCAGTGGTATCCAAATGTGCCAGCTGTCCTGTGTCTCTCTCCATACAGCCAACCTATGAGTTGCCATTTATATACTTTATACTATGTACTTTTGACAATAATGAGATATCTAAAGCATGTTCTTTATGAGCCAGACACTATTATTTTTGTGCATGTCAAGTAGCACCTTATTTAAATTTTCCATTGCCCTCAGTAAGACTTCCAGTGAACAAAGTACCAAACAAATGGAAAAATCTGGCTCTTTGGGAATATTTCAGTCTAATTACTTCCATTCTCCCATGAAAAGAGCATGAGGAGGGGGGAGGGTCCCCCACTGGAGCCATGATTCTGTAGGAATATGAAGAGGAAACTGAAAGATGAAAGTCCATATTTATTTCCTACTAGTGCTAAAAGCAATTCTGAAGTTCAGTCACTGATTGTTGCCTATGGCCAGAGGAATAATGCTTTTGCTTTAGAGCCACATAGACAAAGCACTAAGGTTAATGTGCCAGGTCTAAACCAATAGGCTATATCCAAATGACGCCTTGCCATCACCAAAGCAAGGATTAAATCAATCAATACAAGCAATGTTCTTGAACTACTGCAAAACATCAGTAAGTGCATAGAGAGAGAGCATTTGAGATTATGAAAGTCATCTCGCTACAGGAGAACAATTGCCTAATGTCCTCCTGGGGATGGGAATGTATCTTATATATGCTATTATTTTTACAAAGGAGACATACAAAGCCATATCATTAATAAAACACCTGCCTTCTGCTTTTTCTTTTCTTTCTAATGATGGTGCACCTGTTCAAAAGATTTTACTGCTCTCACAGGTTTTTCTAAAACATGCCGCTATCTTTGTATGAAGTTGCCGAGATATTTATGATTCTCTCCAACAAAGTATGTTTTTGTGTCCTCTGTGGCATCTGAAAGACCGAGAGGCAGATGAGCAGTAGAACTACTTCAAAGACCAAAAGGGGGAAAGAATGATGTGAGTTCCACTCTCTCTCTGATGCGGATATGAAAGGAACAATTTTTCCTGCTCTTGTGCCTAGAAGATAAGGAACAGGATTATAATCATAGGTAGCTAGTAGTAACCACACATCTATAAAGCTATGTCAGCTAATACTCAGGCTCACTAAAATCTAGATTATTTTAGCCTGCAGATGGATCGTAAACCATTTTGCAACAGAACAAAACAGACCTCATAGTTGCAGGACTTCAGTCATTCTCATAACACCTCTCATACAGAAAAGCACTGAAGTCCTTAAACAGACCGCATAATAGTGACTCTAAGGACTGGAAAAGAAAAATAGCTAGTGCTGCCTCCATTGGAGACTGAGATACAGGTCTTGGCAAGGCAAAAAAAATGATAAGGGAAAAGCCATCACTGCAGCTTCCTTCCTGTAACTATAATTGTTAATGCTCATATTCGTGATAGAACATGAACTCTCTGTGCTTGAATATTTAACGAGAGAACTGCCTCTGGGGGAAGCCATACATGGAAACTTTGGACTCTCCTGTGTTGTGGGATTTGTTTCTTAGAACCACAGCTGTGGCTTCATACAAAGGACCATCGAATGCCAAGTGAGCCGTATGTCTTTGCAAACTCTAATTGCAGTTCTCTGGGGATAGCATACTTTCCAGCAGAGAATAGCAAAGAAGTTCTGCCATATATATCAAGAGTAGTATCATTCATTGTTCAGCCAAGTTTGTACTCTAGCCTTTGCCATGAACAAATGGCTAACACTACATCACAAATCTTTCAGGACTTTAGCCTAGGAGGCTTTCTTCTACTTCACAGCCATTTCTATTATTAGTTAACTAAGTATTTTATATGTAGTAGAAAAAGTGGAGTGTTTCTCATCCCCCCTTTGAAAAGGCTAATACATTATCCCAAAGCAAAGGCAAGCAGCTAAATTCGTGATAAAGCACCTAAATAATTTTAGTCTGATTTTTAAAGTTAACAAGCACCTTAAGTCCCTTTACCACTAGCAGAAGCTGTGGATGGATAACATCTCAGCATGCACTCAAGCTGTGTAACTACAGGTACTGAAGTTGAAATTTTTTGGCCGAAATCCAATGCCTTCATTTCTTGTGGTGTAACTGAGGTATAGTCTGATATGGGCAAACATATGTGAACTATCTACTCAATGTTCGGCTCTGATAGAGGAACACTTAAAGGCATGATAGTCGCTAGCAAGGGGTCTCAGCTTAATAGGCCTCATCTGAAGTCTCACCCTCAGCTGGGTTCTAAGTGCCTATTTCAAAACTTATCACTATTGCAGGCCGGAGATAAAAGGCTGGCAAGCAGCCACGAGTGCTGGGAAGCAGGCTCTAGGCGCAGCGTAGAGATCCACCTCGCACCGGACAGAGCTCCATCTCTAAGAGCAGAGGGTCAGAAATGAACTAAGAACTTTGTCACAAATAAACGAGGATGAGCTATCGGATGGAAACTTAGTTTGTCTCTCCATCGGTAGCGAAACAGAGGAAATAAGGACCTTTAGTGTGTTTGTGGATCTGTTACCTGTGTGTTCTCCATCTGCGCTGCTGCCAGGTCATAGCTGGGGTCCCAATCATCCTCCTGGTCCTTAGGAACAGCTAAGCTTGGCATCGCTGCCTGTACCACACTGCAGCATGGGCAGCCTGGCCTGAGCTCTCCAGACTGCAAGGCTCAGCACAGGAGCTCACGCTCTCTTCCCCGGGAGGGCTTGAGCACCTGCTGAGCCCCCAGCCCGGGTACGCTTTTGCTGCTTGTGCACAATGGGCGGTGGGCCCCGAGCACACGTCGGGAAACCTGGGTTTGCTCTGCAGAGTAGCTGAGCGATGCGGGGCTGACACTGTTACAGAACTCCTGGTAAATTAATCCTTTAGTCTATTGAGGTGCTTGGACTACACTGGCTGAGGGAAAATGTTTCAATTCAGACAGTTCCAGCAAACACGGACAGTTCTGGAGATATCCAAAGGCACAGCGGCCATACACGCTTCCAGGCTAGAGGGCAGTTTGGGAGGTTTAATTGGAACCTCGGGTTCTGCTGACCCTCTTCAAATAAATTCACCAAACGGGCTGGAACAAGACCGTCCCTTTCATCCTGGTGGCTACCATTCCAAGGCTGATGAGATGTGCCTGGTGCCAGAAACCCCCTCTGTGGAGTCCAGAAAGGGCCAAAGGAATCTGGCCTTCCAATCCCACCCTGAGAGATAATTGATCTCATAGATAATGTCTCCTGTAGGATCATTCTAAAGAAGTCACCTCGACTTATTGGATAACAAGTAATTAGAAAAAAAAATTAGTTTGATCATTAGTAGATTGACAACTGTGCTTAGTATAATGCAGGGCATGCCTTAAGATAAGGCTCAGCTCTCTTGGTGATATCGGTGGTGTTAATCATTAGGAAAGCTGTTTCTGCCAAAGCCCCTGCTCCTGTTGCTTTTAGATTGCTAAATAATCTAATCTTCAGGGAGGAGCAAAAAGTTCACAGATTTGGAGTAAAGCTTGCAAGTGTGGTTTGTAAGGCAGGCAAAAAAAGACTCCTGTGTTTATTTGTAGTCTAACAATGCTTTAATCAATCTAAGAATATCAGGGGGAAGGCTGTTATTCTTTTATTTTGAAATGGCTGGAATTGGGACTGGTAATATTGCTGTAACAATGCAAAAGTTAAAGGAATAGTACTAAATGGTAGGCACCACAGAACACTCAAATCAGCAAGCTGCCATCTAAAATTGCTAACACTCCAAATATCTTTATTTATATGGTTAATAAACAGGATAATATTATCAAGCTGCACTCCTAATTACTCAATAGTACCAACAGTTCTTAACACCTTAATTTTTCTCCTTCGAGCCCTTATTTCTGCTATTCCCACTGAGTTAATTTTAAATTCCTGTCAAAGACTTCTGACTATGAGTCTGTGAAGTGGCTCAGGTAATGAATTCCTGATCTGACTGCTTATTCTGAGTGCTAAGATACAAAGCAAGATCACTTCATTACTGCATGGCATGTTGTAAACACACACGATAATTTGCCGTACACTTAAGCTGTGACCTTTTTTTGTGATAAGGAAGTTTTTATGAATTATATATGGCCATATAATGGAGGCTGATGAAGGCTCTAATTTTGCATCAGGCTCCAAAGCGGCCAGTGCAGAACAAATAACTAAAATCATGTTACTACTGTTAATTTTTTATCATTTGCAACACTACAGTCTCAGCTGAAGTCCAAATTGTGGAGATTATTAATCTGGTGTCAGTCCCTCAGAGGCTATCAGTTGTCATGTTTTATAATTTGTCTTATCCTCATGCCATTGCTTGAGAAGATGAGCAATTTAATCAAATCCCTTGATTCACCTTATGTTTAAACATAAAGATGTTCTTTATATTTATTTTGAAAGAGGAATGCCATTATTTTATCCTAGACTCTAGTCACTGGAAATTCCAGTATACTGTGGATTACTATTTTTTTCGAGAGACTTAGAGAATAACAATTTTTTTCTGATCTTAAGCAGAGCAAGCAACAAGATAGTATTTAGCTGAAATAGTCTCTCTCAACTAGGTTAAAACATACTCATTTCATTAGTGATGGCAAAGTTTTCACCTAGGGCAAATGGGAAAAAAGCAGAGACCTGTCTCTCTTTCAGAAGGCTGGAAGTTAAGGACTCTGACCTCAGATCTATGTGGTCCAGGATTAAGTTCCCTCTATTCTGTCCAGGGTCAGCTGGAATAGAAATTGCTGTACTGCAGTCCGTGTCATTTCACCCCTGACCAACAAAGAAGCACACCTCATCTGGTAGCACAGATGTGCTGGGAAGTGATGCCAGAGCAGCAGTATGAGATCTGCCACATGGCCTTCAGTGATGTCTGGTGCTGACTCAACCAGTGAGGATAACATTGTTCAGGCTATGTAACGGGTACACCCTGGAGGGAGCTGGAGCTGAGCTGAGCAAGAAAAAAGAAAGCATCAGTCCTGCGTTTCCTGCAGCTGGTACTCTAGGGAGGCTGATTTTGCTTTAAAGTTACCTCCAAGAACGTTGTAAGAGAGGTGTGTGAACACAGCCCTTAAGTTTCACTCACAAATTTAGGTCCCCTCTGGACTGTTACACCTTGCAAGAGCTAATTACAGCCTCTGAGGTGTCTGCAGCAGAACTTGCCAGTGCAGCAGTCTAGCAGCACATTTTTCTCCCCTGCCGTATTTTCTGTTTCTTTTCCCTCCCAAAGCTACTACATAGGGTCCCAACTCTACAAAGAATGCTCAGCTGCCCCATTTAATATCATCTCAGAGTACCTTTTACTGCTCTGGCAGTAGCCAGGATCAGATCCAATAACAGTAAATACTGCAGGTTGTGCACTATAGATATTCCTTTTCTAAAATACATTAACTGCCAATGTTTAATTCAAAATCGTTCAAATTCAGGTAATATTGAATAAGATCATTTGTCATTTGATCCATTTTCTTCGTTCTCAGCAGACACAGCTTTATTCCTAGTCTGAGCAAACCAGAGAACCTTTGCATCATCATAATCATAAAACACATTCTTTTGTCATTAATTAGACACAACTGGGCAGGAAATAACACAGAGGTCGTAAAACCCAGTGATGTATACTCAGCTCAGGGCAATAGATTTTTCCTTACATTTCCAGAATCTTTTGATAGAACTGGAATAAGACGTACTCTTTTTTTGCAACAAATACATCTTTTTATACCTCCTTGCCCTACCTTTTCTACAGCTTTCTCTAGCCCACGAAATGAGCCACCCAGCTGTGACTGGGAAGGTAGGCAGCTGCAGGCAGTAACTTATTTTAAAGGCACTTCCAGTACGTACTGAAAGCCACAGTGACAGTGTGAAGAGTGCATAAAATGCGCCCATGTTTCAGATCTTTCCTTTCACAAGTTAACTCATATGCCAGGGTAATGTAGAAGTTCATGCATGGGGAAATCTGCATAAGCTAACGAATTTGGCTTCATGCCTGAATCTAACAGGACAGCTTAGCCTGCATGTGGCTTCTGGGTTGCAACAGCTAGATACTATCAGGAGAACTGTGGGGTAGGGGCAAGGGGCAACAAGTAAAATCCTCAGTAGAGGCTGTTCTACACTGTTTGGTGAGAATAGCTGCCATTTGGTACATTACAAAGTCCTTCCAAAAGTGCCTGTCAAGCAAATTTCACTCTTATGTATGCCTGCACTTGAACAGCTTGCAGCAACAGCAGAACTGCTGTATTTTTGCTATGGAAAAGTGATAGCAGGATTTCTTGAGGTGAACCTCCTGGAGAGGCTGCCAAATTCAGGGGCAAAGTTATTGATAGACATGTGTATGTGTATGATGTCAAGAATTATACCAGAAGACATAAAACATCAATTCAACATTGCCATAGCAACCATTACGTAGCAAAAGTGCATGATTTTCTGCAGAATCAGAATAAACACAAGTACAGAATCGCTTTCCCTACGAAACAGAAATCTATGACTACAGTCAGGACAAGTGAAACGCCCTGACTACTTAATAGGGGAGAATTCACATCACATTCAATTCTTTTCATATGCATGCACACGAAAAAAATTAGTGATCATACCCGTGCTTATACACCCTCCACAGATGCAGAACTATCATTACCTTCTCTAAAGAAAAAGCCATTTTTATTACTTTTTTTTAACCCAAATATTTCCCCTGTAAGGAAGATGGTACACTGGAAGATCTTTAAAGAACACAGTACAAGCCTAGACCATAATCATTCTTTAAATGATGACCTTTAAAGAACGAGATGAGAGGATACAGGGTGGCTGCTATATTGAACTTCTTTGGTCAGCCCCTAGTGCTTACTGGGAGCAAGCTTCTGTCAAGACAATGACAAGGATAGGTATATTCTTAGTGTTTCTGTGAATATGGTTGGAATATATTTTGACAGACTCCTTGGAGAAGTCATTTTTGTTCTATGTCCTCTTGTCCAACAAGTCAACCCCAGATTTTGATTTTTTTTTTTCCCAGCAGGTTCAGAGAGAATAGAATTGAGTTCAATGTATACAAAATACAGAAGTATTTTGAATACTTTGAAATGGACAAATATGTAACAACAAGTCTGTCAAAAAAGGTGACTAGAAAAAAAAGGCTAAATGTAGAAGTCAGCATTTCACAGTAATACATAATGGATCATTTTACACAGATTGTTAGTGCCAGTAATTCTTTGACTATTGACCGTTTATGATATGCGATTGGTCCCTAGTGTCACAAAACATTGGTCCTGATCAGACTGAACAAATGAAAATGGTGTGCAAGCATGAAAGGGAATTTTGTTTTCTGGCCATTTTTATCATTTTATTTCAAAATGGAAAACAGAAATAGATTAATAGCTTTCTACTTATTTCAAATATTTCAAAGTAATTTTTCAAAAATATTTTCAAAATAATAATATCTCAAAGTAATATTTTCAGTGGTTCTTCTGCCCTGGGTGAAAACAGTAATCAATCTTAGGATTTGAAATAGCACTGCAAAATTATGTATCCCTAATAATTCCTATAATTCTACTGGCACACCTTTCCTCTAGCAGTTGGACTAATGACAGAATAGAAGATAGATTGTGAGAATGTTTGCATGTTTTATTTCTAAAATAATTAGTTTTTTATTGGCTTTGATGGTACATGAAGTACAGTGCCAGCTAACAAAAGTGAAACAGAACTAAGGTACTGGTACATTCTCCACTGGTAGTGTTTTTACTGCACTGGACCACACATTTATCTCCTGAAATAAGGGGCTGTGTCATTGTCCAAAGCATCTCCAGTTCTCCCATGAATATTTTTAATCAATACACCTTTTTCTCCTAAACTGGAATTACCACCTAATTGAGCATTGTGGCTGTGATTTCATCATAAAACATAAGAAAAATAAAGATTTCAGAGTGGCAATAAGAGATTCCGAAACATTGTGCTAATTAATGAATGACATTTCACAATTATAGTTGGTCAGTGTATATTTCCAGCTCTTACTGAGGTGAGGAAATGAATTAATTTTGTACAACTAAATATATTGCAGGTTATCTATCTTAAGTATTTAGAGCTTAAAAAAGACAAGAAAGGAGCAAGAAAGGAGAGAAAACAACTGTAAAAAAACCCTAAACTTCAGTTCAGGAAGTAGCAAGTCTCCCTGTACTAATGATAATCCAAAAATATTTAGCTAACATAATAAAAATGTCTTGCTTGCTACCATAGCTTATTTTCATGACCTACATTAACTGTTATGAATGTTTCCCATCAGTACAGATATATCTTTTATTGGTCCAGAATATATCAAAAGTGTTTGCCGGACAAAGCCATTAAAAGAAACTGTAAAAACGGACAATAAATTGTATCAACAATTAAGCTTACTAAAAACAACATAAGGGAAAGTAGAAGAAATTTAAATGTGAACTAAGTAAACATACACACCAAGAATTAAAAATAAGGATTCAAGACAGTTATCAGATTCAGCATATTCAGTAGCTGGTTTTATTCAACAATATTTTCTGAAAGCAATTTGAAAAACTTGTTAAAAAAACCAAAATCCTTTAGCACCAGGAGTTTTTCTTGCAAAATCTAGTTACCCAAAGAAGTTTGGTGTTGCCAAGAAAGATGGAAAAGTATGCATTTTGTTTCTAATTGGCTACAAACTGTGGAAAGTAAAAAAAAAAAAAAAAAAAAAAAAAAAGGCAATTAACCCCAAAATAATTATATAAAATAAATTCAATTAATGCAGTGTACAGAAAAGGTTAAATAAATTCTGTGGTTTCTTTCAGTGTATAGAACTGATTGAGAAGAATTTTTAAAGAATAGCTGGTGTGTTTCCTTTAATTCTTCCAATATTACCAGTTGATCTACACTTAGTTTGGGACGATAAATGAGCATTTTCACCTCCTGTGGTGTTATGCCAACTCTCATTTTTGTCATGTGATGAATGTCAACTGATAGTATGGGGTGAAGAGCACACCTAAACAACCCTGGTCAGAGCATTAAGTATCCACTATGTGAGAATCGTGTTAAATGAGTAAAAATGGCATTGTGCTGTAAACAATATGCAGATACATGAGTGCAAACAGGAGTAAGACCTCTGAAATAATCTTTGTGAAAAAAATGGAGAAGTTTCAGCTACACTTGAACTGTGTTTGGTTTAAGAAAGGGATAGGAAATTGGAAAATTCAGGGTGAAGAGAACAACAAAAGGGATATTTTTTAATTAAGAAAGTTTGAAAGAGGAACAAAAATATCTTTCTTTTTAGGAAGGGTTTTATAAAGACAACATTGATCAGTTACATTTAAGTCTTTTAGACATAAGACAAGTGATCAGCTTACTTGCACAAAATAAGTATTAGGCTGGATTTAGAAGAAGGATTTTCAAAAGGGTTGATACCTGAGTCCCAGATCAGGCTCTGTATGGATATTACGGAGTGCATTTACTTGAAGCAGCAAGAACAGGTATAATAAACATCTGTTGGAGGTGGGCAAGGAATATTTGTCCTTTCTGAGAGATAAAATGTGTATGCATACATATATAAAAAAGTGATTCTCCAAATTAAGCGTATCATAATATCTTATAAACCCAAGACATTAGGACCTAAAACTGTCAACTTCTTTTCTCCCTCATTAATCTCAAAATATAACTCAGCTTTCTGCACAAGATTACATGCTATAGATTCAAGTAATGATTTCTGTCTAGTTAAAAAGAACAATAACATATATTTCATGCTTGTCAGGCACAGATTCAAAACAAAGCAGATGATATATTTTAAAACTGAATTCAGACTTATTTTATGACTGATCAAATCTGATGTTTATCTTCAACAAGACAGACTAATTCAGAACTTATTAAAAATTAATTGTGTTCATTTGTTCCCTGGAATTTTGTAATGTCATTTAAAGCATATTCTGCAAGGATAGCTTATTGTGCAATTATTTAGCCACTGAAAAAAACCCAAACATTAAAAAGTAGGAATAAGGTTTGTATGACATCAGCCAGCTTTGGTGCTGACTGTGTCAATAAGGTTGAGAATGAAAGACTGACATTCTCAGCACTGAAGACTACCAGAGGACTCTTGTAGAGAATTGTGTTAGGACCTGTGCTGTGATTAACAAATCATATTTTTGATAAAGGGACTGAGTACAGAGGCCACAAAGTTTGTAGGCAACACAAAATAATTGGCGTAGTGAAGAAATGAAACTTTTGAGAAGTATTGTAGAATGTTGTCATGACACTGTATAAATAGGGGAAAAAAGCAAAATGGCAAAAATGGCAGACTTGAAATTGTTAAATGCAGAGAAAAATACCTGGAGTGAAAGAATTATATGTACACCATGAGGTATTATAAATTGACAATTACTATGCAGGTAACAGAATATGGAGTCTTTACAGGAGGATTTAAAAATATCACGTCAATTCTTAATAGCAATTCACCAAGGAAATAAAATGTAAAATATATTAGGAAAAGAATTGAGAATAATTCCTTCCACTATTATGCCACAGATGAAACATTGTTTACCTACAGCCTCAGTGCTTCCAGCTTTTCTTATTTCATCTGCAAAATAGCACAGAACTAAAAAACGGATTGAGAAAGGCTATGAGGATGACCAGAGGTATGCAGTAGCCTATGTATCAGGAAAAACTAAATTAGGACTCTTCAGCTTGGAAAAGAGAAGATATTAAAAAGATGGTGAGCACAGCAATTTTCTATGACTTCTCATAGATTCTCATAATGGAAGAACTAAGGACACCCAGTGAAATTATCACACAGAGTGTAATTAAATTAACTCATTGCCACAAGGTGTTGCAGAGGCCAGATTATAAATGGGCTCAGAAAGTAAATTTTAAAAAAAAGTCATGGAAGAAAGGCCCACTAAAGACTATTAAGGATGCTGATGCAAATGCAGTCTCTAGCTCCAGAAGTCCCGAAACTGTAGATTGCTGAAAGCTGGAATGGCATACCAAGGAAAGTGTCACTGTCTAATTGGCCTGTTCTTGTCCTTTTTTGCTAGGCACCTGCAAATGTTTACTGCCAGAGACAGGACACTTACTTAAATAGATCTTTGATTTCATCAGGAAATCTGTTCTGAAACGCTTATCTTAACAGTGATGCAGAGAAAATACAGTAGGTCATAGTCTAAAAAAAGTATACTGAAAAACCACTGAAACATTATGTAATTGATTAATAGCTTAAATATATTAATAAGCAATAATAATGCATTGTTTAATCATCAAGTTTATTACATTTGTATTAAATATATGGCCAATATTTTCCCTATTTGAAACCATGTCATCCAGACACTGCAGAATTCCTAAGCCAAAATTTCTTGGAAGGGCCACAGAAGTTTTATTGTTCCTATAAGTTTCGGTTTCTCCTGCCTGTGTGAATCGTAACTTTGGCCAGATGCTTCCTCTCTCAGCTTCAGGGAATTTTTCTTGTGAAAGTAGTGGTTTAGGAAACACATAATGCCTGTTACCCCTTGAAATGCAAACACAGTTCAGTCTACAAAATGAATATGACAAAAGTACATGCCGGGTTTAAATATAAAGTAAAAAGATAAGATGATATTTTAGCAGAAAGCAGAAAGAATCTGAGAGTTATTTGTAGGAGTCACATTTTACAGAGGTCAAATATTATGAAAAACTTCAGTTCCTTTATCTCACCTGTTAGAAAATCCTTAAATAGTGTTTATTTATCTACCAACGGCAGCCTAACAAACTTCTATCTTCAGCAGGCAAGAGACACATTTCTTTTATATCAAAGAAAGAAATGTTCAGTTCTTGATATCTCAGCTATTTCACACCAAAGTCACTCCTTACTGAAGTTTACTTCACAGTTTCTGAGGAACACCTATCAGTGGGCAACTTTCTCCCTAAGTAATGCTGTCTGATTTGATTTCTCCGCTATGATTTCATGTCCAAGCAGTCAACTGGGAAAGTACCTCCAGGAGCAGGTTTCTTGCCTCCTCAAGGCCCCACACTGGTGCCAGCAGAAGACAAGACGTTTTCCAGCAGTTGCAGAGTCCTTCCTCATGAAAGGCCAGTAAAAGCACAAGAAAAGCCTGCTGTGCTGTTGGAAAGCCCTTGTATCTTAAGAATTTGGGAAATTGTCCTTTGACCGTGCTGCGGATTCCATTTAGAGTTGCCATTTCTGATGGTGACCAGGTAGGTGAAAAGTGGCCACTGCTTAGTGCACGTCCAGATGTCCCTGCCAGGTAGTCAGCCAGCCTGGACGACAGCAAGGGTGGCACCTATCCATAATGGTGACATTATTGTAAAACTTTTGTACATCCTAGGATTGAGGGCAACTGGAGCTCAAAAAGTGCCACCTACCTAAAGCTAGGCTGCAGAACGGGAAAATACAGCTGCAGCAAGGAGAAGATGACCCATGGATTCTTCCCACACTGCACTAGACTATGAGAAGACGGAGAGCCACAGTCCTACTTTCTCCTGATTATGACCCTTTTAAAACATGGCATTTGTCCTTAGAAAGGCATTTAGAAATCAGACATGTGTTGCAATTGTAAACAGTTAAAGGAGGCAGATTTCTTTCGGCCCTGAATATTGACATTGAGAAACAAAATACATTATACCCCTCCTTTCTTATCCTGACCTCATGGGCCTGTTTCCCCAGGTGGTCCTGCAATATGAGTGTTTGTAAACAACAACACATGCACCACCACAGCTTGGGGTGGGGAGTGGGGACAGGAAAAATACCAGCATATTTCACATGAAAGGTAATTTCATTAAATGTGAGTTCATAAATTTGGGCTGTACTTGAAATGGAACTAAAAAGAAAATAAGTTTTGCTAGGCAGCTGACCATCCTCCTCGCAAAGAAACTAACTGTTCTTCGGGAGAAAAATGAGAAAATTATTAAAACTTGTCAAAAAAAAAAAATCCAGAAACTGCTGACATAATAAGCTGCGATTTATATGAAAAGGATCCTTTTTGCTTCTCCAGGGTATTAGAGTTCCTCATCTATTTCTCCTGACTACATCTGTTAACTCTGAAATAGCTCAAAAGACTAGGAGGATTTTAAAAGCATTGACGACTGTGCAAGGAAAAAAGTGAAGCAACATTTTTATCTCTTTCCCACCTGCTTTCAGCAGGTGTGTGCACTCAGACTACATAGCTTTTATGCATTGTGAAGCCTGTATAATTTAGAACTTCATGCTCTACACATTTCAAATTGGTTTGACCCTTTCCCCTCCTGGGCACACACAAGTGCACAAATGGAGTTTTACTGTCTTTTTCAAATCACTGTATCCTCTAATTTATTCAGGATTGTCTTTTAGAATGGTTAAAAAAGCATTTTAATTAATGTTTCAGTCAGAAACCTTTCTCAATATTTTGTGGTGAAGAACCAAGCATAAAAGTGACTCAGTGTGGGTATTGCATATTTTGTTGCAATGCTTATATTTTTGGACATAAACTGACTGCCTGGAAATATGTTCACACCTCAGTGACTGAATGGCAAAAATGGATGCATTTAATTATTAAACTCTACTTTATTTGATGACTTAAAACCACATCCTCGTAAATAAGGAACCACCAAGGAATTTGAGGGGGGTTCTGCCTTTCCAACCAATTTCTTTGTCCGACTGCCATTTCCTATGTACAAGGGGAATTCTCAGCTGATTACACCAGCTGAGCACTGTGCTGCCTTCCTTGTTCCTATTCGGACATAAGGGAAAGACACAAACAGAGGAGGAAACAGACATACTCCACGAATTCCTGGCTGATCTAAGATTTATGCACCTAAGCTAAAGTGGAGAAGTCCCACAGCTCTTTCATACCATTTCGAGCCAGATTGGTGTGTACTTTCCTGTAAAGGAAGAAAGCTGTGATCAGATTCTAATTATTCTATCATTCGTTCTTTGGAACCAACC